>NW_005054426.1:45786-101788 GCF_000277835.1 Geospiza fortis | reverse complement strand
TCCCTGGAGCTGTGCTGCTGGCCTCAGAGAAAATCTCATCTCTTTTAACAAAACACTGATCTTTTCAGAACAGAAATGTCATTCCTTGCCACTTCCTCTTTTCACTGCTGCAGCTCAGAAGTCCTGGCACCTTCCCAGTTCATGGGCTTTGCCGTGCCTTTGGAGCTGGAATCCATCTATCCTTGCTGGCAGAATAAAAACTAATGAAAAGAAGGGAAAAGGACTGATGAGTTAATTAGATGCAGCTCCTGGGAGCACAAACGCAGGCGTAGGCAGAGAAATTATCCAGGCGCACAAGAACTATCACACAGGAGCAAAGCAAAGATATATTTGATTTGAGCCACCATCTGACAAGAGCTACATAAAATGTTTTGAAGAAAGATGTAATTCAGCAAATTACATCCACTCAGTCAGGTCTCATCGTGGTTTATAGAAGGAAGGGAGTGGTTTAAGTGTTTAATTTACAACATTACCACATATATATATATTAAAATGTGTATTTTTAGCCATACAAATGTTGAGTACAGCTTAAAGCCTCGTTTCATTGACTAAACATCATACATAATTAATTTAAAAATCTAGCTATTATTTAGTAAAATACTCTTTCCTTCTTCAGTGCTGAATTATTTTCACTGAACGTTGCCTTTCCTGGACACTGAGCTTATCTTACTTTGGGTTTATTTATTTTCAGCACAGGTGTCTATCACCACTCTGGTTTCATGTTCTGCTGATGCCAGGGATTTGAATATCTATTAGTACCTGAATCTGCAGACAAGAACAGAAAGCTGACTGCTTTCCTAGAGAGCACCTGCACTCCAAGGAACTCACTGCTTCCATGGGTACACACGAAAAGCAAACTGAAAAAGGATGGTCTCAAAGTTGTATCAAGTGACCAGGGAATGACACTGATTAAATGTCCCTCAACCTCCAGATTAGATATTAGGCATAAGGGAGAGAAGGGTAATTAAAGGTCTCCAGACATGTATTTTGGATTTCAAACAGGTTTTTTAATCAAATATTCCATTAATACCTATCACATAGTCTTCTTCATCAGTAAGTTCTTTATAAAGAAGAGCCACATAATTTTTCACAGGAAGAAAGAGACACAAAGATTTGAAGTGACTTACCACAAGGCCACGCAAGTGGAAGAAGAACCTAGCTATTTTAAAGCCCTTTAGGAGGCAATATGCCTTCCTTAACCAAGTGCTTCTCTCCTGAGAGCTGCCTTTTGAGGGTCAAATTAACATCAAAATTTTGGCACTAACTCAAAGCCTGATCCATGCTTAAAAAAAAACCATAAACACATGTTTAGGCTTGGGAATATTATCTCTCTGTAACTGGACAATAAGAAATTTTGTGTAAGAAGGCCAAGATTCATTGGGATGAATAGTAGAAAACTTGGGTAACAGGCTTGTGGAAAAATCTTCTCTTTTTAGCAGGTTCCATGTGGCCTCCTCTGACATTTTTTATTGCTTTTCAATCCTGTGAGAGAGCACAGGCCTCCAGGGAGAAGCACATGGGTGTGGCAGAGCCCCAGAGAGTACCCACCAGCCCTGGGAAAAGATGAAGTTAACTGGAGAATGGTTCTTGCCTCCAAGCAGGCTGGGAACACCACTCTTTGCAGCTCCAAGCTAGCTAAGAAAGGACACAAATAACTGCTTTGCTCTCCATGCCTTTCCTACCCACCATAAGCTGCTTTGGACCAGTTCTAATCAGGAGCTAACATTTATCTGGAGTAAACTGCCCAGAGGTAGCAATCCTGATGTGTCCATGGA
This sequence comes from Geospiza fortis, assembly GCF_000277835.1. Lineage (NCBI taxonomy): Eukaryota > Metazoa > Chordata > Aves > Passeriformes > Thraupidae > Geospiza > Geospiza fortis. The sequence continues at coordinate 100,013 of NW_005054426.1, read as the reverse complement.
GTTAACATGGATAGGAAACACAGAATTCGCTGTTTGGTGATCTGGAGATTTCATCTAAACCAAAGGAAAGCATGAAACCCTGTCCTCAGAGTGTCACCATGATATTTTCTGAAAAACTCCTTCGGCAGGATTTTTCTCCTGAGAAGCTGAGAAGCCTCAGAAAAGAAATGTAAACAATAATTATCTGATTGACTGGAATGTGATTTGGAGAACTGCTTACCCAGCATGTGAATTGTTTTTAATTAATGACCAATCCCAGTTCAGCTGTGTTGGGACTCTGGTCAGTCACAGGTTTTTACTATTCATTCTTGTTTTAGCCTTCTGATGTCTTCTCTCACTTTCTTTAGTATAGTTTTAGTATGTAATTTTCTTTTAATATAATATAATACCATAATATAATAAATCAGCCTTCTGAGAACTTGGAGTCAATTCTCATCTCTCTCCTCGTCCTGGGGACCCTCACAACATCAGAGGACACATCTGAGAGGGACCAAGGAATGATGTGTGACCAAAGCAGACACTGGTAAATGGAAAAAATTGATGGGTAGTGACTAAGTAGAAAATCAAAGTAATCTTCTTTGCAATAAACAGATGAGCACAGAGGAAACTGTATCAACTCTTGTTTGACGCAGCACAGACCACAAATCAGGGCTGGAATGGTACATGAAAAACAGTCACGATCTCAAAAGCACCTATTCCAGAGCTTTTCATAGAGTCCACTTTGTGCAGATGGATGGGTATCACACAATTGGATGAAGTTAAATGTATACCACCACTATAAACAGCAGCAAGGAGTGATGCCTCTGGATTGCTGGTGCTTGATTTTCCATGTCCACTTCAGCACGAGGATAATTTTTATGACAGACACAAGCAAGGCTTCAGTTTAGCCACATCTTTGGGCCTCTAGCACAAAAATGTTTGGTCTTACAACAGTTGTTCAGTCATCCCCTGCTCTTATTCCAAATAAGCAATCCATCACATTCTCTAAAATCTGGATCCTCCCAGGAAAATTAACATTACATTTTATTTTGACAAATTACATACCAGTGCATTTCTTCTGCAACTGATTCTATCCAGCACAACTTCATTGTAATGAACACAGCCCAGCAGAGGCAGAACAGTAAAAGCCAAGAGATGTATAAAAAGACTAGGAAAGCTATCAGCACTCAGGAGTTCAGAGATCCAGATCCTGTTTCCCTTCTCTAGCTTCCTAAGTTAGATATGACTTCTGACAGTACTGCCAGTTACCAGCAGAGCCTGTGGCATAAAGAATGCACTACAACCTGGAGACTTTTTTCCTTTTTTAAGGTACTCAACAGCATAAATTCCCAGACAAATTCTTAGGGAATTCTGCTTAAAAGAGACCTCCAGGCAAAGCATGAACTATTAAACCCTTGCATTCTGAATGTCCAGCCAGGTTTCTTTTCCCCACCTTGACTGTAACATCCTTATCTGCATGCTGGCAATCTGATGGAGACAATGATGAAAGCTGACCCGATTGGTCCAGCTAAGTGTACCAAAGGTAAGTCAGATATGACACAGATTCAGTCATTTTATCCCAGGACCCGATTGGTCCAGCTAAGTGTACCAAAGGTAAGTCAGATATGACACAGATTCAGTCATTTTATCCCAGGACCCGATTGGTCCAGCTAAGTGTACCAAAGGTAAGTCATAAAATCATTGAGGGTTTAGGTTGGAATTGACTTTAAAGATCAGGGATCCAAGGGCAACCATAGCTTTTCTGAACTTCCTGCGCTGGGGCCTCACTACCCTAAAAGGGAAGAATTTCTTTCCAATATCCAATCTAAATTTATTCTGTTTCAGTCTGAAACCATTCCCCCTTGTCCTGTCACTCTAGGCCGTTGTCAATAGAGTCTCTCCAACTTTCTTGCAGGCTCCCTTCAGGTACTGGAAGGCTGCAACTAGATCACCTCTTTTCCAAATCCATGCTGACCTTCAAGTCACCTCCTTTTCCTTCATGTACCCAGAAAGGCGTGAAGAAAATTCACACCATGATTTCCTTTTTCAGGGACAGGAGTGAAATTGCCTGGTCTGCAGCTGCCTGAATTGACCCTCTTGCCCCTTCTGACAAAAGGTGAAGCATTTGTCCTTTTTTTCAGCCATTAGTGTTCTCTAGAATATAGAAATACTGAAGGCTTCTGAAATAAATGGGATCTTCATGCTCTCTTTAGCCCCCTGGCAAAGAAACTGGCTGCAAAACATACTCACACACAGAGTTCTCATCAAGTCAGCTTCCTGGAGATCAAAGCAAGGACAGCAGCTTGGGAACTGCCCACATCCAACTGGGAGTCAACCATCAGGGAGACAGCATGCCTCTAGGCACGGATACAGCACAGTAAGGAGCACATCAGCTTTCTGAAGAGGTTATTGCCTTTCTGCAAGCAACCTCCCCAAGAAGAAATCTAGCCATTAAATTGTTTTTCCCTCCTCCACCATTTAGAATTTTGTCACACTTTGTATGGAAATGCCCTTCCCAGTGCTGAAATTATCTGAAGGTGTATATTTCAGGTGCTTAATTCCTTGGGTGTGGGCACACATACAATGCTAGAAGGGCACAGTTGTATTCACCTGGTCTTCCGAAATGTGAGCTTATCACTTGAGGAATGATAAGCCCTTTTCTTACCCTCCTGCGTCCCTATTGTTGCATTCTCACAGCCTGCTTTATACCTGAACATCTTGGATAATGAGTGAGGTACTTCTAAAAAAGGTTTAAAGAGGTCAGACTGAGAGTTGTTACAGAAAGTATCATGAAACTTTTGAGTGGAGGTGTAATTACCCATACTTACAATGTGTGTATGTGTGTGTCTTAGCAGATTTTGATACATCTTTAATAAATAAAATACTAACATAAACTTCAGACAAGTACAGAGCTGTCTGGACACCCTAATTTTTCAAGATGCATTCACGAAAAAAAAGAGAATCCAAATAACTTATTCTTGCCTCATCCAAAGGGGAAATTTTCAATGTCGTGGAAAAAAACTGGCCACTGACTAGAAATTTTTACTGTAATTTAGTAAAAATTTAGTTCTAGTTCTGCAATTATAAAAATAAAAAACTGAAGTAGTTGAAAAAGTCAATTGTTACTTTGGAAGAGTATTTTGGGGTTAGGGGATTTCTTTCCCCTCTTTTTAGGGCCTTGGGGTTAGAGCTCTACCAAAGCAGTCAAGGTAATTCAAGAAAAAAGTCCATTTTGCTTGTCCTTACCCATATTTTCTTTGCCAAAAAAACCATATGGGAGACATTCTTTTCCCCTCCCAACTAGGAAGGTACTGACTGTTCATTGTAAACACTTTATTATATAGATGAAGTACTCATAGTATTATACACAACTGTAATCCCAGTAATGCCCATCTTGGATCCGGGTTCCTGTTTTGCTGAGCTCAGCAGTAAATTCAAGGTTTGAAAACAGATTTTAGTGTTTGGCAGATACAAAACCAAAATAAGAGACCCTTGTTCCTAAACTAAGCTATGAAATCCCACTTTTAGGATGAGATGGCAACACAAGGAGACAACTTGCAGAATAGACAAGAAAGATGATGTCTTGGTTTGGAAAGACAGGAGTCTGCTAAGGAAGGCAGGAGCCTCCCCTGAAATTGAGAATGTAAACCCTCCCCACCCCTCCGAATTGCTACAATTTTAAATTAAGGGGCTCTCAGGCAAAGATATGGGAGCAGGCAATAACAGTTCTTTAATAGGGAAGAAATAAAAAGAATAAAATAAACAATACAGTCCACTGGAACAACACTGACAGAGTCAGAACCCAACCTGACACCCTGCTGGTCAGGGTGCTGGTGGCAGTCCGATTGAAAATGTGGCTGCAGTCCTCTGAAGTATCAGGTGTGGTTCTGTTGGAGCAAGGGGGTTCTGTAGAGAAGGATGTAGTCTTCCTCTGAAGATCCAGGAGGAAAAGGTAGCTGCTGTTCCTCTGGGGAATCTCGTGGAGAAAAAAACTGAAACTGCAATTTCAGAATCTCGGAGTATATGGGGTAGCAGTGCTTGGCTCCTCCCTCTGGGCGGAGCATCTCACAATGGGATGTTATAGTTCTTATCAGTCATGCACCGATATTCAATAATCTGTTATCAGCGGAGGTCCCCTCCCGAGGAAGGTGTGAATGTGGTCATTCAAAGAGAGAGATAAGGCAAACTGCTCACTTGACAAGGTAATCAGCCATACAGATGGTAATGGAAAACATCTTGCATGCAATCTTCAACAGATGAGATGACACAAAATAATGGAGATCAAAAGTACACACACAGTTAGTTAGTTAGTATCAAAGGTTTGTTTGGTTTTTAAACAAGCCACAAGTCAGTGCTTGTTTTTGTTACTCATATTTGCTATTTCTACTGCAGCAGTGCCCAGAAGTCCCATCCAGACATCCCACGCTCAGTCCCTGCTTTTAAATCTTGATGCAATCAGATACTATCTCAAAGCTTCATGTATGAGGAGATCACTCTAAGTTTTCTCTCTCATCTAAATCATATAATAATAAGCCATAACACTTGGCAAAACTCATCCAATTCAGATCGTAATAACATAAGGCAAGTTTCTGTTAACTCTTCAGCGGCACCCACTTCAACACAATCTCCTTGAATTTAGGATAAGCACAAGAATGATGCACCACTGAAGACACACCGACCTTCTTCAAAGAAATTAAGTGAAAGCTTATAGTAACTGAGCATATATAGGGTCAAAAACCAGTCTAGTGATAATTTTCAACAGAGCGAATAAAGCATGCCTTGATTTTAAAAATATTTAGCTAGACTAGCAACCCTTTCCCTTCACCAACTCAAAATCAAACATAGCTCAGGCCAGAACAACAGGCTCTGGACAACCACCTCCACAGTCCAGAGTGCAGCAGTGAATCATACCTGTTCCCAGAATTAATAGGGTTTCCCTCTGCAGAGTCAGACCAGCTCATTCTGGGAGTCTGCCTGCTGTCAGTTTGTGCTGTTCACAGTCACACCATCATTCACATTTAACTACGAATGGAAGAGCTGTTTTGTTTCAAGAAGCAAAATTAATTTATAACACTAACAATACTCTCACTCTCAGCTCCCTTAAAAGAAAACAAAAGGCCTAATACACACCCCCAGAAAATTACCAAAGCCCAATTTTCAGGCTTGAGTTCCTTGGCACAATTCAGACATTTTGATTTATGTATGTAATATTATGATGCAAGTCAGAACCTCACAGTTTTTTAAAACAATCTCCCTAATATATTTGGCAGTTCTTATGGCTCTGGTAAATGTAATAAAAACAGCAGGTTGGATTTGTCAGAGTAAACTGCAGTCAAGGGTGACCTCCAGACAACTTTTAAGCTGTGTGATCCTCCAGAAAATAGATTTTAGCATCAATTGTGGGACACCCAGAAGATCAAAAGCTCTGAATTTTGAGTATTAAGATGCACCCCTGTGTCGCAAGCAAGAGCTCTCTCAGAGGCTCAAAGGATCAGAGTACTCCCCCCACTTCTCCCCAGTATTTCAACAACTTTTGTTTATCTGTGTCCTAGCCAAGGATTAGGTTTTGAAAGGGAAGTAAAAACAGAAGTTTAAAGATTCTGCCCCACTATCTTTAGGATTTCTTCTTAAACTGCTGTGTTTTGTTGACAACAAAATTTATTTATTTCTTTTCAGGGTGTCTCACTCAACCCACTACACAGGGTCTTCTGACAAAACTGATCCTTAGGTTTCATTATTCAGCCACGGTCTGCTGCTACGGAAGAAAAAAATACTGGTAAGGAAGGCCAGAGTTCAATTTAGGAAAACAGAATAGCTTTCTTTAAGAAAAAAATGGAAGAAACAGCTGAGGATAGAATGGAATAAAATCAGACACAAAGGATAAAATTTAAGTTCATTTGAGTTAACTTTACATTGTGTTGAATGACCAAATAGCCCATTCTGCTCTTTGGGTGCTGACTGATGGCTCCATTGCCAACCCACTGCAGAAAGAGATGAGCCTGTGTTCTAAGCTATGATTTTCAGGCCCTCAGAGCGTGTCTGAGGTCAGATGTCCTCATTCAGCCCCTATTCCAAGCAGAGAACCCACGCCCACAGATGAGCTGCGGTACACGAGCAGATCCGCTTGGTGTCCACAGCGGTTCTGAAGTGCAACAGTCCAAAAAGGAATTGTGCCAACTCGCACACATCAAGAGCCAAGTCCCAGGCTCCAGCAAAATGACAAATGTTTAAAAATATGTTTGCTGAAGGCCTTGCAGGTGAATGGGTCACTTGGCAAAACTGCGAACACAAGACATGCTGTGCAGCAGACTAAAAGCTCAGCTCTCTCCTGTGTGCCGGAACAAAACCAGGATCCAGGAGAAATTGGCAGCTTACAAAGGATGCCCAACAGGACCTCTCTAATGATGTTGCTCCATGGCCTTGCTGCCAGCAAAAGCTGCTGGGAAATCGCTCTTATTTCTGCTACTGATGTAAAACTCCCAAGCCTGCATAGAAGCACTTTTCTCTTCAATGCTCTTTGCTCTTTTCCCTTCCTCTTTGAAAATGCCAATCTGAACTCCTCCATGCCTGTCAGCACACTCCCCCACTTCCTTGACTTTTTCCTTTAGGATATGTAGACAGGAATGGTGGTGATGCTAGAAGTTGTCTCCTAGCGAGGAGACCTGGAAAGATTAAACTTTCCAGATGGAGAGATCGCCAACTGGCATAAAAGCAAATTTTGTGCATTAGAGAATCTAAAGCTTCCCTTTAGTCATACGAAAAAAATTCTAACATTAGGATACTATTTCCATCTCCAACTTGACACACAAGGCTGAGTTCAGAAGCAGTCACATGGGAAAAGAGGTGGATGAGAGCAGTATCAATACAGGCAGATGGTCAGCACTACCAATAAAACAATTACTTCTTGGGTTTAGTAGCTTGCAAATCCAGAAATTGTCTAGCTTGCTTATGCTCCAAAGCTAGAATCAGACGGTATTGGTTTCCCAGATTTAGAAGAGTGATGAACTGAATTTTCATCTCAGTACCAAACATTTTTCCCTGTGTTTAAGTTGCTATCATCCGAAGCTGAAATACTGGCAGGGAAATCAAACTCATACATGTAATTATCCAGAACAAAAAGAAAATCACCAGAATGCCACAGAATTAAAAGGATGGCTTGTAACTACTTATGTGGGCCCATCACCTCTTTGAAATCTACCTTTCAGGAGATATTCAACCAAGGCTAAATGAAGTTACCAAGAGAAATTCCACTGATTCCAAGAACTGGGCCTTGGCTGCAAACCAGAAAGTACTCAGGTAGAAATGCAAATTTCAAGAAATGTTATGAAGATCCTTTAAAGCTGTGACTCAACTACAATCTTAGTTTGCTAACTTCCTTATGAGAGTCCCTCCTTCTTCTGTATGACACCCTTGTACATTGAAGAAAAAATATTGTGAAGCTATAGGCTGTAAGTGTCTCAAAATATCACTGCTTATGGAGCACCTAAAATGCATTTCATTTGACAGATGGCAGCAAATGCAGCTTAACCGCAGCCTCTACGCTGTTACTGGCAGGAGAAAATCTTATTGTTGATTTTAATTGCATAATTCTCAAGATACTGCATGCTCATTTGCTTCAAGGGCTGAACTTTTATTTTGTCATTTATCAGCTGGTGGAATCTTCACTGCAGAATCTTCACTTACACACAAATCCCTTGGTATACCCACCACTAAATAAAACAAAAATGGCTAGCTTGAAAGACAGTGTCCTTATGCATATATGTGCATTTGTGTCTATATAAATCTGTATGTGTTAATTGGACTGCAGAGCGCAATGCTTTTGTGCTGGCTGCATAAAAGCTTGTCCATAACATTCCTTGGACAAAATGAGGTCTCTGACCATAAGAGTTGTCAGACAGCAGCATACTGTTAACCACAGTATCTTTACAGATTTAGCAGAATAACTGAATATTAATATTTAAACATGTGCATGTCTCTTGTCAGATATCTTATGTGAAACTGAGAAAATTCACCTTTGTTTTCAGCTTTTTTTAAACTTTACTGCATGAGCAGCACATGCGTTAGCATACAGTTGGCTGTAGGGATTTTTCTGGAATGCTTCTATTTGAGGCTCTGTATTCTCTTCTGGAGGTATTGCTGTTTACATCACCATCTACTTGACATCACAAAGTGATTTTAAGGGGAAAAAACCCAGACAAACAAAAAAAACCTTCTGAAATCTGATTGATTTATCATGATGCCAGCCACAAAAAAGTTGCATGAAACCAAGAAGTAAAGACAAAAGTGAGGGGCAGGTTTTACAGATTGTTCTGCAGGTGGTGGGTATGTGTGTAGAATGACATGAAGACAGAAACCATTAACCTCCTGGCTGGTGCAGCTGAGCAAGTAGGCACAGAGAAAGCTGAGGTGTACAAAATGATCTTGTTTTACCCTTCATACAAGGCACACACACATTGCGAGGATCAAGACTGCTGAGCTGGCAGCTGCTGCCGGGCAGGTGGCCCCTGGTTGATGTCGGACTACCCTGATTCATGCTGGGTTTCTACTTCCAGGGGAAGATGAGGAAACTGATGTGTCAGGTTTTGACACCAAAACTTTTTCCTTCACAGAATGATGAACACACTTGAAATGAACTGAGAAGCATTTTTGCTTTCAACAAATTACTAATTTCAGAGTAATCCACCTAATTTCTACAGTTTCATATCGTACTGTGCTCTTGTTTTTCATTTAGAATTGTATGTCATTTAAACATTCTTAATTACTTGGTGATTTACTGCGTACCTTTGTACAACTGGAGGAAACTGAAAACTGCAGTCTATTTTAAAAGAATTGACTTTACTACTGTGAATACCCCCAAGAGCAGAAGGACTGAAGACAGTTTGCAAAGATGGAGCCACTGTGACCTCTCCTTGACAGCAATAAAACAGGTTTGAATTCTGTACCATCTGGCAGAGCTTGTGACCTGGAGACAAATGGCATCCCCAAGGCTTCCCTGGGTTTCAGCAGCATTGTTTCTTTAAATAAAAGACAATGTACAACACCATTAGGTCATAATCTTTTCTAGAGCCTCCAGTACTGCAAATTCTGCTTTTAAGGGGCCAGATCAGCAGAACCATGCTGATAACACCACAGAACTGCATCTCTAAGTGACCAGAGACTGATGTTTCAGGGAGAGAGTCATGCAGGAGTACAAGGAGAACCTATGTAATATAAAGGGGACAGCTTCTTGCAGTCAGAGATGCCTTTGGGAAGGGTCTAGAGCACAAGTCTTATGAGGAGTGGCTTAGAGAGCTGGGGTTGTTTAGCCTGGAAAAAAGAAGGCTCAGGGGTACCTCATGGCTCTCTACATGGCTCTCTACCTGAAAGGAGGCTTTAACAAAGTAATGGCCAGTCTCTTCTCCCAGGTAACAAGTGATAGCATGAATGGTCTCGAGTTGTATCATGGAAGGGTTAAATTGGATATAAGGAAAAATATTTTCACCAAAGGGTTATCAAGCATTGAAATAGGCTGGGAGTGGTTGAGTCACCATTCCTGGAGGTATTTAAAAGATACGAAGATGTGATGCTTAAGAACATAGTTTAGTGGTGGACTTGGCAGTTCTGGGTTAACAGCTGGACTGATCATAGGAGTTTTTTTGCCAAGATAACTGATTCTATGGCTCTATGATTCTACAACTCATTTGTTCTTCAAACACTCAAAGATAAAAAAAAAATATTATTTTAGTTCTGGCCTTGAACACTTCAAGGGATAGGGCACGTACAGAATCAGAGAATCAGTTAGGTTGGAAAAGATCTCTGAGATCATTGAGTCCAGCCTATGACCTAACACCACCATGTTCCATCAACCTAAAAACTTCATTAACCCTGATCCAAGTACAAGCCACTCTATAGTGGTCACAGCAGATTTCAGGGATGCTCCAGATGGAGTGACACGGCACTGGTTTGCCATGGAGAGCCTTTACTGCTTATGGTGATGAGTGAGGGGGCTAAGTCATAGGAGGGAAAGATAAATCTCGAATGATTTGCTGAAATTTACAGGGTCTTGCTGGATATTTCCTGATAAACACAGCACACTTCATGAGGAAATACTGAAGAGACAAAGGCGTCTGACAGCATTGCCCATCCCAATGTGCAGCTCCAGGCAAAGTTTTGCAGGGAAGAGAAGGTCTGTCTGTAGCATCCACTTTAACTACAAGGGTTAACTGTGGTTGGACGACAGGAAAAAGCAGCAGCATTTTACAGTCACATCCAATTCCCCATTTTCAGCAGCCTCATTCACAGCCTCCCTGTTTGCTCTCTGAATTATCAGAGACATTAATAAGAGCCTTTTCCACTCTCCACTTTGTCTGATCTTTCTAATTAGGAATACTGAACATATATATATATATATATATATATATATATATGTCCTGAGAAAGAGCCTGGCAGCAGCAAGCAGACTTGGTTCACTGCATGCAGGGCATGGAAAATGTTCTGCTCTCCCAGGGTCAACAGGAAAGCTACAATCAGTAACTCAGCATTAGCGCACTAACTGCTCTCCAGGGAATCCAAGACAACCCCTTCAAGCATTCCCGCCTATTTCTGTGCACAGAGGGAGCAGACAGCAAAAAATGCTCCTTGAAGCAATTCCCTACCTCCGATAAAGACATCTCTCCCATCAACTAACAATTATATAGCCCTGTCAATCTTTGCCTCATGATCCACATCTCTGGCCACATCCAGGCAGCAGCCCATACTAAAATCTGGGGCTTTTTGTGGAACAGCTGTGCTCTATGCAAGGCAGACGTGGCATTTCATTAAGGGCAGGGTAATAGCTTGATTCCCTTAGGGACCTGCCACTGGGAAACAGAACATCTCCTTTCATAAACAGGCAAGATCACCATGCTTGTTCTGGATTTGATGCTGAGATAACTGAGTATCTGTTCATTATACATTGAATATTAATGTACTAATGAACCCACATGTAAAACTAATTTTACTAAGGAAAGCAGCCTTATATTAAATTTCAATGCCTATTCAGCTACAGAATGCAGTCAAAGAATTCTGACTGATGCCGAAACTATTTTCTTAATTTTACTTTCCATGTTGGATTCAGAAGTTGAAAAATTCCAAGTACCCAACTGTTGAAAAGCCCAAACTAAGCTATTTTGCCTGATCATACTGTATCACCCTTTTGTAACCACAGCTGCTCTTCTATTTGACAGGAGTAATCTTCCAGCAGATTCACATGTGCACACTGTGAAGAAGACAGGACACAAATGTGACACTTCAGTATTCAAACCCCTGTAGATATAATGATAAAAGCCACACAAATTTCACAGAGATATTTGAAGAGGGATCAAAATTCTAGGCAAGATCTTTCAAAATATTTCTAAATACTACCAAAAATCAGGAGTCCCCAGAGGACCTTTCCTGAAGAACCTAAACATTATGCAACTAATTTTAACCAATCTGCTTCACTCTGATCTTACTTCAGCCCAAATATCCATTTTATCTCTTTGCTTAGAATATTTAGAAGTTGGCAACCTGTATTTCTCTGTTCCTTTGGTTCCTGGAATACTTACTTTCTGGATGTGCAAACAAGAAAATCCAGAGGCCAACACTAGGTCAAAGCTAAATGCAAAAGAAGGAGTTACTTGCAAAGTGAATGTATCATGGGACAGTAGAGAAGATTACACAGGGTAGGATATGAAAGAAGAAATAAAGTATGTTCTCCTAAACCCAGATACAAATACTATTCTGCATTAAATCAACAGTTTGTGGGGAAAAAGAGTAATTATTCACTAGAGTTTAGAAATTATAAAGGTACATGTAAATAACACACATAAATAAGAGAAAGGATTTTATTCTGAAGCTTCCTATGCTTACTCCAATATATCTCATCAGAGATCGTGATCAGAAATTTCAAATGCGAATGTTGTCTGAAGATTTGGAACAAAGTTTTGTTGCATTTTTATTTGTTATATACCTCAGGGATTTCCCAAACTGGCACATGCAAACCAGAACAGTAAATGAAAGGGCAGTCTCTAGATTGTGGTCAACTAGAAAAAGTCTGCAAAAATGTTAAGAATAATGTTTCCTGCCCTCCTTGTCTGTCATTAAATTAACATCTAGTGGAATTAACAGTTTCATTTTTAGAAAAAAAATCCTCCAAGGGTGTCAACATTTGTACATGACAAACACCTTTGAGGAGTAGGGTTTCTGCCTTAGGCAAGGATTTTTGAGTAGTTTTAAAATGATCAGCATCAGAAAGACAGCTTCTTCCTTAAGAGGACCTGGATGACTTGGGTAAGTTTTTTTTCTTCCCAAGGCTACAGAAGCCTAACTTAGAGCTCTGCCTTCTCCTTTTCTTAATTTGAAACACACTGGAGCAGGCTGCCAAAGGTTCAAGCAGAGGTTATCATGTCCTGTTTGCTGTTGGCAAGTCTAAAACTGCTGAAACATCCTAGGAAGAAAAATGGGTACATCTAATATAGCTGCAACAATAAAATAGCTACTAGGGAACCCCACCTAGAGCTAATAATACCTCCAAGTTGTGCTGCTCAACTGAAAAGATAAGCCAGCAGCATTTATACACCAGATGCAAACAGACCTTACAGAAGTCTTGATAAATACCTAGGTTTATCATTTCCTCAAGTGTTTTAAAACACAAAAGGGAAAACCACACCACACTTGGGATTGTTTCACATTATCCACTGTGATGAGAGCTAGGGGTGGACTTGGCAGTGTGAGGTTAAGGGTTGGACTTAAAGACTTTGAGGATCTTCTCCAACCTAAATCATTCTATGACAGACTTGCAAAAAGCAACTAATGTGACTCTTTCCTTTTATACTACTCACAAATTTTCCTGAATATGAAAACAATCTACCCTCTGTTAAAAACACACCAAAACCAAACCAACTCTGTTCTTGGACATATGTAAGATTTTCCTAGCTTAATGCCTCAAAACATTAGAAGGAAAAAAACATGTTTTCTGCCAGACCTACTTGTCTCAAAGTTACCTCTTTTACCTCTAACTTCTGCAGAAGGAGAAGGATTCTTCCAGTCAAGTCTTGCTCAAACTTTTAGACCAATACTCCATAAAGATATGTTAACAATTCTCAGGTTAATTCCTAGTAATTCCTTGCCTGCTAGGGCCAGATCTGTCCCTTCCTCTCATTTCACATCAGCTATGTACAAATTCTCACTAGCATTAAGCACGAGCTTGAACTCTGACATTTATCATAGTTGGAAGAGTCTGAGCAAGTTCACAACCTCACCACTGGCTTAAGATCCAGAGGATCTTGAGAGCCTCAGGCCAAGTCAGTGTCTCCTTACAAATGTTTACATTTAATACAGCAAAGGGCTTTGACACCCTTCTTGTCACTATAGATTTTTTCACTGGGATGGCAAGCTAAACAGGATCAAGACACACAGGTGGAGATCATGCAAAACTGGAAGTAAAAAGATTACATCATTACAGTGTAAAATGCTCTGGCACCCATCAAAATCAGACATATACAGGTTTGTTCATGTACAATTCTTTTTGCTGTTTGTTTTAGACACAGGAAAAATACACAGCTGTTACAGCATTTTGTCAGCATTTTGCTCCTCATGAACTGAGTAAAACAGAAGCCCTTTGCTTCACCCAGCTAAATGGATTTCAGATTAGATTCCAGAATAAACCATACAAACTTACCTTACATTTCAACATGTTGGCCACTCTCTCTTGCATTGACTGTCCAGCCTTTGGCCTGACAAGAATATAAACTGCTTTCACTTCAGGGCTGGAGCGCAGAAGTTTTTCCACCAGTACTTTGCCCATGAAACCTGTAGCTCCTGTGATAAGTACGGTCTTCCCATTGTAATAAGCTGAGACTGAAGACATGGTGCTTTCTTGTTCTGTCCCTTCCTGCAGCAGGTACCTGAGAAAATGCAGAAATAAAGCTTTAAAGGCTTTTGGGATAACCTTTTTAGTCACCTAGGTAAACTCAAATTGGTTCAGTCAATGGCAATTTTAAAAATAATTTTTTTAAAAAAGGCTTTATTGCGAAAATAAACTACAAAAATCTGAGAAGCTTAAAAAAATCAAGCTCAGCCTTATCCTCTACGTGACACCACAGCTGCACACAGAGGTCAAACACAGCTCGTGCTGTCCAAGGCTCCCAGCAGGAGATGCTCACTGCAGTGCTGAAGAGTGTTTATCTGCTACTGTGAAGTGGCAGCCATGAAGATATGCAGCTACTTCTACAAGACAAAGGAGAAAGAAATTTCCTCACAAAACTTGCTGTGTTTTCCACTTCAATTCCACTGTGCCTACGGCACCATAACTCATCAACATGCTCAGACTTTTCCTGTTGCCTTGGCTTGGAATAACACCATGAAGAAAGCTCTTTCTCACAGAAGACAGTGCAGTGACACTGCTCTGCACAACTGCAATACCACGCGCAGGTTACAACCTTTCACAAGCTGTTATGGCCAGAATTCATCCCGGTTCACTCTAAGGAGTGTAGACACGATAGGCTTCCCTTTGGAGATTCACTGACACAGACCAGGTTCCCACATGATGTGTCCCGGTTAAATATTTTAATTAGATGCAATAGTTTCAGGCCTGAATGTTCCCAGCCATCGTGATTCAAACTCTTAAGTTGATTAAATGCAAACAAAGTTGGACTGAATCCTCTTAGAAAAGTCCTTCTTCCCCTATTAGCGTAACAGAAGCAAAACAACCATTTCTGAAGTGGGGCAGACCACAGCAAGCACAAAACACACACTGCAAGGAAAAGGCTCATGAAAAACACCAGTGACTGTTTTGAAAAAAGCCTACTGAATTTGAAATAAAAAGAAACAAGAATAGTAGAATGCTGCCAATCACGTATTCAAGAACCAGAACAGTGATCTTCAAGTATCCCAGAAAAATTCCTCCAGCAGAAACTTCAGAGACACAAACTAGGGAGTCAAGCCTAACAAAATACTACTTTTCTTTCCCACTGCTGCCTGGGACCACAGCACTCAGCATCAAAAAAATGAAAATCCCCAAATTTCTTCATCCATGACAAAACACCAGGTGTAGAATCCAGTTTAGAAAAGTGGGTCAAGAAGAATAACCTCTCAGGGACACTATTTTACAAACTAATAGCTGTGGGTATTCTGGCTCAGTGAATTTGGTTATTAGCCTACTTTCAGATGTTGCCAAGATTGTAACTTAGATGACTACAGAAGGCTCATCTAGGCCTATTAAAAACTTGTTCTTATGAAAGAGCCGGCCACTTGGGAAGTTAAATCAACAGGTTAAAACTATTGGATAATTAACTTATTTATAACAAAATGTCACGTCTCATTCCGATTCAGAAAAACTGACTCATACTGAAGACAGGAACTTGCAGAGCCAGGGAGCATGTGAAAAGTGTGTACGGCCAGAAGAAGGTTGTAGAAGTTTAGCCAGATGAAGGCAAAAGATCTCAGAAACTTGGCATGACACATGCCCTGCAACGTAGAAAAATGAAGGAGAGAAGTCCTTAGTCACTAGAGGCCATACCAATCCCAGTGAACAACAGGAAACAAAAAGATAAAATATAAGGACCACTTGCACCCACTGGATACTTGCTTTGAATTTGTATCCAGAGAATCATATCTGCACAAACAATGGTACAATTATAGAGTACTTAACACAAACTCCACAAACTTGGAGATTACCAGAAGAGTTACTCTCCTTCCCACACTTCAGAAGTAGAGAGCATTTCCAACCTGCATCACTAAGTACTGCTGCTTTGCCTTAAGAGTTGTAGACTACTGCACAAATAACTGTGAAAGGCTTCCATGTGTGGACATCAATTTATTATGTTGTTTCATTTGGGTTCCCTGCTTCAGTTATTTAAAAAAGGCTTCATTTGTCGTGGCCAGATGTTCAATTCCTGCTAGAATAGTAAAGTAAATAAATCACACTACTTTGAAGTGACCCTGTAATTAACCGTGCAGCCATGTTTCACTAAGCATTTCTGACAAGGACTACATGCACATAACTGACAGTTCTTCTCCATCTAGTATTAGACCATCTTGAATGTCTGAGTCCAAAAAAACCCAAAAATTTCATCTCCCAAGCCATTCTTGTATGATGAAAATGGAAGTACCAAACATAGCCACTGAAAAAACAAACTTTCAAGGCAATCTGCTGTTACTATTGATTACTGGCTTATCCTCCTAGGGTTAAAAGAAAAGGGAAAAAAAATCTCATCCTTTCTATTTTCCATAATAAAGCAGTCCAAGTTAGGCAGCCTAGAGTTAGTAGGGCAAATTTCAGAGTTGTATCCAGTTACTCAGCCTCATCCACAATAAAAAACCAAGAAGAATGAGATGGTGTTTGACTGTTATGGGAGCAGATTCATGTTTCTTCGCAGTACATTTATTTTTCTACTTCCTAAGTGAGCTTTAGAAGAAATTATAAAAATCTTGTATGTAGGAGCGACGGGGAGTAGGACGGTCGGGATGGACGGAGACGAGAGATCTCTGAAGCCAGGTCGTGGAACTTGTGGTTTACTGCAAAGGGCGTGGGTGCAGGGCCCTGCTGGGAGCTGCCAGCCGCAGCTCGGAGCAGGCCCGAGAGAAGAGGGGGGAAGAGAGGATGACAGGGTAAGAGCGTAAAAGCATAAGAGAGTAAAAGGGGTAAGAGCATAGAAAAGTAAGAGCTAAGAGGCAAGAGCTAAGAGAGCGAAGTTCCTGTTACAATACAATAAATCATCTTCTGTGTTGAATATTCTGATTCTCACTAACCAATCTAGTACAATATAGAAATCCTATAGCATTTCCATACCGCCTATAAGAATCACTACATTACCATACTGTGCTACATTTTAAACCCTAAAAACTACTCTTTGGCCCCTTTCTGCCAAGCTGGCAGGGTCTGCTCGGACCCTTGGACCTGACTGCAAGTAGAGGGTCTTGTTTCATCAAAAGGGTATTATCTCCAGTCAGCCACACCGTTGTTTTCCCGTTTGTCAGTAACTAAGGGATCTCAAAGGTTGCTTTCATTTTAATCTCGCTTATAGTTTCCATATTCTCAAAATCTTTTGCCAGGCAATCATATTTATAAGGCTTTCCTGTTTCATCTTCCCCAACACTTGTACCCATCTGATGCCATATTAATTATCAGGAAAGAAAATATGTGGATTTGTTTACCGCACACAAACAAATTCATGTTCTGAGATCATGACACAAAAGCCAGAATGCTGCAATTTGGTATGTTCAGACAGATCCCTGAATCTCCACTGGTCAAGCAAATTTAAAGAGGTTTTTATTACATTCCAGGTTCAAAGGCAGATTCGAGTTTTACTCAGGATTGCTAAGATATTTTCCTTTCAACCTCATCTTAAATTTTTTATTTTGTACAACTATTTTGGATTTTTTAATGTTTTTAAGAGTGTGATAGATTGTTTTCTGTTTTTATTGATTTTGCTTGGCCTTTGTAAAGAAAGTACTGAAAAACATATGGAGATTTTAAGGAACGAGAGGATTTCTGAGGTCAAAGGGTGTGACCCAAGTAAATCTGCTAACCTGACCCTTTGGAGGTCTACTTCAAACCAGGGAGAACTACATGCATACCTTTTTGGCTTTTTACACTCAAATTGTTTCCTGCAGAAGGTTATACTTGGCCTTTCATCTTAGGGAATAAATAGCTAATACTGAGTACTGACGATTTTCCAGTCAATTAAACTACAAGGCATTAAGTTACTGGTAGAACTACTTATGAACTCTGGTCAGAGTTGCAGAGACACGACCCTTAGTGAGGTAAAGAATGATAAAGACTATTTCATAGGCTGAGGTTCCTGCCTCTTCCAAATCTGACTGGAGGCGAGAAAGCCACTGAACTGTGGAGAAAAGCCCATGCAAGAGCTTCCTGAAGCCCAGTTCAAGTGAATATATACAGGCAACTCAAATGCTTTAGGCACTAATTGGGGCAGGAAAGTAATCTCTGATGCCACCTGAATTACAGAGCGCAGCATCTTTGCAGCAGCACGAATCTCTCTGATGCTGACTCATCTCCAGCCAGAGCAGGAAAAACCCACAAGCCAGGAATCCCACTGAGCACCTCTGCAGACAGAAGTACACAACCTGTTCTGAGGGTACTGCTGCCTCTCACAGTCTCCTCTGGATCAAACAGAAAGGACGAGCTACAGTGCTGTGTTACAAACAAAGCCACGATCTTGTACCAAAGGACAAGCAAAAGGAAAGGTGAGAATCCTAATCCTACCAACCTAATACTTCCCTCCTGCAGAAGACAACCCTCATATCCTCAGCTGAATAGCACATGAGAACTTCCCCCACTAAGAGCAGGCACAACTGAGCTGATATTTAATAGAACAACTACTCTATGTCCTCATCTGTCATGTATTTTGGTGATGCCAAATCTGCATCCAGATTGCAATGGTGTGATGCAGAGTCAGCTGCTACCAGACCCAGAGGGGTGGGAAGGGAAATGTGGACCTGAACCTCACTGAATTCTGCCACTGCCACCGCCCATGGCAGCCCCATGGCTGTAGGGGGTCAAGGAGGGACAGCAAAAGGGAGGATGAGCAATGGAGGAGGACTGGAAGAGGTGAATATTTCAGCATGGTTTGGATCACTGCCCTGTTCAATCAGGACAGCAGCCATGTCAGAAGCTTATCTGTTGAGATATTTGTCTTTTCGACTCAACTGCATAAAATGAAAAAAAAAAATAGTTTTGTGCAAGAGCAAAGGACCATATGCCTATAAATGTACATCCAGGTTCAAAAATGGTCTCTCTGACATCTCCTTGTACTTAGGCTAGTTTTGATGAGTTTTTTCTTGCACAGTTTTATGCAGGGATGTAATTTCCATAAAGAAGAGGATCAGCTTCTTTAGATGAGTCTTTCAAACATCATATTCAATGTAATGAACCGGCTTCAACCAAATTACACTTAATGACAAGCGATAGGTTTTGGAAAAAAGCTACAGTCAGCAAGAGTCCTTTAAGACAAAATAATTTTTGGCCACTTTCTGTAAATAAATCTTTCATCTTGGGTGAAAATATCCAATCATACATAAGACAGTTTTCTTTAATCAGGATTCTAGAAGAGTTATGAACAACCTGGAACACACAGAGAAAGAAAAATTCCTGTTGCTTCAGAGAACTTGTATAGCTGAGGTCAGAAAAAGCAATATAAAGTGGTCACAGACTATTTCTGTCTCATCAATTTACTTCCTTAGTCTATTAATTATTTTATGAGTTTTAAATGGACTGAACACTGGGGATTATGAACAATACATCTTCATAAAATTATTTTCTCTTTTACATTTTGTCCCAGGATGTATTACAGAGACTCTCCAAAGTAGGCAAGTAATTATAATACATAAAAGCAATTATTTCCAATACGTGTTTTTTGCCTGAAAGCATTTATTGCTTTTTAATCATCATTAAATAAATACACACCATGCATGCTAGAAATAGTTGAAATAGTGACTTGTTTTACATCATACTGACTTAACTCCTGGCTCCTCAGTAACAGCAGGAGAAGGTCACTCTGCTCCTTTGATTTCATTTTCTGGGCCAAACTCAAGACCAGAGAAGTTCCAGTGCAATGACCAATGTTTCAACAAGGATTAACGTGAATTAACTTAGATTTGAGCCTTTGGATTTAAAATATTTCCTGCATTTTCAGTAAGAAGCAACAGCGAATCAGAGCAGAAAATGGCTGTAGTTCAACACTGCACACCATTTGAGACAACAGCGTTGCTGACACAAACAAGCAGAAAGTACCAGCAAGGTGGCACTGAAGTTACATAATGCATTTCCAAAGGTCTTTAGGCACAGAAAGATTTGTGTAGCCTATGAAGTCAGGGAGATTTTACTGGTGACAGAAAATGAAGCAAAGAGGATGATAAAATGGCCTTTCTACAGAAAAATTAAAAGTTCCTTACAGTTTGTTGAATTTCCACAATTATTTAACGTCACCTAACACCAACAACAAAGAAAAAACTCCTCTCATTTAGCTACAGAATTAAAAGGAAGATCATAATCCACCCTTTGTGCAGGCACTATAGAAGCTAATGTAGCATAAAGAAATAAAATCCTGCAATTCAAGGATGGGCACATTTACAGCCAGACTGAACTCCTGATGATAATCCTCTTTGCAAAAGAGATTTTGCTTCAAGCAATTTACACCAAATATAAATGTTGTTGTTAGAAGCCTGAAGGTTAAATCACTTTTCTCCAGCTAATACATTTTAAATCATTTTTTGTTTGCCAACAGTAGCAATTCAAATCCATAACAGCATCCCCAAGTAGCAGCACGCAAGGAGAAACTCATTGCTCCCAGAAACCCTTCATGCCTTGAAAAACAACACCAGTTTCGCAATCCATTTTAATTTATAGCAGCTAAATATACAGAGATACAGAACTGTGACAGCATAATTAAGAGCTGGAGACAACAAGCAGCGTGCACAGCTGGATCCTGCAAACTGCTGAATGCTACATGACAGGCAGACAGACACGGAAACCTCTGGGAATCGTGGCTGCTGGGTCAAAGACCTGCCTCCAGGACAGATGTGGGCAAAAGCTGAAACTTCCAGCTTAAGCATTACCTACACAGCTTCACTGATGCTCTGACCCTCCCGAGTAGTACAAAGTGTTTGACCATCATGAAGAAATAGAGAAAAAATGAAGAAAACAGAAAGGCCACTGATGGAACACAATGCAGGTGGAGCCTCTTGATTTTTTAGTGAAACCTGTTTAGTCTCACTCAGTCTCACTATGTTTTTTCTCAAAAATTAAGGAAAACAGGCCTGCAAACATTTTAGAGCTGAGACAAGGCAATGGTGTTGAGGACATACCTACACGTGTCATGTAGGATTTTAAAGAACAAATATTTTTCAGTAGCCCCAATATAAATGTATTCTGCCTAAATCCTATTTAATTATCCACCTGGTAAGAACAGCAGCTTCCAGAGACTTCAAAGGTGCAGCTTCTGCAGGCTCCTTTCTGCATCACATAGTCTAGCATATGTACCCCCTCTCCCTTTTTTTTTTTTAAAGCTAGTTGTTGCAAAGCCATTGAGCAGGTTACATGATCAAAGCATAGATCAGAACTAGAAGGGGGTTTTTGCTTTGCCTCAGCATAATTAAAGGCAGACCTCCTACACCAGAGCTTTTCTGCAGGCAATCCTTTCCCTTATCATTTCCCCAATTCACACTTCACAGCCATTTTCTTCTTGCTATTTCTCCTAGGATCTCTACAACCAGCAGTCCTGTCCCAAAACCCTAGATCAAAACCCTGCCATACCCACTGCACACCAATCATTCTGCACCCCAGTACCACACAAGGGAGGTCTCAGTGAGGTCAGGAGTTAAGTCTGTGTGGTAACAGGCTTGTCTGGCAAATTAATTTTATTTTAGACATCTCCATTGATTGTTGGTGAAGAAGGAACACAGAAGCCTTATAAATATGATTGCCTGGCGAAAGATTTTGAGAATAGAGAAACTACAAGCAAGACTGAAATGAAGGCAACCTTTGAGATCTCTTAGCTAATGAATAACGGGAAAACAATGGTGTGGCTGAGCAAGTAATCACCTTCTTGATGAAACAATACCCTCTCCAAGCAAGCAGGTCCAAGGGTCAGAAGAAGACCCTGACTGCTTGGCAGGAGAGGTCCAAAGAGTAGTTTTTAGGGTTTAAAGTGTAACACAGTATGGTAATGTAGTGATTCTTATAGGCTGTATGTAAATGCTATAGGATTTGTATCTTGTATTAGACTGGTTACTGAGAATCAGAATATTCAACACAGAAGATGATTTAATCTATTGTAATGGGAACTTCGTTCTCTCTCTCACTTGCTCACTCTTCTATGCTCTAAGCTTGTTTTACTCTTGCTCTCTCTCCTGCTCTCTTTTTCTTGCTCTTTTCGCCTCTTTTGCTCTCTCTCTCTTCTTCTCTTGGCCCTGCCAGCAGGGCTCTGCACCCACGCCCTGGCAATAAAACTGCATGTCCACGACCTAGCCTGAGATTTCTCGTCTCCGTCCATCCCGACCGTGCAAGACACCCTGATGCTCTTACAGTTGATAACTTCTTATTAGCATCCAGCAGCTAACATATTAACAAAGATTTTCTGTCCTTTTCCACTATTCGTCTTTGTCCCCCATCAAAAATAATGGCACCAGCATTTATGACATTTTTGATTTTTTTTTCCCTGAAATGATTATCAAGCACTGCAATAGGTTGCCGGGGAAGTGGTAGAGTCACCAACCCTGGAGGTATTTAAAGATGTGTAGATGTGGCACTTGGGGACAAAGTTAAGCGGTGGACTAGGCAGTGTTAGAAGCACAGAATCACAGAATAGCTTGGGTTGGAAGGGACCTTACAGACCATGTCATTCCAACCCTCTGCCATGGGCAGGGACACCTTCCATTATCACAGGTTGTTCAGAGCCCCATCCAACCTGGCCTTGGACACTTCCAGGAATGTGGCAGCCACGGCTTTTCTGGCCAACCTGCCAGGACCTCAACCACCCCCATAGTGAACAATTTCTTGCTAATATCCCATCTAAACCCACTCTCTGTCAGCCTAAGGCCATTTCCCCTTGTCACTATCTACCCACATGAAAAGTTCCCATCCAGGCTTCTTACAGGCCTCCTTCATGTACTGAAAAGCAGCTTTAAGGTCACTCCAGAGCCTTCTCTTCTCCAGGCTAAACCATCACAATTCTCTCAGCCTTTCCTCACAGGAGAGCTGCTCCATCCCTCTGATCATCCTGGTACCAGCTCTGCACTGGCTACAGCAGCTCCCTGTCCTTTGCTAGGCCCAGAGCCGGAGGCAGCTCGCGGGGGGCGGGGGTCTCACCTGAGCAGGGCAGAGGGACAGAATCCCCCCCTTCCCTTCCCTTCCCTTCCCTTCCCTTCCCTTCCCTTCCCTTCCCTTCCCCTCCCCTCCCCTGCTGCCCACACTGGGGGCTCAGTCCAGCACAGGGGTGGGGTCACTGCCCACTCGCACACTGCAGAGACACATTGAGCTCTGCAGCCACCAATACCCTCCAGCCTCTCTCTCCAGTGATCTTTAGGGTCTTTTTCAACCTAAATGATTCTGTGGCTGAGCCAGTTTAAAAATACTCACATACAATTTGAAGGTGACCAGTGGTTGAGGTGTTTCGGTGGGCTTTTTTTCAAGCCCCATTTTTGGAAAAGTCCAACTAGCACAGCTGCTCTGAAGGACAGCAGCTGCAGGATTGCTACCTCCCCAGCAATTTCCACATTCCAGCACTCATGGAAAACTATCCCATAATGGTCCCAAAAAGGACTGGGTGCCTAAAAACTGCCTACATTTCTGTATCAAATGGAAATGCAGCGGTGATTGACAGCAGCAGTGCAAATACTTATGTTATTACAGCAACCACGTTCTTCACAAAGGCACTGTCATGACATAAAGAACAGTCTTCACTCAAGATTTAGAGTCAACAGCAATATTGATACAAGTAAACCAACATCTCTGATCATTATCGAGTAAGTAAATTCATGCCATGGAATGATGGAGAGACTGACTTCCTAAGACTTTTTCTACTCACTCCATCCAGTGCTCCTGTCAGGTAAATATCCAAGCACAACGCTCCAAAGTCTTAATGAAATCAATTGAAGAAAACCTAAAAAAAATCCCTGCAGAAACCAACAAAAGAAGAAACTGAGGACAAGTACAGGAATATGGTCAAAATTATGACCCTCCTAATGACCATGCATTTAAAAACAATTATCTAAGACACAACCTTTCTATTTTTACAACTTTTTTCCCACAGCTATGCCCAGTGGAAGATGTAAATAGAAAAGGCAAGTTGCTTTGTACTCCAGTGCAGATCTATCACTATAAATGTGTATTTTTGTTTGCATTAAGCTTCAAAACAAATGTAAAATAATTAATAATTGGCTGAATAATACAAGCTGAAAGAAAGCAAGACAGCTGCAGGTGACTGCACTAAGAAGTCCTGTAACAGCAAGCTAAAATGACATTTCACACCTTAGATCTCAGACTAACAGAATGGAAAAAATTACCTGCTGTGTTCAGACATAGATTTAAACTTAACTAAGTAGCTGTAATTATTTTGATTTCCAATAGGAAGCCAAGCTCAGCAGTCTGAGTAGTTTTATATTGGGGTTTCATTAAGAAGTACAGTCTAGAACCCTACTCTTGTCTTAGAGCTGAAAGACAAAAATGCTTGAAATACCAAGAAGAGTCTTAAAAGGATGATCAGACGAATGTGAGAACCTATACTATTAATTTCATACCAAAGCATATATATATATAGGCATATACTTTCACACCCAAAGATTTAAGATACCTGCATGTTGGGTTTTTTTAATTGACCTGAAAGAGAACATTATCAATGGAAAGAGCACAGCTTTGCCTTTTCCCTCATCATTGACTCAAACCTTAGGCTAAATTCAAACAAAAAGCATTTCTTTTTTTTTTTGTTTTCCCCACATTTCTCTATCTTTCAGGCTTTGAGCATTTGATGGCACCTGGCAAAGTTTGTTCTGTCCAGAGCAGGACTGAACCCTTCAGGAGTGGGGAAGAAGTGTGACCATAGCCTATTTAATTCCAGGAAGTCCACAGGGAATTTTACACTGGTAATATTGCACACTGCTAGCTGGCTTATTCTACAGCAAGCTGGGAAATCAGCACATGTGACCAGCTCTCCAGTAATTCCCTGTATCCCCTGTTTTGTTGAAGACAATTCTGGCACTACTAGAATCAGAACCACAACACACTGACAGACTTGCTGTTGGAGTCCCTGGCACTGGAATAACGAGGCAGCACAGTGCAGAGACTAAGGCAGCTCGCTCCAGTAGCAGACCTGAGGTAGGTCCAACCTTGTTATTGCTTTGTAATGACTCTCACTGTGCACATATGATGGACTGACAAACACCTCATTCCCCCTTTGGAAAAGCAAAAAATCACAGTGAGAAGAATCTAGGAAGCTGCTTCCTCCTACAAGGATCCAGAGTTGGAGTGTTGGGAAGGGGCAATGGAGACACCAGTATGGGGCCTGTGGGCTTCTGGAGAGAGACTAAGAAAAAGGCAGCAGCAAAAAAATTAGACTTTATATGTATAATGTAGAAGAATTAGAAAGTGTACAAATTCTTAAGATATGAGCCAGTGAGATACAAGGCACTTTTGCATATTTCTGCCTCCCATTACACCTCACCACTCTGGGCAGACTTTTCCCACTGCTTTGTCTGACTGTCCCTGTCTGGATGTGCTCCCAACCTCTTTAATCCTTGATCTAGTACTTCTAGCAAGAGAACCATGGAATTACACACACAGATGTAACTGTGCTCCCTGCTGCTCCTCCTAAGGATGTGGGATAGCTCAGGGTCAGGGAATGAAAGCTTAAGAGATGACATGTCCAGTGAGACTACTGGTTTCACCTCAGCTCCTTTCATCAGCAAACATCCTAAGAGTTTGCAAGTTTTGTTTTTCATTGGGCTCTCAAGCACAGCATGCAGACCTTTTTCTCTGGAAACTCTGACAGGGAATACAGAAGCATCCCAACTAAGCCAGACCCTTCAGTGGCCATATGAAAGCAAGCCAGGTATTAATGGAAAGCTCCAAGGTAGCTGCTAGGATTTCCAGAGTAAAGCACTGTTTGGTTGAAGTGGAAAACTGAAGGAAACCCACTGAGCATGGACAGAGTGAAGACGTCTTGGAGGCTGTGATTGCGAAAGGGGAGGGGAGGGGAGGGGGGAGGGGAGGAGAGGAGAGGATGAGGGAGAGGGGAAAAGACTCTGAGTCAGGGTGTTTGGGAATAACTTTCCATTCAGCTTCTACCAGGAGGCAACTCACAGTGAACTGGGAGTGCCAACCCAAGAGATCTCCTCACTGTGCTACACCCAGAATTACCCACACCAGCTTGAAACTTCAAGTAGTTTTGAGATCTCTAAACACACAAAGCCAAACTACTCCTGGGAGATATCCTGGCAACCTGCAACATGGATGAAATGGAAAAGGAGTTCTTCCAGAAAATAATTTCCTCAAAACCGAAACCAATAGATGAACGAAATGAAAAATCACCTATAAGAGTCTCTTCACGTGCTTTGGAAAATTCACCTTTCTCATGGAATTTGCCAACTGGCCTGCTGTGGATAGCTGGCAACACAGTCTGCTAGCATGGGTGCTGATCAAAGCAGGTTTTGGTCAAGCAACACATAGTTCACTAGGAAACGGACCCAGAGTCTCTCATTTCTTGGCATCTTACAGCCAGTACCACAATATTTTATGACAGATTTTAAAAATTTTTGACAGATTCTAAAGAAGGTATCAACAAAACACAGAAACCATGGTGTTATTTGCAATTATAAATGTATTAACACTTCTTTTTCTAACCATCACCTCTTCCATTATTTGAAACTCAGTTAGGAGTATGCAGAACTCATTCTACTGAGAACATCTTCATAAAATCTTTCACCAGTAACACGGCAACATTTATCCCTCCCTCCCGCTGCTAAAAATGCTTTTTTAAATGCAGTACTGTATTTGTGCAATCCTTATTTTATACACCTTAATTAATGATCTCTCAAATACCCCAGAAAAACAATGTAAACATGTATTTTATTACTCCCATTATCAGAAACACAGCCATTTAAGGGGTTGGTAATGAATTAATTATTTAGTGCCAACCAAACATCTTCCTGGTGTTTTGGAAACTTGTGTTTAATTCCTCGAGATTGTTTAAGTCACATTACAACAGGGATCAGAATTAAAATCCATTTCACAAGCCAAAGAGCACAACAGCAAGAAAGACCATATATACTGTAAGATACATTGATTTCATCAAAGTTGTTGTTACAGTATTACAATTTCATCATTATTGACCACATACGTTAATTTTAAGAACTATTTTGTTGTTGTTGTTGTTGCTTTGATTTTTGGTGAGTTCTGGTTTGCTGCAAGTTTGTTGTTTTTTGGGTTTTTTTTTGCCATGCAGTTACTCCTCTCACTCAAGAGCAAAAAGACAAAACTGTGGATTCAGGAGGGAAATGATAACTATAGGTGGAAGAAGCCAAACTAGAAGACCAAAATTATATGCTTCCAAATTAGATTTTTCTCATGAACTGCAAGGAAAACATACCTCTAAAATCTCCTTGGTTTCTGTGGAAAACAGGCAACACAGCCTGCAGATTTTTCTGCCCTAAGTTCTCCAAGAAACACAAACATTTACTCTTCAGATAAAGAGAAAAAAGCAGGAAGAAGAAACTAAAGAGAATTCCCTGGAGTTAGTGAAAGTTGCATTAAGGAACCTTTCCTCTTCACATCAGCAGCTCTGAATAATGAGGCAGCAGAGAGCTTTGCAGCACTGGGAGCCTTTGAAACACACTTCCCCAGAAAGAAGAGACAATAAAATGTCAATAGAAAATGCCTCTTGCCTGGCACACACTGGCACAGTAAAAACTCTTCCTCCTTTTGCACACAAAGGGACCAATTCTTTTCTTCCTTTCTTCTCCAATATTTAGAAGATAAGCTGATGAGAGATGACAAGGCACACTTACAGAAGTTAAAAAAAAACCAGCACTGAATAAAACATAACTGCAGCATCAGAAAAGGATGGTCAGACTGTACCAATATCACCTAATACATTCCCTGTGCACTGAAATTCAAGCAGGGAATCAAAATAAGAAAATCAACCATGATATGGTTCTAAACATCTGAGAAAAGTCTGAATTAAGTTTAAAGTAATTGAATAATCCTGTTGTAATCAGTGCAGGATTCAAGTTAGTGTACAGGTTTGCCTTAATCACAAACTTCCTTCTCACCCTTAAGAAGCTCTGCATTCAAAATTTCCATGTTCTTATTACGAATAAAGTTTTTAAATTATTTTTTAATATATTGAACAATATCTTAATTATCTGATAAAGAAAAATATCCACAAAGTTTGCTGTTGGCTCCCCCACCCTTCAATCTCATCCTAGCCTGGTCTATAAAATAAAGCATAAATAAAATAAATAAATACTTCTTATTTCCTGGGAATCCCACAGGGTCCTAGTAAAGCCAACTCAGTTTAAATTTTGAGATAATTTTTAACTTCAAAATGAGGTATGCATACTGACTTCAGAGGCCTCGGGAAGCCCAATCCCATGGAACAATCCAATGTCAATCCCTGCAGCCTATCTGGTGGTACTGCCTCTGGAGGGACTAGTATGTGCATGCCCTGAAAACTCACGGGACCACACAAAGTTTGCATATTAGCATAACTTCATGGACCACAGAGAGGTACCAAAATGAATACACCTCCTGATTATTCTCTTTTTTAAGCCCTTTCCATTCTTGCAGGGACAGAAAATTACTATGCGTTACAGTGAAGGTATTTAGGACCCATCTAAAGGGAACAATTTATCCGTATAATCTGAGAAAAAATAACTCACTTCTCAATTTTTCTAAGCAATTTTTTTATTTTTCAAAAAAATTATGCTCTCTTTAACTTTTGTATGACCTCATGATCTTGGAGACAAAGCCCACAGTCTGAAGATAGAAGTATCAAGCAAATACTACTAGTTCTGAAGCACTAGCTCCATCACAAGAAGACGTGCAAAGCAGACACGTTCTATGTTAAACCTCTCTGTTCTGTCTATTTTAAACTTTGATACTCAGAACAAGCCACATCTCCCTCTCTGAATTAATTTGTGCCAAACAAAATACAAAAGATCTGCATGTTAAGCAAGGTCTCTTAGCTCCCTGGACCTCTGCAATCACAGGATCAGTCTGTCCTCAGCCCAAACTCTGGAAATGCTGTGAAAATAAACATTAAGCGACTTGGTGTAGCAACTTAAACTTTTATAAGTCCCTGCTTCTCTGAACAGCAGCCAAAAGGCTCGTGCTGGTGTCACCAACTGAATTATTGTCTGCATTCTCCAAGCCTTGTGACATTTGTTGGCTATCCCTCATCTTGGATTTCTTCCTGCTAATCTTGGGTCCAGATAAGAGTCTTATTAGGAAGGGCCGACATGAGGTACACACAGATTGCCAGGCTGGAAAATTGCTGCCAAAATACACAGCTCAGTTGGGCAAGGACGTAAAAAGTAGTATGTAACCCCACTAGGCTTGCCACAAGAAAGAACAAGTTTTGTCATTAATAGCCAAAACATACACTGACCTTGAGAGAGTAGTCTTCAAGGCAGGATTAGTGGTGCAGTACAGAGACATTAACTAAAATCTGCACACAGATTAGGGCTCTCACTCAACTACACCTCTTAGGAAAGTAGTAGATGTTAGTACATGGTAGCAACAATATTTTTTCCACAGTTTAATAGCATAAAACAACTTCTCTGTTGTCATGAGAGCAAAGAAAAAACAAAGCAGGACAGGTGTTTCACTCTGCTCAAAATTTGAGTTCTTGAAATCTCTGCAGCACAAAATGTTATTTTAGGAACAACATATTCCCCCCCCTCCCCCCCTTCTCACCAGTACAAAACAGCCTGAAACTCAGCCTATTTGGCCTCCTGAAAATTTTTCCTGGCTGAGTACTCACAGCGTACAGAGATCCTCTGTTAAAATTGTTGCCAATTCTCTTTCTTGACCCCTTTCCAGCAGGATGAGAATAGAAAAAAGGTGGCAGTCAGAGAAACAGTAGAACCCAAGTATACCTGTTTTATCTGAAAGATGTTTGAAGCCACAGTAAACAGTGCATCAAGGTGGCCTTAATTTGCACTGGAAGTCAGGGAGATTGCACTGGAAGCCAGGGAGATTGCCACCACATCCATCATAGCTTTTGCCACGACTGAACATACACCAAGAAACCTGGATTTTAACAACTGAATGGCAGAGATGTCCTGCAAGACAGTCTTTAATGACCAGAAGGGAAAGAAATAATGTCTGGGAATGCAGCATGAGCCTTTTGACAGAAGAAAGTTTAAGCATAGATACAGGAAGGAGATGGTAGGTGATTTGTGCTGGGGAAAAAAATCTTGTTTAGATGATACTTACTCAGGAATTATTCGATCTAGCTGCAATCTCCTAGAAACACAGGATAAAATGATTGCTGTCAAGAATACAAACTGAGGGGCTGAAGAATAAATGCAATAGAGTGATCTTGTGTACCCCAACTTCAAAGAATATAAAGAGATTGACTCTAAGGATCTGCATGATCCATTTCTTACAAATTGAATCAGGCATTTTTGTAGATTTTCAAGCCCTTCAGTAAACTTCAGCATTCAAATTCAGTTTAGAAAGTCACAGTGTTTAGGACAGGAAGAACTTAATGTAAGTATTTCACAGAACAAGTAGATAATCTTAGAAACAGTGACAGAAGATGAAAACTATTACCTATGACCTAGAAGTCAAATTATGAACTCAAGGAAGAGTACAAGATAGACACCTTTGCACTGCCAGGCTTCCCAGCTGGCTGTGGGACATCAGGCTTGCCAGGTGCCAAACACTCCATAAAAGCAGCTCTAATCGCCAGACCAAGCAGCGATGCCCACAGGTGACAAGGAAATTCTTAGATCATCTTTAAACTACAGAAAAAGTTTTCTTATACCGGGTTGATTCTTCCAGATTTAGACTACCTGTAGTTTAACTCCAAGACAGAGCCTGGGCCAATTAATTTATTAAATGTGTACATTCATATGCCTAAATTTCAATACTCTTCAGGTCTGACAATAAGCCTAAGACAATCAATACAGTGTATTCACAGGGGAAACTCATCCCAGTCCTCTGCTGTTCTCTTTTATGAAACCCAAAATGCAGTATGCTTAAACACAGAGGTTTGGTAGTAGCTTTAAGGTTTTCTAGAAATTCTTACCTTTAGCAACTCAGCCCATGTTTTTCTCGTCCCTTTAGGTGTGCAGGAAGTAATCTTGTGGGATCATGCTGTGAATTAAACAAATACACTGGACTGGTTTATGATGTGGCTTGGGAAAGAGCTGTGTCAGCACTGCTGAGGGTGTTGTGAAGCAGCAGTGGGATGAGAGGCAGGGACAGGAAAAAGCAAGAATTTGCTGGTCCTGTATCACTGCCAAAACTTTCCAACAGAGAAACACTGGCCTTCCAGCAGTGTTTCATACATGCATCTTTTTCCATGCATCATTTTTAAGCAAGTACTCCAGTGTTACTATTTGACAATTATAACAGTTACAGCAATTTTCCCCAGGATTTGCATGATGCCTCAAACAATTTCAGACTATCTCTTCATCTCCTTGTGGATGTTTTGCCAATACTCTGCTAATTCTCCTTCAAATACTTTCTTTTCTTTCCCCTTATTTCTAGAATCATAACTTTGTTTGGTATGGAAGAGACCATCAAGTCCAACCTGCAGTTTCATCTTCTGAACTGGGAAACTTATGGTAGGAACAGATCCTCTATGGCTACAAAGCAAGAAGCAATAAAAGAAATCCCTGATAGCTACCATCAGCCTAAATCCATCCCTTCTATGAGAGGGTCACAGCTGGTAGTGGAGAAGTGAAGACCAAGGATCACTTAAAATGGAAAATCCCAGTCCAACACTGAAGAGGAGGTCTACTATCACTTACAGGACAAGGATTTAGGAACATGACTCACCTGAAAAAATCTGCTGTCACCAAACTTTATCTGTAAACAGTTAGTTTAGTCCAGAAAGTTAGCCAAACTCTCAGGTAACATGGGAACATTTATTGCATAGCGTGGAGATCAGCTAGCCCCTCCTTTCTCTTTGCCGTTAGGGAGGTACTGGGAGGTTTGCAGTAGAGAAGCCATTAGTCATTAGGAAATAAAACAGCTCTAAGGACACATGCAATCAGGGCACACCATGTAATCATGATGCACCACAAAACACACAAAAAGAATTGCAACATCTATGGACAAGTTCACACTATAGGCCAGGTGAGCTTTTTCTTTGACTGCTATTTCTAGAAGACATACCCTGTTCTTTCCACAATAGGTTTAGCATTTTTCAATTTCAGCTGAATTGAAAGGTAAGTCACTTTATCACAGAACAACTCCAGCATAGCTCAGGTTTCAGTCTGTGGGAGCAGAACTACTGTGCACACAATATAATCTCTTAAGACAATTTGACACTCCTTTCCTAATGCCTAGGAAAAACAGCCCTTTTACTCCAGAGTTTATTTTATCTTTCCTTTCACTGAAATAGCCTAATATGATGCTTTCATGTTCTTCTCCACATATCAGAGCAAACAGATCTCAGGCTGTAAATCTTCCCTGTGCCCTATCTTAGAGCAAAATCATTCAGTTCAGCAAGCAAGCATAAGAAACCCAGGATAAATATAAAAATTCCTTTCTCTCCCCACAGAGAATATACTTATCTCAGCTGTATCCAACATATTTTCTTGAAAAGCATTGTAAAGTCCAAGTGAAAAAATGTATGTTTCACTCATGCAACTTGCCCTCCCACTAACAAAGGACAATATTGACACAGTCAAGATATACAAGAAGAGCTTGCTGCTGTTACTGTAAGGGCCTTAAACCAAAATCCTAAGCAAAAAGACTGAGCAGCTTTTAACCTCCTACTGAAACCAGCCTCCTTTGACTCCTAGGGCATTGTTGTAGGGAGGAAGGTGGAAGAGAAGGGCAACTCCTTGAAAAGAAAGATCTTCTCTACCCTGTGTCTCTTCTCTGCTGGCATCAGTGCAGGGAACCTCCTCGCTCCCAGACCCAGCAAAGGGCCCTTGTTTCCAAAGAGGCTTCTGAGATCTGCTGGAATGCTGGACCACCCAAACACAGCTGCAGATTGAGGGACCAGCCCTGAGCTTCCTGCACTTCATTATTCCCTACCCACCGAAAAATTCCATTTCCCTTGCAGGAGTCACTTTAGCCCACAGGCTAAAAACTAATCAAGTAATAGTTTGACTATCTTTGTAGCACAACACCTCAAATGAGCTAATTGGGTTTTTTCCCCCCCATTATTGTGACTACTAGGGCAGGTGTTTTAGAGACTCTCAATGAAGAGAGAAATTTGTGTGAGCTCCTATGGAGGCCTTTTCTCCCTGAAAAATTACATAAAGAGCATCCCAATTAAATCCTATTTCACATGAATAAATACCCCTTTCACAGAAGTATTTGTTGCAGAATAACAGCTGATGGCTGTTGTACAGCCAATGGATGAAGCATACCTGCTGATCTGAAGATCTTCATGGCAAAGATGAATTAAACACAAACTTTATAATGGGTTGCATAAATGTCCTGCTTTTCTCTCTCATTATAGAACCTACTTGTCATCTCAATAAGCTTCCCGAAACAATGTATTTTACTTTCCCTTTTCTACACAGAACAGCACGCGTGTCCTAGTTTCCTTTGAGAGCACACATCACCTTCCTCCTTTTCTTACACACGACATGACAACATTCCCCCTTTGTCACAACCTACAATCCATTATCACAATCAGCTGTGCCTCTTGACAGTCTGTATCTCCCAACAGAGACACCCTCATGCAAAATCCTGGCATGTGCTGTTCCTCCACTCTGCCAGCGCCCTCCGGATGCAGAGCAGGAGGTGCATCAGTATCACTCATGAGGGCAAAATGCTAGGCCAGTGACCCAGCTCAACAGCGATCAATGTAGAGATCTCTGAATTGCCATTCTCAGGACTCATTCAAAGTGCCAGGGGAAGACAAAATGTCAAAATTAGTCCTTAAAAAAAACCCCACACCGCCCTTTTGAAAAACAAGGTTTGTCATAACCCTCCATCCCAGCACAGAAATTAGAATTTTTTTTTTATCCCTATCCAACATAAATATAAATGCTGAAGTTGGGGAGAATTCCCTGAGGGAAGGAAACACCAAGTTTTAAATCTGCTCTGGTTATTCCTCCTCCTCATTTCTTCTCAATCAGAGTTTGCTATATCTTCTACTATTAAACTGTTTCTCATTTATCTTTCCCAGTCAAATCTTTTTGTTCAAGCTGTTCTTTAAAAACTCTCACAGATTTGCTGACTTTATCAGAGCGAGATGAGGCACAGAATTACAGTCCTCCCTTACAGGGAAGCATCACAATGCCTTTGCCTAAACACATGAAACTATATTGGGTTCATCGCCATTTCATATTTCAGCAGCTTGGGGGCCTCTCCTGACTCACCACAGAGCAGCATCTGCTTTTTTCTCAGCCCTTCCTGCTCTTCACCATTCATGCCACAAAAGTGGACTTCATTTTATTACCTTCTGTGAATCCTTAATTTCTTTGGACTGCCTGTGTAGAAAGTAAAAATTGTCTTAGGCTGCTTATAAAACCCATTCTGTCAGAGTGGGACATCACCAGTTACACAGGCAGGAGAATCTTAGGGCAGGACATGCTCCAGGCACTGCACTCTTCTGGCACTGCACATTCACAGAAGGAAAAGTAGTCAGAACCGCAAAGAGATTAAGGTAGAAGTCTTTACCTTGGAAGTAAAAAAACCCAAACCCAACCAACCAAACCTCCACAAGCTTTTTAAAACCACTTCTGGTTTCCTGCAACTTGAAGGTCAAATGAGACTCTTCATTTTTCAAGCTGCTTTAGATCAACTCCTCATGGAAATGTCTGTATTTAAAATACAACATTTTAAATGGTATATTTTTATACAGTGTGTAAAAGTACTTGAAATAGGTCTTATTTTTCTAATTATCACTATTTTGTTTTTTCTCCATTTTGCCTTCTCCTTCCCTTTGTTTATGCACCGTGGCAAATCATATCCTATACTCCAGTTTAATTAAACCTTTGAAAAAATCTGATGAAGTAACAGCTGGTTTTGCCCACTTAGAAGGGAATAAGTCCTTATTTGCAAAAATGCCAAACACTGATGCATGGGATGTGAAAAAAACAGGGTTCCATCAGTTAGCTCTTTTTTTTGCTGCTAAATTACCTAAATCCTGATGTCCATTCACAGGTATTTGGATAGAAACTGTAACTTTAGTAGAGAAAATTATCTTAATTTCTGCTAAATCTGTGTAAAAAATATAAATTTTTAAGTCTGCACTCTAGACTTCTCAGGTGTATGTGTCTCATAGAGGAATTTGATAAAGTGTTACCCTGTACAGGAAGATTGCACTGATTGTGAAACATCCAAGGGACCTGAATGAATTTGTTGATGTCATTTGAAGTAAACAATCGGGTATTTTAGGAATGCCATGGAGACTGAGAGTAGACCCAAGGACAATAAAGGGCATATGCCAAGACCATCTTCAGGATGGGCAAGGAGAAAGAAACTTCCAGAGGCGGAAGATGAACAATTCTGTATTTCTGTAATTCTGTGTTTCATATTATCTGATTGTAACCACATTTTATAGCATATTTTTCTTAAAAAAAAAAAACAAGGAAGAAGAAAAACACATAAAAGGGGAGAGAGGAGCTGAAGTTTAGTTACTTTTCTGGGCTGGCATTCAGTTTTGCTTGCCGTAAATGGTATGCTGGTCTCTGGCAAGAATTTCCAAATACAGGCCTTAAAAATAGCAGTTAGCACTAATGAAGATGACAGAAAAATAAAACTCAATACAAACAATCCTGCAGCTTAGGCAAAAACAACTTAGACATTATAGACAGACATAAACACAGATAATTTTTCCATGTAGCTAGTTTTTCCAAGCTAAATAAAGAACTCTATCCAGAAAGAAATAAAAATACTTAGAAAACCATTGAGTTTCACAGAGTTATGCAACTTCTCTATAGTTTTGGGGTTTTTGTGTGTGTGTGTGTGTGTGTGTGTGTATACTAATCAAACACCTGGATTCTGAGTATAACAATTTGTGGTTTTGAACAATAGATTAACATGGAGTGCAATAATTATTTTGGCCAGAAAGGCTTTCCTGAGATGTCTCAAGTCTCCTGCCTCAACCTGCTCCCCAGGAAACAATTTCTTTTCATTGAGGGAACGCTATCTGCTTAATGACAACCAAAACAAAATATTTTTATCCTTCCCACATTGGGAAAGCCTCCAAATAGCTACTGAATGACTAAAACCAGGGAGTGTCCAAGCAGGGGGACTGATTCACAAAAAAAGGTTTTGTCTCTACTTTCTGGAAGCCACAGCCTGTAAGCTGGCTTATTCTACTCCTTTTACCCTGGGAGCAGATTTTTACACCTTTCTGAAATGTTCTTTTATCAGAATGAAAACCCCAAACATAATCTTACTATTGTGATTTTTCCAGTGATATTTCCATGAAGGTTTCTGTGGGAAGCTAGGACGAACAGCGGCTCTGTTCCGTGCACAGCCAAGTGCTCTTCCTGCTGGCTGCTGCTGTCACTCAAGGTCAGTAATGTGGACAGCCCAAAAAAAAAAAAAAAAAAAAAAAAAAAAAAAAAAAAAAAAAAAAAAAGGGCAAAAAAACAACAGAAAGAGACTCTGACTCTCCTTGTTGGACACCCTTCTTTCTGCCCTCCGAAAACATGAGGAGCAAGAAGTATTTGGCCCTTAACTTTGATGTCTCAGATGCAAGACCAGAATGACTACATAATACCAGTTTATTGTTACTGACACTAGCCCCAAAAATGGGCCAAAAAGTGAAAAGACTAAAAAAGTAAAAAATAAATCAGCGCCTTGAGCAAAGAAATTATTAGAGATGAATGAGTGTTTCAGATATCATATAAATAAAAGAAAAGGTTTAAATGAAGATGTTCTGGTGTGTGAACAAGAAAAAAGGAAAAAGGTATTGGTCAGGAAGTTGGTTTTTGAAAGGATGTCTTGAGAAGTCTTGAGAAGTTCTTTAAGCGAAAATATTTTCCTGACTACCAAACGATAAATAAATTTTGTCTTTGTTTTGTGAAATATTTATTACTTGTCTTCATCACTCTGTCTTTCCATGATGCTTGTGTTGCTCTTTTCCTCCTTTTCTGCAGATCTGCAGATCTCTTTCCTTCTCCCTTGAGTGCTTTTTCCCTTAGCTCAGAAATTCATTTTTTAAAGAAATACAGAGGATTTCTAGAAGCATTCTCAGAAGTAGCTGTAAAGGACTTTAAATGTAATGCTGCTTCCTGGGTCATCCACCTGACCTAGCCTTTTCTACTTTTCTTCATTAAGACAAACTAGAAAAGACGTAACATTTAAAAGCCCTGTAAAGTGGGAAACCTGCATGCCTAAAACTTAGAATTCTTGGATTCTCTGTAGAAGACTGCAGAGAAATGGTACCCTACTATAACTGCCTGAATAACTACGACAGATTTGAATAATTTACTTTAAAATGTATGAAATGCACGTTTGCTGCTAAGTGAGTTATTTCACATCACCCTGCAACTTTTGACTTTCACCCTCTAACTTTCTCACATAAAAGCACAGTTAATGAATAAGGGAAGGTATGTCCATCTACTTTCAGAACTGTTAAAGGTGCAGGACAGCTGGTAGCATTTATTCCAATATGCACTGTAATAATTAATTTAACTTCATGATAGGGCTTTTGGTTCAAGAATGGTCTCTGGTAGACTAGACCCAACAACAAGTGAATTATATTTCTAGTCATTGCATTCCTTCCAGACAAACTTCCACAAAGTCAAATCCAAAAAAGCTTTATGATTTTTACTAACTTCACTGCCATATTATTCTTTTCTAATCTAATCCATACATAGCAGTTTCCAGCTCACTGCATCATTGTAAGGTGGAAAAATAGTGCTGTATTTATTTAGATTTCTTAATCTAACAAAAGAGTAAGGAATTTGATCAAAGGAGACAGAAATCACATAGAGAAAGAAGGAGCAGTCTGCTCTGGTGGATTTCATTCTTCTATAGTATTCATTCAGTGACTAGTAATTCAGGCTGGAATGTGGATGCACCTGGATTTGGGTGTATTCCCTCTGACGTAACAGGAACACTGTAAAGCAAGAAACTTCTAACAAACTGTATGCAAAACAATTTCAGTTGTTGCCCAGTTATGAGAAAAACCTTGTTCTTAGCTGCTCAAATAAAGAAACTGAAAACAGCTGTTGGGAGTCACTGAAGATGCTGAGTAATTGCTGAGTGAAGTTGTTATGGCAATTGACAAAATCAGACTGCATCCTGCAGGTTGGAGCTGTCACAGGGAGGTTTAGGCTGGATATCAGGAGAAGTTTCCTCCCCTAGAGGGTGGTGGGCACTGAACAGGCTCCTCAGGGAATGGTGATGGCCCCAAGGCTGCCAGAGCTCCAGAAGCGTTTGGACAACGCTCTCAGGCACAGGGTGGGATTGTTGGGGGGTCTGTGCAGAGCCAGGAGTTGGACTGGATGGTCTTTGTGGGTCCATTCCAACTCTGGATATTCTACTATTCTAAGGTTCTAAGGAGGGATTCCAGAGAAAACTGAAGGAGGAATAAATCTGAAGTGAGAAGCAGATAGAGCAGTTTAACACACCAGCTGTGTCCTCCAGGGAGCTGTGAACAGAGTGTGCAGAAGGTCACATGGCAAGAGAAGAGGAAAGGAGAGGGTGACTATGAGTTCAGCCAGAGCTTGCCGAGGACTAAAAGCAGCTCGTGGGTTAAGGGAGGACAAGTAAAGTCACTGACCTCTGAAGAGTCTTCAGAAAAGAAAAGGTAGCTTCTGTGCACTTGAAATACTGATTTTCTAATTGTGCCAGTATAACCAGTTAAAGAGCCTGTCCTGCAAAGTTAATAACTTCAAAGGATATCATTAAGCATCCAGCTTCTAAGCATGTTAGATCACTCTGGAGGCAGGAAAACAGAACAGGATGACAGCATGACTTATGACTTTCCACTATTAGTTATGACAATTCTGTAGCTGTAGAGGCTGAGACTCACGTAACTTCCTTCTTCCAAATCCAAAACTGAAAGAGCCAAAATTGTCAGTGCAGCTGCATACTGTGTGAACTGGTTTGTCCATTCTTTCCCCAAAACCCCAGTTAGTTTAGACAGGTAACAACAGAAATCACTGTTAAAGTGAAACCTACACTTCATCATCATCTGAAAGAGGATTTCCTCACCTATTCTGGTTAACATGCCACAGACAGAATTACACTTCAAGCCATCTTAAAAAAAGCCTTACCTGCAGCTCCTCCTACCCAAAGAGGCTCCTGGTACTCCCACAGAGCTTGTACACAAACAGATTGCATCTAACTTAAGAGTGGCAAATTAAAAATCTGTATATCTTAAAAATAATATTAAAGCACACTGGCATCAGAATGATGTTTCCTTCAAATCCCTCACTCAGCACCAAATCTGTTCTTAGGCTCCCTCTCTCTTCAATGACAGAGGATGGGATGAATCTGGCTGAGTGCTGGAAGGGAAGCTTGCTGTGCAGAATTAAGCACTGATACTGTATTAAGTCCAGGGAGGGGGCAGGAAGCACGGAAGGGTGAGAAACACAAGGATCATGCTGGGGAAACATAACAGACCGGAAGCAAGTGGTTAATAGCATTCACCTGGAAACTAGATTAATTAGATTTAAAAAGTCTGACATTTACTGCCAGTGAAGCTGCTCTGGAAGCACTAAACTCCTCCAAGAGCTAAGGTACAGGCAGGTCTAGGAACACTTCTGATTCAATCAATCCAACTAATCCAAGCCTAGATTTACAGTTCTTCTAATTCACAAGTCAGAAAGGCATCTAGTTAGAAACAGAATTGCTGGACAACCACGGGCAGAACCTGTACAAGCCTCAGACTGTCTTCACTTGCACTGAGAAACCAGGCTTTTTCTCTGTCACCAAGTATATACTAGAAATACTAGTTTTAATCTTTTGGCACTGTAAAGGAAACATTTTTGCTTTAAGGTCCGGTTCGTTTATGGTTTTATATGAGAACAGTTAAGTAGGGAGCTCTTTGAAAATCCTGATACAATGTAAATATTTAATCCTTAAGTAAACCCATTGGACCTTGCTCCCCTGTTCTCAAACTTAGCATCTACCAAAGGCAGCAACAGAAATTACAAAATTCTATTGTAATTCCTAAGAAAATAAAGGAGCTCCTCCACAGGCCAGGCATTTAGCAAGCACATTCGAAGACAGCAATACACACTGACATGAACAGAGGTTACACCCACACACAGACACTCGTGGGACTCAGGGGATGAGAGCTGGAGTCAGAATTCACTGCAAAGGTTTGGGTGAAAGCAACATGTTTAAGTCAGTGAGGTATTGCTTTTACAACTACTTTCAGACATACAAAAAAAAAAAGTCAGCTTTTAAAGAAATACTTGAAATGTTGGAAAGGTTAAAAATTTACTTGTTTCGTAACGGCGCAATATTCACCATTTCAATATCGTCTGGGCATATAGTCTCAATCTTTCATTGAACTTTTCTACTCCAAACATCACTACAAAGTAAAATACTCATTACTTCATCAAAATAATCTTCTTGCTGCGTCTAGAAAGGGACAGAGTTAGGATAAAAACCTATGACTTGCCTATCACTTTTAATTATTTCATAACTAGGTGCTTTTTGTATTTCTCGTTGATTAAATTAGAACAGTAGAAGTAACTTTATGAAGTTTTCCATTCTCAAAATATATTGATTTCTCTGACATAAAAGTCAGAACTATTAAAATGGTGATCTGATGTACTCTCCATTCAGAGGAGCTTTCCAAACTTGTTTGTGCGAAGGAACATCTGTTCAGGCAGGGCAGCTTTCCAAATTTGCTCATCTATCTCGCTGCCCTAACAGCTACATTGCCATCCGCCACCTGCCACCAAAGCTGCAAATGACAAGGAAGTTCATGAGGGAAAGTAGTTCTTATCTTACAGCCACTCATGGACAATTCTCAACTGTAACTGCAAATATTAGCAATGCTTTCTTTCCCAGTCCCAGATGGTAAAAGACACAAAACCCAAAAAATCCTGGCTCCGATGCAGACATTGGTGAAGGATTGCTCCTTCCAACAGAAGCGAGAATTCAGGCCCTAACTCCAAGCAACCTGACCATCCTGTCACCATCAGAGACACCTCCTCGTTTTACCACAACAGCCTGGAAAAAAAAAAGGCATGGATTTGCCTATTTTCAATTACAACAGTCATCTAATTGGGAAATGACTTGAAGTCTTTGTTGCCCAAGACATCTTATGAGTCACGGAAGGTGTTACCCCCGTCTCTTCATCAAGAGAACAAGGTAACTCCCTGATCTCCCCCTTCGTCCAGGGGCCTTCCCTCCATGCACATCTTTGTTCCTGTCAGAGGAAGCACTTGTTTTGCCGAGCACCAGCTGCACTCTTCAGAAATCTGATGTCACCAAAAGTGACTGAATTACTGCCACTCTCTGCCATGAATCTCTGTGATCCCTTCCAGAGCAGGGTAAGGCATGTCCCAAGTCACTTCATGGGAGTGACCGTCGTGTTGACCATTGCGTCACTGGCCAGTTTTAAAATCTTTCACACAAATACAAATGAATAAAATCTGTCCCCTTGCTGCTGGCAGCCCTGCCTCCTCTGACTGTATACCTGTAACCTTCCTCCTTCTCTCCCAACTATTAGGCCTTTTTTACCTGTTTCAGCTCAAAAGGTGATGGGGTATGAAGCAGAAGTAGTAGGAAGCATCCAGAAGTCCTGGGTAACTGCAGAGCTAAGAAGGAAAGCACAAAGCTCTCTGGCAGTGAACAATGAATATTCTAAAATATTTCTAGATTACAGGAAGAAAGGAAAAAAGAGAGATGAAAGCTGACCTTGCTTCTTCAACTGAATCAGCAGACTGCAGCTAAAGAGAGGAGGGGCATGTTTGTTTTCAAAACAATAAATGCAACAAGCACACATGATTCTGCAACTACCATTCTTAACAGCACTCTTCACACAATGCTCTTCTGTCACACACTAAAACGAGATCCTTTGTTTTTACTAATAATAAACCAAAACACCAGTGTAAGAAAACAACAAACCAACCACTAAAAAATCTCTTCTTTCCACCACAAAACAAAAATGCCCGAAGGCAATCCCAATATTGTCAGTACTCTAAAGGCATGATACACTCACCAAAGCAGAACAGATGGAGATGTGTTTACCAAACCCTTTCATCTGTAGCATCCAAACCACCAGCCAAGGGGAAAGCACCCTGAAATCACCCTGAAGCAGCAGACAACTGTAAGGATAACCTGGTCAAGCTGTGATCAATCCGCTTCCAACACCAGGAGTGATAAAATCCCCTCCAGACAGCACTGCTCCTCAATTAATTAACTCTACTTCTTTAAGTCACGGGCCATCTGACACTCCGAATGTCCCTTTGAAGGTCACACCTCACACCATGCCGCTGTGCTGCCAGACTAAGGTGCCTCACAGACGTGCCCTTACCTGATCCCTTAGCTCACTTTTTTTTAACATCTCCATCTAACAGCAATCTCCTTGCACAAGGGAAAGACAGCCCCAGCAAAAGCAACAGGCTTGGAGCAAACTCATCCTGCTGCTTGCCTCAAGC
Organism: Geospiza fortis; assembly: GCF_000277835.1. Taxonomy (NCBI): domain Eukaryota; kingdom Metazoa; phylum Chordata; class Aves; order Passeriformes; family Thraupidae; genus Geospiza; species Geospiza fortis. Next base: position 57,800 of record NW_005054426.1, on the reverse strand, counting down.
CAAGCAGAGCAGTGGATTTGAATGCTGGCATTTTGGATCTGCATGAAGAAGAACCCCAGGTGGCAAGCAAACAGATGCGATTTGAAAGAGAGAACACAAATACAAGTATGTGCAACATTTAGGGCTGCAGAAGACTTAGAGCTGTGGGCAATACCTTCCTATTTTGACCATTTTACATTCAGGGAAATGGGTCTTTGCAACAGGGAGACAATTCCTCTTCCTCACCAGGAAGACCCTTAACTTTTAATTAGTCAAACATATTTTGACTAGATTAAGCTGTTACAGTACGAAGGGTTCAAATCAGAATTCATGCCTTGGCCATTTCCTGTGCCTACCTGTTGATTGTCAGCTTGCCTTATTCACCAGCAACACCAAAGAGCAGAGTTTTGTAAAGACTTTAAAAAACCATTAATACACACAAAAAACCACCCCAAAACATGTCGGATTCTGCCAGGAATTTGTCAAGACAATAAGAGGAGGGAGGGGGATGGTTCCTCCTCTTTCCATTGTCAGAACATATTTTGTCAGCAATTCAGAGAAAGTTTAAATAACAAAACTTCTTTTTGCTTTGTCTCAACTTAGTTTGAATCAATGTTCTGATGAGGAAGAGTGTGTGACTGGAGGAGTAAATTCTGCCTACTAGTAGTCCTTCCACATGGGTACTAAAACAATGAAACAGCAACCTAAGATTCTCCCAAGGAGAACAAATGCAGCTTGGTTAGGGGAAATGCAACCAGAAGAAAAGATCAAATCCATAGTATTATTAGAAATTGCCAAACAACTGAGTTTTACTCAATGCTGATACATAAAGGGTTTTGAAAAACATATAATTGCCTTTCTCAAAGTCTATGATATTTTTAAATAAACATATTAGAATTTTGGTGGTTTTCTCATAACAAAATGCAAGGTAGAAGGCTTGTTTCATTTCTGGAATATACATTTAGGAGGAGTTTTCCTATGTTAAAGGCTGCATTCCAGTTGGCAGCAGTGCAAGAAGTTAGTGTGTTAAGCCTAAGATAATGTCTACTGTCTTATCAACGGCATGGTGGCAAGAGGCAGTAAAGCTTGTCATTACAGGTCAGCCCTCATCCTGAGCTGTCCCCCAGCTTGACCCACCTGGAATCAGGTTATCTCACCTATTGTGTCTAATCTAGATGGATATAATCTGATTTTGGCTACAGAGACTGAAGCGCTTTGTACCCACTGCAAACTGATACTTCACCAAAACTGACCTAGGACCTTCTTCCTACTTTGATTCCTTTAACAGGAACCAGTGCTCTCCTGACAAGAGAGCAGGAGGAATCCCAAGCAAATGTGAGAGAGAGACGAAGTTTTGCAAGAAAAAAGGGTGTAGGAGCAGGAAGGCATCTGCAACATCCAGCCAGCCAAAGGTGTCTCTGAGGTGAAAACCAGCACAGCTGCCGCCTTTGGTCCAGCAGCAAGGGTCAGACGAGCCCAGGCACGTCCCATCCGGTAATATTGGGAATTAACCCCAATAGCACTCTGTAATGAAACATCACTGAGGTGCAGGAAGTGAGACATATGCTCCAATTCCCAGCTGGCTGACAAACATGTTTCCAGCCCTGAGGCTTAGGACTGTTGCAAAAGCAGCTAGCTGGCAATACAGGAAGTTCTCCCAAGGCAAGGAGAAATTTTCCAGGACTGACCAAAGACTAGAAGCGATGCTCCTTATTACCTGCTGGGAAGAGTCAGGTCTACAGTCTTGATTTAATGCAAAACCTGGGTGATGTATTTACTAAAGCAGCTACAGCATTGTCCTGGTGTGGAAGGAAGACAGCCCAAGACATAATGCTCTCACAAGACTTGGTATCTGCTCCTCGAGAAAAATTGAGAGGCATACCAGAGAAAATCTTAGTCACAATTTCACTTGCAAATCCAAGACAGACAAGCAACTGAATTGTCACTGCCGCCTCTGTAAAACGAAGAGATATATGTCATAGGTTTAGTACTTCAGGGTGATGAGCAGACTTTCAAAAGGATAGAGAACCATAACTTTTTATCTCAAAATTTAGCAAGTGAAACAGCTTTGCTTTAAGTATTAGCACTTTGGTTTATCACTTGGGGAGAGGTGGGCTGACAACCTGGACAGTTTAACCAGAACAGTTTTCCTCCTCTAATTCACAGGCCTGTAATTTTTCCTCTCTGATTTTTCAGATAGCACTGAATTCTAATGGCAAATAAACTTTATCCAACAACTCAACCACAACTCAACCACACATTCCCGTGTAATCTGCACAGAGATGGTCTATTTTCTTTCATGTTTCAAAATACTGTAGAAAAGCAACTAGTCCTTGCTTAGGAAAGAAGAAGAGAAAGAGAACTTTTAGAAGGAGCTTCTTTTTGTTCTGCCTAGCCCCCACCTGCACTGCAGACAAAATTCAGGAGCAGAACTAGGGAAGCTGGCCCAGAACGAGGGATAGAAATGTTTCCAGCCATCCACATCTGAGTTGCAATGTGCTCCCCCTCCTCCTCGCCAGATGGGTGTGAAAAAACAAAATGTGAACTAACTGCTCAGGTTCTAGCTTCTCTCTCCCAATTCACAAAGGAATGCAGCCTCTTTGTTTATCTCTAGGCTTTTCTTACCTGCCAGTGCAAGTGTTGTGGTGTAGCAAGGTGGAGGACACTTAATAAATGCACTATTATCTGCAATCTTTACAAAATGCTATCAAGAGCAGGCCTCTCCCTTTCTGTATCTCCTGTATTAATGAAACATTTTGTTAAACAGTGGAAAATTTAGAAACTATACAACTGCTTGTGCTATTTTAGCTTATATCACATATGTGCCTTCAACGTTAGTTTAAGACCGCAGAGACTCCAAAGATGCAACCATTTTAATAATAATTTTTAAAATGCTCTTGATTCCAAGAACATTATTCTTAAGTATCATTAACACAGCCTCAGTGACACTTTCTGTTGGACATAAACAACCAGAGAAAAGAAGGACAAGACTCCCCTCCACTGGAACAAGATGTTACAGGTACCTATCTACAGACACTGATTTTGCCTTTTACACTGCAGCCCATGACTGCACACGCCACAGAAGAAACTCATTTTTCATATATCTTTCACTGACAGGACTGCTGAAAGATGAACTACTTGTTCCCAGTTGTTACATTCTTCAAATTCTCTTAGCCTCCTACAAGAAAAGGCTAGGAGAATTGGGATTGTTCAGCCTGGAGAAGAGAAGGCTTCAAGGTGACCTCAGTGAAGCCTCCTGGTATCTGAAAGGAGATGGCAGGAAAGACGGAGAGAGACTACTGACAAGGGCCTTGAGTGACAGGACAAGGGGGAATGGCTTCAAAATGAGAGAAAATAGGTTTAGATTAGACAGTAAGAAAATATTCTTCCTTGTGAGGGTGATGAGGCCCTGGAAGAGAAGCTGAGGCTGCCCCATCCCTGGAAACATTCAAGGCCAGGTTGGTGGGGCTTGGAGAACCTGGCTTAGTGGAAGGTGTCCCTGCCCATGGCAGAAGATTGGAACAAGATGATCTTCAAGGTCTTTTCCAACCAAAACCATTCTATGATTCTTTGATTCCATATCCAGCATCTGGGAAGCATCTGCTGAGCAAAGCAGATGGCTGGCTAGTGAGACCCTCAGAATAATACAACAGTTCTCCCAACACTGGCATTACAGGATTCCACAACCTATATTTGGTAACAAGAGCAGCATTTCCCCAGGAGGCTGCAGGAAGAAGGGGCTGCTGGAAGCAGGTTCCCTGGCTGCATTGCTTTTCCATGGCATCACACCTTTGACACAAACCTGGCTGAACCCTTCACATTACATGAGCAAGGGAATGATTGTGACACCGCCCTCAAAAGCCCCAGAGACGCACAGAGAGTACTGCAGAGCTCACCTGCAGTTCATGTAACTTGTTTGGCCTGCACATATCTTGCAGTCTTTGTTACATCCTCCACCGTTTCACAGGTGTGCCAAATTATGTTAGGAACTTTGCCTTTATCATGGGTGCGTGCTGCTGCACCCACAGGATGTGGATAGACAAAAAGGCTTTTTTTTTTTTCCAAGCAATCCCAAGGTAGGTTGAGTCCATGCGTTATCATCTTTTTAATGTAGTTTATAGTGTACTTCCCAGTGAAGACATCCTTGCCTTGCTGTGTGCAAGGATGAGCAGTTTCTTTCTGACAGCTATATCTAGATCACTTTCTCTCTTAATGGAAAAGCAGGATAACAAACCCCTGCATCACACAAGGATTATAGTTTCCATTCAAGAGCTGCCTTGAGGCTCTTGCCTCAAGGAACAGCTGTTACCCTCACCTACTCTAGCAGGCCTCTGTACTGCAGAATTCACTTGGCAAAAGGAAGGCACTGTGGCATGGAAAATGTAAGCAACCCGTACATTAAAGCTGCAGATTACCATTTTGAGGCCAATACAATGGCTGTGATCCCAGCAGCTGATAAAGCAAGAGTGTTAAAACCATGTGTAGCAACCAGTGATTCTTATGGAATGGCGGAGGATGACGAAATGAAGTGTTTTTCACTTTGTTATTGCTGTTGCCTGACTTCAAGAGGGAAAAAAGGGCGGAAGACTATATAACAGGCACCCGATACAAGATGCATAGCCCTTCCCACCTTACAGCTCCAACAAACTTAATTTTTAATTACAGTCTTACTACTAGATTGATCAGATTGGAGAGGAATAAGAAAAAGAGTCGGCAGGCAGAGGTTTTTATACTAACACATATCTACTGCTATTTTAAGAAAAAAGGACAGAGAAAACAACAGGAAAAATGTCAACTAAGTGCACAGTGTTCATTAAACATAAATGTGCTTTTTCTAAATGAGGACCTTTAACTTGTAAAAGTTAGTAATTCCCATTTTTCTGCATCTCATCCTACAGCAGGGACAGCTCAGAAAAAAAAAGGTCTTTCTTGGAAGAAACGTACAGCTCCAACCTTGTTGTACTATATTTTCCAGTGATTTAAGAAGTTCCCCTTGGTATTTCTGCAGTTTGGTATTCTGTGGGCATTTGGGCTTCAGTGCCTAGCAAATGGAGATAACTATGAACCAGGTAATTTCCTTTGTACGATTTAAGACTGCAATTTCTTTATAGGTACATTTATAGGAGTGAAACTGTCCCTTCCAGGGTGAAAAGGTGCAGGTCTCAGGCTAAGAACCCACACAAATCTAAAAAACAAGGAGGTCACATCATGGCTGGCAGAAATCAACAACCTGGTTTTTATCAGCAAAACAGTGGTTTTCATTCTAATCTATTAATCTATTTCAGAAAGTTTACCTGCTTGGTTGAGAAAGCTACACAAAACCCTGGTTTCCAATTCACATCACTAAACTGCAGCCACAAGCCCAGAACTCATTATTTAAGTCTGCATCAACATAAAGAAATGAAACAGTTCTTAACCAAAAAAAAGCCCAACTGTTTAAAGCAGTACCTGGAAGGAAGTTTTGACAGTGAAAGTATGCATATATGCATATCTGGAAGAAAATATATTCCAATTAGTTCTACTTAAAATATTACAGCAGGAACAATAATTTATGTATAGCAGTTTTGTAATTAATGATGTCTACCTATCTTGACACACCGTGTGTGACACAGCATCACATGAACTTCTATAATAAGCTATCTGGGGGGAAAAAAAAAGCATACCTCTAAATATCATGCATGTATTTGTAATCTTTTGCTGATAGGAAAACATGCATGGAAATGAAAAATCTGTTTCAATAATTGCTATTAAAAAATTTAAAAAGAGGCATAAGCTAGCAATCTATAATATACCATCTTCTGCTTATTTTCGGACATTGGAGCGGAGGTGAAACAAAGGAAAAATTTTCTGTAGATCTCATTTATGGAAAGTGAGACATTACATAAAAAGCCAATCACAGCAGAATTCCTTCTATTTATCAGATACCTTGAAAGGCTTCCAGGAAGCCACATTAAGAGTTATTTTTAAGAAAGATTTATGACTTCTTAAAAACTCCTAATTAAGCTTCCTACTCTTCCATGGTATTTCTGTCAAACATCTTTAAACAGCATTGAGCAAATGCCTCCAGCTATCCCTCTCTGGCTGCTTTTCAGCTTCCATCCTTCCAGCTCCTGTGGAAAAGGAACTTAGTTTATCTCCGAAGGTTAAAAAGACCTCACTCCTTTTCCCTTCCCGCAGGTGGACAGGTGATGGAAACATCTCCAGCTCATGGATTTCCTAGGTGTACATACCGCACGCGAATGACAATAAAACTCCAGTTAGTAGCATCTGACCTGCAAAATCAGTGGCTTTGAAGCAAGAAGAGCCAGGAAAGGAGCAGCTGCTCAGTTTTCTCTGCTGGAACTCACTCTTTGCATGGTTTACAATAAAGTTGTTCTCAGCCTGACACTATCAAATTAGCAGGCAACAAACACTATTCTTTCTGGACATCTCTCTTCTGGTTTCCTGCCACTGATCCAGGCCCCTGATTGTGGTCACAAAGACTCCTGTGGGGGTCTATAAATCACTGCCAAAATCTGCAGGTTGAAGAGACAGAGAGAGAGATATTGTAATACAGGTAATATATTGGAATGTCCACAAAGATATTTTAATTTCCACAAATCAAAAAAGGTTCAGAAACACTGCTTATGCCAATTCTACCAATTTACTGCTTGGGAAAGGAAGGGGTTCATACTGTGCACCATACCAGGTTGCTGAGACTGGAAGGCAGGGAGAGTAACATCAGGTCCCAGGCTGAAGATTTTACACATGCTGGTACCTTCTGCTGTTTTTCATGCCATCCTAGCCTGGGGTAGCATGAAACACATAAAACAGTCAGTAAATTGAGTAGATGACAAGTCTTGGTACTTATCTGAATTTTCCATGTCTTTGCCCTTAGGTTTGATGCTGTAATTCAAGACTGCTCTCATGTTACCACTCCTACATACTTTATATAAACCTAGCCTCACCCCTTGAGGCTTTCATGTCAGCATTTATCAATAAATAAAAAAAGAAAATACTCTTTTCTATATTGGTAGATAGACAGCTTAAAGAAAAATATAAAATCAAACAGAGTTCAAGATGAAAGAAAAACTCCCAGAAAGCAAAAGAAATAGCTACCATAAAATATAAACACAGTCATCTTTTTAGGCTCTCTGAGAGAGGTCACAACAACCCTGTGATGTATTAGTACCACTGAGACCCAAGATGAAGTTCCTGTGGTGTTCCTGTTGTCAGAACAGGTGTACTTCTCTTTGAGCCTGTCATATTGGGATGCTGCATACACAACAAGAACGATTGTTTTCCACCAGAAAGGTAAAATACCATGTCTGCTAGAAGTAAAGGCAGTTATTACCACATTTAGTTAAAAAAAAAGAAGAAAAAAATAAAAAAATATTCCTTCTCCTCTTTCCTTTTCCTTTCTGTGGTGAAATTCTTCAAAAGATGGTAAAAGAAGACATTCTTGTCCATATTTCCTTATGCTTATCAGTATAAACAAGATAATTCCTTAGTGAATAAATAAAATGTTTCAGGAAACACCTGACATACAAAAAATACGGAACAAATCCAAATGAAAAAAGGTGTTTACATCTTTTCTAGTTTATTCACCTTTGACTTTGTGGCAAGTACATTTCCATCCCTGAGATCTGCTAGAGGGCAGAACATGTGGGAGGATAATGGGACAATTAAAGTTTTATCAGGATTTTAAAAAAGAGAGACAAAGCAGTGTGCATGAAAGAAGACAAAAGTAGTAAGTCAGCCTGAACAGACAGTCATGATTGTACTGTGGTTAAGAGAGAAATTTATCACTAATTCCAAAGATCATTCATTTTAACAACCGTTCAACTGAGCCAAATATCTTTAGAGTTAAAAAACGGTTAGTGCCCTGGCAGGGATGTTAAAAAATCCCACCTTCCATCCTCTTACAGATATTAGACAAATCAGGAAAGAGGTGCTTATCTCATATGGAGGGCACATACATACGGTCATAAACTCACAGAATGGTTTGGGTTGGAAGAGACCTTAAAGCCCATCTCATTCAATCCCCTGCCATGGGCAGGGACAGATTCCACTAGCCCAAGTTACTCAGAGCCCCATCCAGCCTGGCCTTGGACACTTCCAGGGATGGGGCAGCTACAGCTTCTCTGGGCAACCTGTGCCAGGACCTCAGCACTCTCACAGGGAAGAAGTTCTTCCTGATATCCAATCTAAACCTGCTCTCCGCCAGCATGAAGCCATTCCCCCTTGTCCTGTCACTCCAGGCCCTTGTCAAGAGCCACTCTCTCCATCTCTCCTATAGGCTTCCTTCAGGCACTGGAAGGCCCCAGTGAGGGCACCTCAAAGCCTTCCGTTCTCCAGGCTGAACAATCCCAACTCCCTCAGCCTTTCCTCACAGCAGAGCTGCCCCATCCCTCTTGGTCACTGTGAGTCCCTCCTCTGGACTTGCACCAACAGGTCCATATCCTTCCTGTGTTGGGGACCCCATATTCTCTATTCAAGTTTGCAGCACTACTGTGCTCCTGTTGGTGGATAGTCAGTAATTCCTAAAGACTTCCTTAATTATTTGGAATTACTATTTTTATCAGTATTGGTATTCAAAGATGATACTGCATATTCACAGCAAGATGCAAGAAACACCCAGCAGCTCTTGGCTGCACTGTCCTTCCAGAAGACTAACACAGCTCCAGGAGTAAAACAACCCACACAATCCTTTTAAATATTTGAAAAAGTACAACAACAACAAAAAAATTCTTAAATTATGCCAAAACCTGTCATTTCAGGTTTTGACACCATGCCCTTTCCATGAAAAAATCACAAATATCTTTAATGCACAGGCCAAAGATCATCAGGAAGACCCTCACGGCTCTCTGCTCCAGAAAGCCTTGAGGGCTGAGGTCACAGCCTCCCATGAGCTGAGGCTCCCAGAGTTTTATCCCTTTCCCTCTCCATGTCAAAAACCTTATTGTCCCGGGCCAGGTGCTGCCCATAGAGTAGCAATGTTTGGGCACTGCAGGTCCTTCAGAGGCAGGCAGAAATGTGAAGGGCACAACATTTGCAAAAGTTGTTTTATTGGAATTTTTCCAACTACATGTGATTATAAGATCCTCTTCTGCCATATACGTAAATTGACTGGCTGAAGCAGTAAAACACGTGGTTGGGCATCTGGCCAAGTGTCAAAACAGTTTCAAAGGCAAAATTTTGAATAACAGTGACAATGTGGTTGTTTTGATTCTCCCTGGCACTTAGGGGGAGCAGGTCTTGGTCAAATGAAATGCATGACAAAATAATTGTCCAACGTTCACAAATTCAGAAACAGTTCAGAGCAGAAAGTCAGACATACAGCATGACAAACCAAGTTAACAAATTCTCCAGCCAGTTTGAAAACTGACTTTCCTAAGACATTTTTCCTTCTGCACAGTTCCACTCAGAATCAGCAAACTAAAAATTCCTAACTTTTCCATCTCTATTCTGAGCCTGACTTGTGAAATGAATTTTGAACAGCAGCTTTAAAAAACTTCTGAGTTGTCTGAAAGAAAGCCTGTTAGAGAGATGACTATTTTCCATAATGGTATTAGGTTTTAGCTGTTATCATGAATCAAAGAAATTATACCAGGAATGCTCAGCTCCAAAGACAGTTAGAAATTATGGAGATGGTGCTGCCCTTTCCAATTTTCAAATGCATATTTATCAGGTCTTGTGGGCCTTTTACAGTCTAGTGAAGCTTTAATTCTAAAAGATACAGACATACAGCTTAGTGGAAGTGGCATCTTCAGTCTCTGTTTCCTTATCTTCTCAAAAACAGCTTTGAGAGTTAAACACATGGATTTTGCAGAGTGCTGCACTCTCATCCCCCATTTTTATCAGCTGTTCAGCTTAGAATAACAGTTCGGTATTTGTCATGTCAGCAGTACTACCCTCCAGGAGCTGCATCCCCAGCCAAACCTCAAAAGAATCACTTTTTAGCATAGGCAGCTCCTCACAAGCTGCTCTAGTTCCTGCCAAACACTTTGGGTGGAGGCTTAGTTTCCAGCACCCAGCCACAGAAGATACTACCAACAGGAGCACAACTGATGCTCTCGACCCACACAGATCCTCTCATCTCAGAGCAGTATCCAGAAATAGTGCAAAGATCTGCAGTGGCTTGGGAGAAGAGCCACTTGTGCTCTGGCAGCATTTTTAGGGCACAACTGGAAGGCATCTTCTCACAGCGTGAACTTTTGCCTCGGAGGGAAATGCTCAGTGTAAACTGGCTTCTTTTAACACCATTCTAGGATGTAGTCTGTAGCACCTCAAGTTTAGCAGCTCCACATGCATGAAGCAGAAATTCCTCTTGGCTGTCAAGTATCTCTTTGACTCAGATGACACAGAAGCATGTTTAGCATGACTGGGGTAAAACAGGTTTTACTTTAATGTACTGCTTAGCAAGGGGAAAAAAACCCTATAAACAATCAAGAAGCCAACCACATCCAAAACTAGATTCAATTGTAAATTAGCAAGGACAATTGAGCAGCACTTAATGCAGGGACAAACCAAGAGAGGAGATTCAATGGCTCACCAGAGACTTCCCAAAATACATAATTTTGTAATTAATGACACTGTTTTCTGTACTTTAGGGTACAATGTGTATCACCCCCCCTGGTGTGAAACACCAGTTTTGTTTTGTGGTTTTATTTAAGCACACCGTTGACCACAATTAGAGGAAAAGAAATAATGCATTTATATGTCATTTAAATGAATGTTTTTTGAGAAGTCTTTCAAATCTCCTAACTACCAAATCAAGTCTGGTAAAGTAATTCAAATATGCTGTAGGCCATACCTACATAACAATGTGCCATTTCTTAGAGTAAAACCAAACCAAACCAGAAAAACCTCATCATCAGGTTAAATAACTCTGTTTCCACTAGAAGATCCCCTCAGAAGCAAAAGGGTGAGCAGGAGCAAGCCTCTCTCAGGAAGGCTGGTGAAGGCTTTGGGGCATGAAGTGCAAGGAGTCTTCCAAGTGCATCATGAAGTTGTAAGCGCAGCACTAATAAAAGCTCACACAAGTAGAAGATGAAGAAATAAGGCAATTCATATGGGGATAAAGCCGTCAATGGTCTATGTTTTGGGTAGTACTGAATTCCCACAGCCGCTGCACCAAACCTACAGCATCCCTTAGACAGCTTGGCCATACCTTCTTGCTCATAGGAGTGCATGTCCTTTAATTATTTCTGGGCAGACTGCAATAATCAGTAAGACAGATGATGTTATACACAGCTGCTGTAAATGCTCCTTAACTGTCAGGATGGCTTTTCACTTCAAGTACAATTTTCTGAACTCATTTACTTTAAAAGAAACAGTAAATCCAAATTTCTTACATCTAGAATTCATGCTAGACCATATTTTTTAAGCTTTCTATGAGTATAAACAGGTTATTTTAAAAACATTACAGAAATTAGTCTGCTGTTAGGAAACCTCTTGAAAACATTTACAGAGAAATTTTATAACACTAATTTTTGGAATATACTCTGCTTGCTTTACTACATTTCATAAATTAGAAATGGGTTTTATTGGCCTGATCTGAAAAATCATTGTTAAGAGTTTTATAATGAATGAGCTCATAAGAGAATTACAAGGACATAATGCATGCTAACATACTAAAGAATAAGACAGGCTGACTTCATTAAAGTCATGAATGTGTAAAGTTTTCCTGTTCAGGACAGCATCTGAAGCACTTTTTTCAACTCGACACAAATGATAATATTCTAAAATGTTACCACTTCAAAGAGATTTAGGACTATCTGTACCTGTTTAGATAAAGGGACTTTAGCTGAATATGAATCACAGAAGACACAAAATATTCAAAAGCCCAAGATGCTTAAATGCAAAATACTAAGAAACTAAATATAATAACAGTCTTTAACTCTTATGATAACTCACACCTTAAGTGAACTTCAGATCTTTGCACTTCACTATCGGATGCAGACTGTAAGTACCTGCACAAGTCTGCATGAGAAGGACACTCATTGGATTGTTGTTCCTGTTATGCATGCCACATTTCCTTTCCCTTCCTGCTG
>NW_005054426.1:26470-45767 GCF_000277835.1 Geospiza fortis | reverse complement strand
TGCTGATGAACACCCATTTGTTTTCACTTACAGGAAACTTGTCAGACAGCAAAATTAAGATGTTCCAAAATATTTAATTTCACTTGGCCTGTGGCAAATAGTCAAAAGACAGATCACAGCACTACATGCCCATCCAAATTTGCAACTAAAAACCATTACATTCTATGATACTTTTAATGAAAATTAAAAAGCAAGTAAATTGTTTTGTAAATCAAAATGCTACACATTAAATGTGGAAGTCCTTGCAACAGAGACAATAAACATTCCCTACTCAAGGGAACAAAAATCAACAAAACAAACCCCTTAGGAGATGCTTACGTATAGGACTGCTAGATCCTAATTTAAAGTTCACCATGACTGCATCGAGACATAATTCCAGGAGCTCTAACATTAACTAAGATTAAATCACCAGCAGCTAAATGGTGTTTATTAGATAATAAAACTGCACAATGCAGTTGTGGGGAAAAACTTGTTTTATTCCCCTTTCCATCTTCAGCAATATCAAAAGACATGCTTAAAATTAAAACCGAGGAAAACAAGGGGTTGTAAGATGACTGATAAATTAAAATTCTTGCTCATGCATGAACCAGTTGGTTCTCTTGTCACCCCTTTTTACTTCTAAAATACAAGCACCCAAAGTTTAGGGAGCAAAAGAGCACTTGACTGCATATCACCAAAATTTGGTATTCTGGTAAAAGCTTTGAGCAGACAACCATGGACACAAAGCACACTGTGCCCAAACAAAACAAGGTGCTTAAATGTTCCTCAACCAAACAAACCAGAAAGATCAAACTGAAAACTACAGAGTTCAGTCAGACCTTGTCACGATTTTTCTGGGTGAGCTGTGATTGTATTTAGCATCAAGAAGAACAGAGAAGATTAAAATGGTTACATATTCTGGCAAGTTTTGTACCCATAGCACAAAAAATTTTGCAATAGGTAAATCCCTATGTGATTTTAGTGGCTTCTTCCTTCAATTAAGTAAAAGAAAGAAACACTGCCCTGCTCATAAGCAAATTGAACTGACAGCTTACGTATGGAGAAAGATGAATCTAGAAGAACCAGCAGACATCATCCAACACACATCATATATTGGTTTTAGCTGTAGCTAAAATCTTTTACAGACTATGCCCATATTACAGTACTACCATACTTAGCAATACCAGAACAATACTTGCAGCAATATTTTTGAACAGCCAGCTCCTGGACTCCCTGATAACATGTGAATTTTGCTCTTCTAGCCTCAATTACTGCAGTGAGAAGACTAAAACTCAGGAATGCAAATTTGCTCATTTGTCCAATTATTTTCTTATTCAGTGCTTTCTCATGGTTTTTGAGGACATGATTTATGTTTCCTGAATAGCCAAGCTTGGTAAAACTAGTGCCATTTGAGGATAACAGAATCTAAGGAGAATCATCCCAGAAGCTAAATCAAAGTGTCTATGAGTCAGGCACAGAGGAAGGGTCCCAAGGTTACCCGCTCCCAACTCATCTGCTCAGTTTATAGGCTTCATTGAACAAAACTAAATTTACAGCATGCAAATTAAAAAAGAAAAGTGACATTTCACTGCACAGTTGTATTTACACTGCATTTCATAAGACTTTTTAGCAAGAAAATGAAGCATTTTCAACAACTTTAAAAAATCCCTAAACTAACACAGTTGACAAGCCTCATACCTGGATGAAAACCACTTACTTGACTTATTTAATAAACTTACACTTAGCATGATAATGCAGTTCCCTTTCAGTCTGCAGCAGACAGGAACTAATACCCTCTGGCATTTGGAGGACACACAAGACGGTTTTGAGGCATTAGATCTACCCAAGTAACTACCATGTAGGACAGTACCCTCCCTTTACTGAGCCTTTGAATTATTCTAGCTCATAAAATCACGCTGAATACCTTCACAATTAGGAGATTTACTAAGACAGTATAACACAGACAAAGAAAGCTTTGCCTTCAAACTTGGCCAAACTGTGTTTCTGCAGTTTGTAGCACTTGCAGCACACAGACTGACTCCATCCCATGGCAGGAGGCCACAGAAATGCAGACTGCTGCTCTGGTAATGCCTTGTGGTTTGGGATTTTGCCGTTCCTTAGCAGTTATGAAAACAAACCACTTGACAAGGCCAGAATTCATGACAGAGAAGTGTGGTAAACAGAGCAAAACTTACATATAGCGCCCTACCTTTTGAAGTACCAGCTAAGGCCTTAAAAAGAAAGTTGCTGTAGTCATGATACTAAGGTTACAAATAATGTACTGCCTAGTACAAAATCAGAACAAACCTTGACACTTTTTTCTTCCCCTAAGTTATCCCACACTGAAGCACAAAAAAAGATTTCTGCTGGTTACCAAGTTCTCTGCAATTCTAGTTTAGTTAAACACCTTTTTTAACCATGAAAAAAGTAAATCAAAAGTCTTCAGTGACCATAACCAATGCAAATCACTCATTCTGCTGGAATTCCACTGCAAATCAAATCAATAATCATCATCATCATCATCATCTAAAAACAACACCAAAATATTAAATTACACCATCCAAGTTATTCCAGCACAAACACAAAAGACAGGCTCTGCACTAGCACAGTGGAAAAAAGTGACAGATCAAGGTTTTGAGGGCACATGTTAAGCTTTCAGGTCATCAAGAAAGTGAGCATTCCATACCCAATATGTTACAGGTAGGTTTGGCTGGGATGCAAAACCTGGCTCGCAGCACAGTCCCACATAACACTGCCACTCCAACTCTATCAATTCACCATCAGCAGTAGCTTGGAGCCAGAGAGAAATCATCCACAAAGACAATTTTAGAGAAGGGAAGCCAGTTAACTGAGTCTTACATGTGAAGCATGAGACTCAACAAGCCTGTGTCAGAAGTGGCTCACAACCTTTGGGACCCACATTCACACATGAAAAGTTTTACCTACAAATGCCATGTTATACTTTGTAATCTCATGCTAGTGTTCATATAAAATTTCCATTAGGAACAGCATTCCAAAATCAGAACAGACTGTATTCTTGTCATATGTATAAAGTTCATGCTGACTCTTGGGTTAAGTAGCTTGTAACCAGCTTAACTACAAGATTTAGAGGCACTGGTGTGTTTCCAATAACTCCCAGGTGGTCACACGGCGATGACACTAGTCACACATCAACAGCCTTGTTTTAAACATGTTTGGGTTCAAAAAATCATCTGTGCAATGTGATGCTCCTTGAATAAAGCTTTAGCCATATGCTTCACTCCTTCTCTCCAGTGACACAAGTGATTTCACTTCTACCCTACATGTTTTTATGGCATAACAACGTCTTCGTTCCTTTTGGTTTAGGGCACCAAGCGCCCAAAGAGAGGTATTAGCAGGGCTCTTCGGCAGGTGTGATTTCAGGAGAGGCAACTAAGTTACAACCTGAGGTAGAGATGAGTCTGCTCTCAGAACTCCCTGAAAAATAAAGAGAAATGGGTGGCATCATGTAAACACCATGACTTTGGTACAAAGGGCCCAAAACCACTTCTCACCTATTCTATGGAAACAAAGGCCCTTCAATAAACTGTATTTATATCACACCTCAAGAGCCTTGAATCTCTCAAATAAAATCCAGTCTAAAGTCTAAGCACAAAGTGGAATTTAAAATTAACAAGCCACTTACGACATGACAAAAAGAACCAAGAAATCCAGGTAACACTACAATTTATTTCAAAGCTATGTGACTGCAAACGCAGCTCAGAATTCCCAGCTGGGCTGCTCAGAGAAGAAAGAGCAGATCATATCCAAGAAACTAAAACTGATTTATGCTTTTGTTTTCATAACAATGACCCTTCAGCTTCTTGAGCAAAATGCGATTACACATGATTGCACTCTTACCTTAGTTACTGTCACTCTGTAGTTCTTAAATTCATTTCATAAATGCTCTTGCATAACCTATGGGGTTTAACCAGAATCAGGTTTGTATATTCTAATTCCTATGTGCTTGTGGGTTTATGCAAGTAACAATGAGATTTGCTGGCTGCAGTCACACAGTTCACTTCCAGGAAGGATACCCAAGAAGACAGGTACTGACCTTTCCATCCTGTCTTCTCAGATACCCTTTGAACATATCCTTACTTCTGACTGCTGCTCCTGGTTCTGGACTGAAAACAAAAATGAACATGCACATATTCCTAACACATGAATAATGTAACTTACACAATAAATGTTTGCCAGAACATTTTTTCTTTGAAATGTATTTTCAAGATATTCCACAAGTAAATTTCCCTTTTTTTGTATACCTCCTCTGAAATCTATACTAGGTCATAATTAACCCCCAACATATCCAGCAGAGGCAGAGACATTCCTAACAAGAACCTTTCCAGTAAAACTGCCACAGTGTACACTGATGCTTAAATTAAGCTACAATAATTAAACATATTAAAATAAACACAAAAAATAAGCACAATAAACATATTAAATCTAGAAACTGAAAAACTGTGTTCACATCCAAAAACAACTTACTGAAAATCTGAATTCTTAAAAATAATTTTGTTGAAATGAAAATGAGGCTTGGTAGGGGATGAATAGGAAAAGCAATTATTTATTTCATTTCATATTAATAGTTCATTGCTAAATACAGATATAATTTACTACATATAAGATCAATGGCAACTTTCATAATTACAGTCATGGCTTGGAGGGATAGAGGGAAATGTTGCTATAGCAATACCAACCATAAGAAGAAAATCCACATCTACTCAGAGCATCATTTCTACATTGCATTGTTTTTATAGCAAAGCCCAGCACAGAAGAGTGCAGTAAATCAAGAGTAATACCAATTTTCATCACATAGACATAGTCTGGGCAAGCATTTCACAGAAATATCCTGAATAAGGAAATGATGACCACACATCAAGTAAAACTGTGTTCAGTTTAGTACTTTCATTCAGTATATGTCAATTAAGGTCAAGATTTTAAATCTAAGCTCTCCTAAGCCAACTTATCACAAGTTGATTCAGAAAACAAAATATTTAGGGGTTGGTTGGGTGCTTTTCCCCTGTTCTCTACATAATCCCAAGCAGCCTAAATGAGATCCAATCCTCCTTAAAATGGCTTGACCTAGGTCTGCAGGGTTTCTTGGCTCAGGCAGCAAGTGAAAGAAATAAAACTGGTTTGGAACTGGAATTAGCCCTAAAGTGAATATAGGCACATTTGCATGCTCCTACCCCTGACGCAGCTGGAATCAGTGCTTATCTGAGAGTCAGATAAAATATGAAGGATGACCAACATACCATTGCAACACCTTTTCCTGGCCAGCCTCAAGGGAGGGAATTCCCACCCACGGGTTTCTGGCAATAGGACTTGGCCTGTGGGTTTGGGGAATCGGGACTTTGGGTGTTTCTTTCTAGCTTGTCAAGGGTTGACCCCATTCTGTCTGTCTCCGCTCCTACCCTGGATTACTGATAAAATCATGCTTCCAATTATCCTGGCTTTTACCTGACTACTTTTTCACCTTTCCATGAGCTGGCCTCTTCAATTAAATCTTGCGGCATTCGCAATCAATCACAGTCAGATTTAAAACAAGGATCAACTCAATTGAAAACAATCATCAACACCTGTGAAAACAGATCTACTATGATTCTGACAGCTGATTTTCTCACGTCTCTTTCTCTCTTACTTTTGACAAATTAAGTTTCAAAAACAGATTTCTATACATTTCTACAGTTTCTAGAATGCCTACAGAGAAGCAATAACTACAGTACATGTAATGCTCAATAAGTAATTCAAATTAAATAATTCTGATGAAATCCAAATTATCTGGCTTCCAATGATCATGTGAACATTGTGGTGTTCATGCCCAAGGTGTGTCAAAAGAGTAGAAAATTTGAAAATGGCTAGGCAATATAAACACACATCTCACACAGAGTTAGGGACTCCTAGTACATGGATATATTTCAAGCTGACAGTAAGGAGAAAATCTTTATAGAAGGACTTCCACTGTCCACCATTTCAGATTCACCCTCGTGGACACAGGAATGTCACAGCTGTACAAAATCCTTCCTCTGTATTGCTCATCCCTGATGTCTTGGGCAGAATCACAGAAAAACACAAAAAACCCCAGTGCAATTCTTTGCAGATCAGCAGTTAGATTCTCCACTTGCAGAAGGACTCTCATCAGTACTAGATGAGGTCTGCCACAGCCTGGTCCAGCTGAGTTTCAAAAACACCCAAGGAAAGACTCCACCACCTCTCTGGGTGGCATGTTAAAACTCTTGTGCTACTCAGTGGTGAAAAACGTTTTCCTAATGACCAGTCTGAAGTCTGAACTTCTCCTAATGGTCAGCCTGAGCTGCAATTTGTGACAGCTGTTCCTTGTTTTAACAATCTGCCCCGAACAAGAGTTTATTTCCATAGTAATTAGAACTTGTCTTTAAGAAGCTACAGGCTTCTGTAAGATGGCCTCTTCTTTTGGGCAAAGTGAAACAGCCCAAGGACCCTAATCTCTCCTCATTACCTATGGTTCCCATGGCTCAGAATCACCTTGGTAATCCTCTCTCCATTTTCTAAACATTGTGCTTTGCATTTGAGGAACCTCGGAACTGACTGAAGAACCAGAGTACTCAGCAATGCTGAGAAGGACAATTACTTCCCCAGATCTGCTATTCATGGAGACCACCATGCTGTCTGCCTTATTTGCAATGAAAATGCACCACTAGCTCATTTCCGACTTGGCAGCAATCATTACATCCCATAGCATTCCCACAAAATGTTCTCTTCAGCCAGCTGCCTCCCAGGCTACATTGCTGCAAGGATCTGATCTGCACTTCAAGAGCTTTCTGTTAGCCAAATCTTAGGCTTCCTAAGACCCAGCTGAATTGCTTTTCTATCACTTCATGCACTAAACTCTCTCTTGTGCCAATTTAATGTGATCTATAACTTTTCTCTGGGCGCATTCCATCCCACCATCTAAGTAATTAACAGAGAGGTGACATAAGTGGCCCAATCCCTCACAGGCCACTTCTTATTTCTCTCCAGTGAGACACTGAGCCATGAAAGACTACACTTTGAACTCCAATATCCACGCAATTTTCAATTAATCTAACAATCCATATACTTCCTCAGTGAGAGATGATAACAAAAACTGGAGTCAGAGAGTCACAGGATAGTTTGGGTTGGAAGGCCCTTAAAGACCAGCCAGTTCCCACTCCCCTGCCATGTGCAGAGACATCTTCCACTAGACCAGGTTGCTAAAAGTTCCATCCCTGGATTGGGCATTCACAACTTCTCTGAGCAACCTGTGCCAGTGACTCACCATCCTCACAGCAAAGAATTTACCCACCAATATGCCCACATCTACATATTTGGTTGTTTATCACAAAAGGCATTCAGGTTCATCAAATACTTCTTGCCCCGGTACTTTTGGGTAAACTATTCTTGATTATCTTCTCATTCTTCTCATATTTGAAAACAAATTCCCTGGAGACATGATATATAACATTTCTAGGGATTGCAGAAGGCTGACTAGCCCTAAATTATCCTTCTTTCTCTCCTTAAAGGATGGTTATAATAAATAATGCCTTTCCCTAGTTTTCACAGGAACCTCTGATATATTTTCATGGAGAACTGCAACTGCAGAATTGCAATTGCATCACCTATGTCTTTCAGCATCCTAGCATAAATCCCCTCCAGCCTGATAGATCTGAACATAGCCAGCTTTTAAAGATAGTTCTGAGTAGCAAAATATTCTGTTTCCTGTGCTGCACTGCTTATTTAAGTTCTCCTAGGCAAGCTTTGCTTTTGTACAAAACTGTGTTTGGAACAAGAATGTATCGTGACTCTTGGCTGGTGGGACAAACTGCAAGACAGGCCACCTCTTGCCCATGCACTCAACCCCACACTGCTTGGGCTCTGAGGACACAGCATTTATCCCCACCCCACCCCACCCCACCCCTATAAAACTGGAGAGGGCTCTGCCCTCAAGCTCCACGAGCAGCTATCGACCAAAAAGTGCTTCTCACAACTAGCCAGTGACATTAAAGAGAAGAGAACCCAAATATTCAGAGCACTAGCCTCAAAATACTGATTAAGGGAGAAGAACAGAGAGCCAAGAAATACCCACACCACAAAGAAAACTTTCAAACCAGTTACTTCCCTTCAAAGTAACTGAAGGAATGAAGAAAAAGAGTAACCCACCTTTCTGACACATGACATTAAACTTACTTCACAGGACTAAAATTACTAGGTTCCACATGGATTCTGCTAGGATGTGCTTACTACACAGGTGAGACCCAGTGAGACTCTTCTTCACTGACATAAAAGACTCTCACTGCTGCCTTGACAGATCTGCCAGGCTGACTTCCTGAATGCTCAGTGCAAGAGTGCTACCTACCCTTTCCCCCGCCTTTACCAGGGACCTGCAATCCGCTGCAGACTCGTCACTACTTGTTTCTGAGTTGAGAAACAGGAGGACCCAAATGCCGTCTAATTGCAGGATTTCCAGAGGTCTTCAGATAAAGCCCTCTGTGCAGATACCAATTCTCAGTACTCAGAAGGGAAGCTGTTTCCATCATACGCAGTTTTTGAACACTACTCCCTACTCCATGTGTTTAGACAACACATACACTCTGCTACAGAATAGCAGGATGGCTCAGGCTGGAAGGGACCACACTGGGGCAGCTGGTCTCACTTCCCTGCTCCAGCAGGGCCATCCCAGAGCACAGGGCACAGGATTGTGTCCAGAGAGGTCAGGAATACCTCCAGTGAGGAGACTCCACACCCTCTCTGGACAATCTGTTCAGGACTCAGTCAGGAAAGAAGTTCCTCTGCCTCATGTCCAGGTGGAACCTCCTGGGCTCAGTCCCTGCCCATTCCTCTGGTGCCATTGCTGGGCCCCTGGAGCAGAGCCTGGGCCCTGCTCAGAGCCCTCCCTGCAGACAGGGACACCCAGGGCTGAGGCCCCTCTCAGCTGGGGCTCCTCTCCAGGCTGGACAGCCCCAGCTCCCTCAGCCTTTCCCTGCCAGAGATGCTCCAGGCCCTAAATCATCTCCACAGCCTCCACTGGCCCTGCTCCAGGAGCTCCATGTCCCTGCTGTCCTGAGGCAGCCAGAGCTGGACACAGCACCGCAGATGTGTCACACAGGGCAAAGCAGAGTTAATCTCATGTTCTTTCTAACAGTGAAGTGGGAAACAAGTGCAAAAGACTGCCTTGTTCCTTTTCATTCAGCCTATGTCATGCTAGCAGACCTCTGTATCTGATTTCAAATCTACCATGTTTACCTAATTTTTACATACTTTCTACTACTTATTATCACTCGTGTGCTTTGCTATGTTCCCTTTGCTTTCCAGTACTAATGCCACACTCTTACGAAGAAAATGCACATCTCCAATGAGTGTGCGAGTAAACACTAAGTGCAAACTTAATAGGATCACTAAAATCAAGGTTTTCTGGCAGAAAACATTCTCAAGAGGATAGAGACCACACTACCTGTGGCCCAGCATATCTTGTTCTTGTAGTATACAGTCCTGGTGGAGAAATATTAGTAGAACTTTCACGTTTATGCTAAAACATCAGAAGGTATGTTCCCCCGCTAACAATACACCAGATATTTATTTGCATTAAAGAAGCTATTTAATCAAGGAAGAAACACTCAAAAAAACCCCAAAACCAAAAAACCTCAAAAAAAACAAAACAAAACAAAAAAACCCAAACAAAAAAACCCCCACCCAAACAAAAAAAGAGTTCTACAGTTGTAGGCTTACAACCTATGAATAGGAGGACAGCAAAAAGAGAAAATTGATATATTTTACCCTAAGAGTGCACTCAGATCAGAATTCAGAATTTGCACTTAAAAGGAATGAAGGTAAATTTCCATAAAGTATGAAAAATGTGGCATTTTAAAAAGCTAAGGCAATCAAATATGACCTTTTCATCATGGAATTAATTATCCTTACTGTATTTTCCCGGCCTTATTCTTCCTGAACTTTCAAAGAAATTATCAAATAGATGCAATACCTCTATTAGTGCAAGTGGAACTTTCTTGATTGCTAAGATTTTTGCACAGCACTGTACAGAGTAAAAACCCATCTACTTACGGGACACTCCAGTGAAAATCTGTAAATGATTTAAAAGATGTTGCTGCTAGCAATTACGAGCACTTTAGATAAAAAGCATCTTTGACAGGATATTTTGGGTACTACGCATGGAAAGGACATAAGGTTGCACATAGCAGGTAGGATTTTTGAAGTCTAAAAGACAGAAAAAAAAAGAAAAAATAAGAGCAAGGAAGTGCCTATTTTATTTTATAAATGAGTCAGTAGTACTGGGTAATATTTTTACAGAGCTGCATGGAGCAAAGCACCAAATGCTGCCAATGCTACTCTAGAGTGATAATATAGTCAACACACTGAAAATTATATGTTTAGAGTAAAAATCGATATGAGGACTTGCATACATTTCACAAAACCAAATCCTACTGGCTTAATTAATTCCAACAAGCAGATGTAATAAATTTAGCTTACTCTTCTTACCCAGGAAACAAAGTACAAGTTTCCTGCTCTGTATCTAGGAATGCTATGAGACCTACTCTTAGAATTCCACTTGTTATTTAAGGGCTCACAGTCACAATCACATTAGTCACATTCAGTGTAGGTCTATGTAGAAACTAAGAGAACTACTCTCTTTGAAAGCACCCTGTCATTTAATGAGACTTACAGTACTGTGAGTGTTTTAACATTTTGAACACATGAACCTCAGATCAGAAACAAGTTCCTATCAAGGGCTCCAGATCACCTTACCTCATCTCCCAGAACAAGACTTACCTAAGCTGCCAGGGAATTTAAATGTTAGTGACAAGCAGAGAAATTGGGTTTTGATAAATGCAGATAATGTCACTTCAGAAGGCAAGAACTTCCCCATCTTCAAGGATGCAATCTATGGTCAGCAATGGAATCCCTGGCATTGTGTATTATTTGTTCTTTTTTTAATGTGCTTATCTAATTTTTAACGTAAAATACCAACAGCTAGATGTGCCAACCTATAACCTTTAAGACTGGAAGTTTAAAATCATATTGAATGTCAAAAGCAAAGCAACCTGTCCTCCTGTGTACATCAGCATCCTGGGCTGGGGGAATTCTGGCCTTCCAGAAATGTGACAAATGTGTTCAGTATTAATGCAACTTCAGCCTGCTGATTCACCAGCAGAGGGGTGACTATTAAAACACAAATATTCATTACTTGAAAACCCATGCTGCTGTAAATGTAGCACTGACAGGCAAAAGCTTCCAAGAGGAACCTCAGAATTAATACACACATCCCCTGTCCAAGTGGAATAGTATGAGGAACTAATGCCTCTGTAGGCTGTGATTGACTTGCTGTCAGATCACAGTTAAGTTTTGCATATGTGGTTGGTTCAACAGCATTACGTGTTGGCAGAGTCCAGAGATCTCATCTTTAAATACGGGTGGGGTGTCATCACATCATCTTGGAAGCACATAGTTCCATCTTCTCCCTGATCTGCTTGCTGGGAATTCTTTGTGGACAAGTTTACCAGCTGTAAGCAATGCCTTGAAAAGTCAGTTCTTGAAAAACCCTCACCCAGCCAAAGCAATATGCTTTCCCCTTGGTGGAAAATTTAGCGCTCCCAATGGCAGAAACACAATCTCAGCTGTATATGGGCCAATACAAACATCCAGCAGAAAAAAATGCTGGGCTGAAACACCTGAGGCCACATTTATGAAACACTCCAGTACCAGGAACTGATACTTCTCCACAAATCAGCTGATTTGGACCCTGTAGCAAACAGCACAATTGCCAGACTTGAGACAGGTGCCTGTAAAGCACTGATTTTAGAGTGAATACAGACAGCTTTAGAACATGGTGGAGATGAGTGCAATTCTACTCTTAGTCAAAGAGATTAATACACAGCTAGCAGTCTGCCTGACACTACATAGGAATGAGGGGTCAGGAATAGGCCAAAACAAAGGTGAAGGGATACACCTCCCGCAGGAAATGAGGCTTTGTGGTCACAGCCTGAGCTCTCTCAGCTTAGTGAAGTGGCAGCAGAACAAGGTGAAGGAACAAACCAAAATGCCTGGGAAAGGACACAGAGATTAGGAAACGGGAAATGAAAAAATATTAACTGAGAAATGAATCAAGGATCCAACATTTCCTATCAAATCACTGTGTTGTTTAGGGTACCCTGAAACCTTAAATTCAAGTACAGCAGAAACCCACTGGCTGCTTTCAGGATGCACAGGCCAAGGCAGTAGCCACTGAACATAAATGTAAGAATAATGTAAGAATAAAGAAAAATTAAAACCATAGCTAGACACTGTTATGGCAAATGTTGCTAGTTATCTGCAGAACCACAAAGCTTTTCCACTGAACTGGCAGGTCTGAGTACTGCCTCTAGGTGCAAGATTCGATGGTTATTTTGCTACACACAACAGAGCATGGCATAAACACGCCGGTACCCCCTGGGCTCCTTGCCCTCTCAACTCTGCAAGTGTCATCAACTTTATTTCAGATGCAAAGAAAGGCACAAAGAAATGCAGAGGGGATCACTGACATTTTGTTACATACTAGGAATGTACTGCTCTGGAGCGTCTAATGAAGACAGCAGCAATGAGGACTCAAGGAGGCCACTGGTAGAAACCAGTGTCATTCAATGTCTGTAATATCTTGACCTGGGATTTCACTTCTTCTTGCAACAGGGCTCCACAGGGAAGTAGAAGCAGAACGACATCAAAGCAATAATGTACATTACTGGAGAAAGGATCACAGGGGATGTAAAGAGCTAGGCTGAGAAGTTCCAGCTGCTCTCACAGGAATAAAGGAAGAATCTACTGCACACACTGCATGGCTACCAGAGCTCTGAGGCTGCATAAACAGATCTTTTATCACAAAAGCAAGCAGGTTCTTTCTTTGCAGTCTGCAGGGTGGTAAGGAGAGCAGCAAGGATGCAGTTATACGAGCTGAGGGTTAACTAAGGGTGTAATTCTGTCTGTCACATTCGATTTAGAAATGTGAATACATTTCATATGAGTTTGGGTGTGTTACTAATGGCCGGGAGAGCAATAGCCTCAGGTTCTTCAAAAATTTTTTGTCCAACAAAGGAGTTGAGTCCTTTACATCAATGACATTTACTTCAACAGCCAAAGGCAACCTAGAAGCAGTCCTGGACTGTGATGTTCTCCTTGACTTAAAGCTAGAAGCAATGAATAAGCTGATGTCAGTATCTGCAATAGTTTTGCTAAGGGCTCCTTCTGTAACAAAATTTCACCCTCAAAATTGCCCTTAAAATAAGGTTTAAACAGTCATGCCATGCATTACAGACCAACAGATACCAAAAATAAAAGAGCTCTGTGAGCATGTACTACATCAGAAAGTGCTTTAGGTCAGGGAGGCAACTCCTTTTATCTCTCTCCCTCTCACACTCTACCTCACAACAGAGCACTTCTGAAACTCCTCCATTATACACCCACAGCTCAAGCATGGGACTGGAGAAGAAACCTATTCATTTCTGTTCTTACAGAGAAAGATTTTTAAAACTAATGCCCAATAAGACCACATGTTAGTCAATAAGTAGAGACAGATGGTTTTGAAAGGATTTGCAGCAGTCCCTGGCTCCACCATCTCAGAAGCTCCACAGGGTACTGGCAGAAGAAGTGGTTACTTTCCTTTCCTTTTCTTACTCCAGAAAACCAGCAGCTCATCTTGCTGGTTGCCACAAAGGAGCAGTCCCTGGCTCCACCGTCTCAGAAGCTCCACAGGGTACTGGCAGAAGAAGTGGTTCCTTTCCTTTTCTTTCCTTTTCTTACTCCAGAAAACCAGCAGCTGATCTGGCTGGTTGCCACAAAGGCAAGAAAGGACAGGCAAAATTCACTCGTGCTCTTCATCCCACCTCCAAACTGCTTTTGCCTCTCCACAGAAGCCCAGCTAAACACAAGCCGCTGCTCTAGGCCAAGCAGTCGGGTGCCCACCTGACAAGAGACACAAATTCACCTCCGTGTTCACTGGTCCCAGCCAGGACCAGAATGGGCAGAGCTCCTGGGTTTGGCAGTCACTCACCACAGACCATGACCATTTTGCTTCTGACCACACCAGAGGATGGTACCTAAGAGAGCACGCTCCAGTGCTGAACCCCAGCACACCCACCCACCCACAGGCCAGAGCCCTGCTTAAAGCACCAGCACCTGTTTCTGAAGGCCCTAGTGATGAAGAAGGCATCTTAGATGCTGCAACCCCACATAGCCAGACAAATGGTGAATGACTTCACATCACAGAGCGATATGGCAATGGGAGCAAACCTCATGGAAGCACAGCTATCCACATCACACCTCAAAACAGAAAAAGTGGGCAAAAAACCATTATTTCATGTGTAAATAATAGAAGCGACAGAAGAATATATTTCCAATGAGTGTCATGTGTTTGGCCAAAGCAATGTTGCTACAGGTGCAACCTTCTCCAAGTTACTGCTACTTATGCTCAGGGAACAAGAACACGCTAAAGACGAAGAGACAGCACGAGTGTCATGGTGTTGTTTTGGGCACACTGCCTCAGCTGGAGCACAGCACCAGCTCCAGTCAGCTGTAACTCTCCTCTGAGCTATCACCGCTAAACACCTTATCACACCTAATGATGACTCAGACCATTTCTTATTCTGCCAATTAATCATTACATGGTGCCACCTCTGGCTACTATCAAAACCGCCTGTAACCATCTCAGTCATTAACTCCACAGTACACTTATTCAAAGAACCTTTTAGAACACTGCTCTGCTCTATTAATGCCCACATATTTTGTGAGTAAATACAGAATCTCTCTTTTAGCATTTACTAAAGAGTAGGGTAGGAACTATACTCCTGAAAGGCCTGGTACTTTTCCTACACAGCATATCCATTTTTCAGATCTTCCTCAGAAAGAGGAGTGATTGGCTCAGTATCAACATAAGACTTATTCTTGCTTTACATTTCTTAAAACAATACAATGGCATAGCTTTGTAAGAACCTTTTTCTTGTTGTTTATCTATCCCACTGTTTACAAAATTGCAGTCAATTAACATTTCCATAATTTCATCCATAATATCAAAGTAGTTTCTGAAGGAATATTCTAGAGAGGGTTGTAACACAATAGTGCAATTATATTCAGCAGCCCCAAAATAAGAAAAGGCCTTTTTGAACCATCTACAGCAAAATAAATCCCCCTTCTTTACATTAAATCAGGGAACCTTTCTTTCCTTCAGACAATTAAGTTTATGGCTACTTTCAGGAATGTAAAACAGAAAACAAACAAACAAACCAAAAAAAGAAGCTGTCAGTCCAGCCAGTCCCAATTTTATACAGCACTGCAGAACAGTACTGAAAACTGAGTATGCTAAAGGTAAACACAAGCCATTCAAAACTGGAATCAAAACTTTGTATTTGTTTACAGAGAGCACCCCATGGTAAAATTGCTTCTTACCTTTGGACGCAATAAAACATGGATCTGGGCTTGGACAAAGGCATGGCCAAAAGATGGCTTTAGAAATTATATTGTAAGCATTGAGGTTTGTGACCAGTCTTGCCATTCTTGAATGCATCAATCAGTCTTCAAGTTTTATATTTTTTCTGTTAACCCCACAAAAGAACCACCTGCTACTCAAAGCAGATATGGAAGATGGATATTGGTATAGAGGGTTAAAATTAATTGAAGAATGAGGAAAACCTATTATAATCACATTTTATGGACACAGTTGTGCCATGATTACATTGTGGAAGGAGAAAAATTAATTGGGAAGGAGAAAACTTTGGAGTCAAACACAACAGCATATTTTTGAGGCACAAGATACCTTTTCCCGTGAGCATGAATGGAAGAACAGAACCCCATGTGATTGCCAGCCACTTGAAACTACCTAAGCAGGGGTACACACAAAGAGAAACAGATTCAAGCAACTCCTGCAAAACACAGCTAATATAAGCTTAGAACAGAACACAATTATAACTGAATTACAGGTATTTCTGCCAAATCTTCAATATGCCTCATGCTTTAACAACAAATATAGTCACTGATTTGAGGGAGAAAGGGTTCCCAGTTTTTAGTAATTATCAACAGAACATTAATTACATACCTACTATTATTATTTCACTATGTAAAGACATAGTTTGATGTAATTTTAACACTACATGTGACTCAAAGACAGCTAAAGAAAGCCTTAAAGCACTATGAAAATAAGAATTTAAAAAAATACAAAAAACACCACAGACAAAACGTCTGCCTCAGTTGGCATTAAAAATGGGGAGCATAGGCTTACCATTCAAAAACAGAATGGAAAAGAACTGTAATAAAAGAAAAAGCACCTACTGTAGTCTTATCTTGAAGGACATAGTTTCCTCTTTGACTCTGTTCATCAGATCCTTGAAGAGTATATCTACACAAGTGACTGAAGTCAGGCAGGCACCTCTCCTCCCTCTCCAGACTGGCCAGATAGGAGTCAAATTAAATCCGGAGGCCACGCAGAAGCATCAGTACAGCACCAAGCAAGCTCGTGATGCCGAACATCCCCTGCTGCAAGGAGCAGCGCGCTCTTCCCCCAAGCGCACAATCTCCACTGATTCCTCGCCGTGTTTTAGTCAGGCATTGAGCCACACCCAGGAATTCATCCAATACAAAACCAGGCCAAGAGCAACAACACGAGCAGATTTGCATTTGGCCAGAAGTAATAGTCCCATCCCAAGCAGGAGGTCGGGAATGAGTAGCCAGAGGTGAGGCAGGCAGGCAGGCCCCCTGGTCAGGCAGAAGCCCACATTTAGGGAGCAAGGTTTGGGGAGTTGCCAGCACAGCTCCACACACGCCAGGTGAAGAGCTCCCAAGCGAGGACTGCCTTTTTTAAATAGCTGCCTGAGCCAGGGAAGTCAACGTCTTTTGGATTATCTTTATTTCCAGACACATCTGGTGATGTCTGACTCTTTCCATGACCCACTGCTAATAATTTAGGTAACTTTAATCTCACTGGATAATATTCAAACTTCCATTTCTTAAGCCTCCTTTGTGGACTCAACTCTTAGGGAAACAATGCTATAATTTTTCATAGTGATAATGCAAAATAATTAAAGGACTATGAAAAATTATTATAGGACAATGCTAATATTATCCCCTGCAGCTGTTATTCCCAATATTTTCTTCCAAACATAGGAAAACCAAAAAACATGCTTAGATAAGCAACAGTCCTCAGATGAGTTGGTACTCATCAACACAGTTTTCTCCACCCCACTGAGTTGCTCACATGATCTGTCCCTTCTATAGGTCAAAGTAATTTGCTATTGGGGAAAAAAAATGGCAAAATCTTCAGAACTAGGAGCTTTTAATGACAGTCTAATTCTGCAGGATGCTCCTCTGGAGCAAGGATCTACACTCTGACACAGGACTCAAAATCAGATTTCTGAATACAATGACCACTTGTTTGTGTTGTCCACTGCACCATGTAGCCAAATGACAGTTTCTGTGCCTTTGGTCAAACTGCCAACAGTCCCTGACACAATCCTTCTGCCCTGTCATCATCCATGTTTCTCTTCCTGCCAGCCCTCCCACACCTTCCCAAGTCACCCACTTCCCCAAGATTCAGGTTTGTCAGATCTGAACTGACTTTGGGGAAGATACAAGAAGCTTATCAGTTAAAGCTGCTTCCTGTAACAGAGCCACAAACTTTGTGCCTCTGTTAACAGGCAATTTCCTATTACTTTCCTAGTAGCTGATCTCTAGATATTTTTTCCCAGCTGACATGCTTTGGGTTCTATTTACTAAGCCTTTTCTCACATGGTCTTCAAGATGTTTTAAAATTACATTTACCCACCACTAATTTAAACAAGCCTTGACAAGGATTAAACTTGAATCGTGAATTGGAAGAACTGAAGATTTGCAGCTTTGTTACAATATCA
The DNA here is from genome assembly GCF_000277835.1 of Geospiza fortis. Classification (NCBI taxonomy): domain Eukaryota; kingdom Metazoa; phylum Chordata; class Aves; order Passeriformes; family Thraupidae; genus Geospiza; species Geospiza fortis. Next base: position 27,891 of record NW_005054426.1, on the reverse strand, counting down.
GATCCATCCTCAAACATACTCCAAATATAGTAGAAGGCTGGCCTAAATCTGCTATTCCTTCATGTTTAATTCAGATACCTTTGAGTGAATGCATCCCTACTCCGCTCAGTTTTCTCATCCCCAGTTCTCATCACCCATGTACTGAAATTAATGGTGACTTTAACTTAGAAAAATACCCCAAAACACAAAGGAAATGTTTTAAAACACTATAGTTATGCAGAAACTAGTTGTCAGAACCACACAATAGATCTAGAGGTTAAAGCACTACATTGCAACAGGCATTTTACAACTTCACTAAAGCAACTATCAATTTTTAAACTATGTCGTTTCTTCAAAGAGAAGACGAGTCCCTAACTCAGTAATGAACAGAACTTGGATTTTTCTAGTCAAGAACATTATAGCTAAGCAGGAAACTATGATGCTTTTGATACAGCAGTGCAAATCAAAATAAACTCCAGTAGCAGATCTCTGTGCCACCAGCTTCTTAACAAGTGGGGATGAAGGTTCCCAGAATGTCAGCATGCACAGAAAGTTACACTCTAAACTAACAAGCCAAAACAATGTGAGCTTTGGTATTAAAAGTTCCTGAAAGGCCTTGCATTTTGTTATGTTTCTGGGATCATCTAACAGTTCAACTGTACACTTGTTTTAATACAAATTCAAGTGAACCAGGATTAGAGCTGATAGGGATTTTGGAACACATTTTTCTAGCCTAAAAATGACCTTCAGAGATAGCAAACTTTCAGTCTAAATAAAGATGCAAAACTAGCCTTTTGACTGAATTTATAGTGCAATATTTCTGGATGAACTCCCATTTAGTTTTACTAGCTCCTCCCCAACAAGATAATGGTCTGTCATTAGTTATATGTTTCTCTAGCTATGCCCTTAAAAGGCTCCAAGTAAACACGAAAAAACAAATTGTTCTGCGTAACATTACTGTAAAGGACTGTATAAAACAAAACAAGGTCACATGTCTCTAGTTCCCAGAGAACCGAAGATATCCTCACAGGATCCTGTACCAAAATTTGTCTTTGTGGCGCCCTGTGGGAAGGGGGTAGCAGGGATATCCAGTCATTTCCCAATCAAGAGACAGAAAACATCACTAAGGCTCTGAGTAAGGCTCTTTCCTCATATGAATAAAACTCTATCGCTATCTAACACCACACTTCTATTGAAAAAAATAACCAGAAACAACGTATGGGCCTAAGAGCAGGAAAGCAAAAAGGCAACCTTCCCCCAAAAAATTAGATTAGATCTTTCTTTATTTTGAACTGTATCGCACTGACGATTTCCCCTCACCCGCAGCCAACCCTCCGGCGAGGCAGGGCGGGAGGCGTTCGCCACATCCTCTCTTCATTCACAGTCTCACCCCGGCATCAACTCACCCAAGGAAGAGCCGAAGGACCAGCGGGGCTGGGGCC
>NW_005054426.1:25658-25900 GCF_000277835.1 Geospiza fortis | reverse complement strand
GCCCCTTCCTCCGCGGCCGCTGCCGGCGGCCCCTCAGCTGTGGGGCAGAGGCGTGTTCGACGATCCGGCCGCTCCCCCCCGCGACTGTGCCGCAGGGGGTGCGGACACGCCGTGCCAGCCCTGCAGGAACCAGCAAGGCAGGCGAGAAAAGGCTCCCTCTCTCCCTTCCCTTCTTCCTGCCGGAGGGCTCCCCTCCTTACCGTGCTGCCGGGGCTCCTCCGCCGCCTCCGGGCTCGCTGGGG
>NW_005054426.1:0-25416 GCF_000277835.1 Geospiza fortis | reverse complement strand
GCCTGCATCCAGGGGAGGGTGGGGGAGCCCCAAAAGCTCCTAAATCCATGGTGAAGGGGCAGGGCGAGTGGTCCCTCGGGTGCCCTCCAAGGTTATTACACCTCCTTACCCTCTTCAGTTTACAGCAGAATTTACGGCTGCGCTTAAAACGGTCAGGAAGAATGCACAGAAACAGAGTTATAAAATAGGCATATTAAGTTAATTACGCAAATTGTCTTATAAGCGTTAGGGGAAAAACGAGATTTGCAGCATACCTATTCAGCCTAGAATACCTGCTTTTAAAACCAATATTCATTTTGTCTCTTTGGCAATAGAAGGTACACCCTCTGATCTTTTCAACATAGCATCAGAATCAGCAAGGTGAGACATTTTTATAGTCTCTTATTACACTTGCAGCATGTATGAGCATTAATTAATTTTACAAGGTTGTGTTTATTTCATTATTTCCTTCCATTTATTAGTACTGGGAAAAAGCCAGCCCTGGAGAGATTGGGTAAACTGCTCACTGATGAGTGAATCGGTATGAGAGCTATCAGCAGAACAACCCACACAAAGGGATTAAGTACTGCACCCACAACTGCAGCTCCCCCACTTCCAGCTGCTTGCTTGGGCAGTTTATAGGCTACAGGTGCTTGCCACTTCCACATGAGACCTACCAGTGCCTGTTGGCACATCTGGGCACAATCTAAGGCTAGGTGGAATTTCTAAAGCCTCATTTCACCCCATTCTGCCAGGTGTCCTTACAGTACATGTGCCAGTCACCTTCATGTGACACAGGACATAGGGCTCTAAGACCCAGGCAGACCACAAAAATCCAACCAGGACACAAGGTCTGTGTCACCTGCTCTCTACACTACACCTATGGATTGGAGTAGGGTCATACAGAGCTGAGCAGGTGATTCATCCCACAGAAATGGGTGGGATGTAGAGAACTTTGCCTTCATCATTCATACAGATGGAAGAAAAGCTTCTGCCTTCTCCAATACCCAGGTGCTGTCCCAAAGGTTTGGAGCACTCAACAGGAGAGTGGAAGCTCTGTTTCAATTTAATTTTTTGCATTTACAGGGAAAAACAACCTACAGCTTCTTTTACAATTGGACTTGGTGATCTTAAAGATCTTTCCCAATCTCAGTGATTCTGTGATTCCAGCAAAGGAGTTTCAGATTTCATTCACTGGAAGTGTAGCAGGAGGAAACTTGCAAGGAAAGAAACCACAGGAAGTGGTTCTACCGGAGGAGGCCCCAGCTGTCTGCAGAAAGTGACTGATGGTTGCTGGGATGTTTCCAAGTAAAGAGAGTTTTGGTTGCCTGCATCACAGGCCTATTCTTTAACATAAACATCTGCCTTGACAGGCTGGCCAGGCCTCTGTCAAGACTAAAAAGTCCATACCTGAACTGATGGTGACTGACACCGAAATGAGGAACAAGTAGACAAAGACGTGACTTAAAAGAATAGTCAGTGAGGGATGGCTTTGTTCAAGGACCATGATCTTGCACTTTGAAAACTAACCAGAAGGAAAGTTTTTGGGAAGCCCAAACGAGACAGAACTATCGTAATTATTATCTTTCAGGACACCAAATAGAGGGCTTGATAAGCAACAGTTCCTTCAGAAACTCTTCCAAGAGACATTGTATAGGAGATATACAGATCTGCAAACTTAGTGAAATTTCTTTGGGAAATTTCCAAAAAGCAGGCAGGCTAGAAGAACAGTTCCCAACTAAGAACCAATTAGGACATTAAACTGCGTGCGTGTCAGAATCGGTTCATGACAGCTTCCCAGAAATCTCTAGGGGAAAAAAAATGCCGAGAGCATAATTCGATTGAGGAAATGAAGAAACAACAAGGAATTGCGCCAACCTGAGGAGGCTGCCCTTTGAACCCAGGAAATGAAGGTAGCAATGAAGCTCTCAAATGTGTCAAGGGCTAGGGAGAATGTGGAGGCTTCAGCTTGAGAAGCAATAATAATCTGTCTGAAGTCTTGTGGGAGTCTGTAGGAAAAAACTTACATGCTTTTTTGGAATGAGATGGACAAGGATGAACTGCATGAGAAGAGCACCAAGTCAAAACATCTGCAGTTTCCTCTAAAGAGTACTGCAAGTGGTTTCATAAACTGGGAAATATGCTACAGGTCCTCAAAACTCACTCTGGAGCATCTATTTTTTGTTGTTGTTTTTTATTTCATTTAACTAAAAGATAAGCTTTCCTTAGCTTCTTCCCAGATGTCAGTTTCTCTTTGAATTCTTGCCAATGCAAGCAATTCAATCTTGATGAGGCACTCTGAGCAAAGCAATCATTCATCCATTAAGCATCCAGAGGGGAAAAGAAATATAACAGAAAACGTGCAAAAGTAATTAACCTTTTTCCCCAGAAATTTATGCCTGTATCTTTACAAAGTAGCGGCTTGACCTATGAGATTTCTGTTTCTTTGAGGCTGATAAAAAAAAAGTCAAATGCAATAACTATTAAGTTTATTCTATGCAGAAAATCATGTCTCTATTAAAATTATTTTTATCTACCACTCACTCCTACTTATGGCTGCCCAGCTTCAACAATCTGAGCAGTTGAATTGAAATCTTTTCTACATAATGCTTGTTTAGCAACAAAATGTTAAAGGGACGCCTGTTATCTCTATGGCTCCCAATACCCACTTCTTATATTTCTGATTTAGCAAGTCAGCTTGCCCTTTAATCTTTTCTCCAATGTGATTGTTCCTCTGGATTTGGAAAGGATATATCTTCTGCAGTTTTTAGATGCCCCAGACTAAATGATTCCATTATTTTTTAATACAGACCAAGTGAAGGAAACTGAAACATAATGGAAGATGTTGATGATTTTTGAATCATCTATTAGACAAATACTAAAATTCTGATTAATGGAGTAACATATATTGAAGAGTCATAAAAGAGTCAAACTCCGAACAGAATATTAATTGCCACATATTGCAAGCATGTTTTAAAAAATCATTTTGCTACTGATAAATATTTATTTGTTTTTCCTTGTGAGAAGGAGGGAAGTAATTAAGTAGTGTTGCATTTATTTTCTTAATACAAGGAATTTGCATTTCACCATTTCACTTTTCTTCCAATAATGCCTTCAGCCAAGGTACAGGTGAAGATTAGGGACTTTGAGAAGAAAATTTAAAAATTAAGTCTAGAATTAATGCAATTAATATTTAAAAGTAAGAAGATGTAATTAACAGATCTTGTCATCTGCCAGCCTGATCAAGCTGTATCAAACCTGGTGTTTATGATGAAGGAAAATCATACCTTTGCATAGAAAGCTGCCAAAGAGTCTTTGGGCAGGTTGATTTCTTAAATAACAATAATTTAACCCACTTACAGCTTCCTCATGTGAACCTAATACCTGAGGAGAAAGAGAAGGTCGCAAGTTGTTGAGTGCAAATAATTTAAAAAAAAAGACAAATGTTGATTTTTTAAAAAAAGGATCCCACTAGTGCAAGTGTGCACCGAAGGGGTCAGGCTCTTCTCCCAGGGAACAAGAGACAGACAAGAGGAAACAGCCTCAAGTTGCACCAGGGGAGGTTTAGATTGGATAACAGGGAAAATTTCCTCACTGAAATGGGTATTGAGCATTGGCACAGGCTGCCCAGGGCTGTGGTGGGGTCACCATCCCTGAAGTGTTAAAAAAAAAGTAGATGTGGCATTTGAGGACATGCATTAGTGGTGGACTTCGCTATGCTGGGCTAAGCACTGATCTTAACAGATCATCAAGTTTCCAACCAAAACAATTCCAAAATTCTGTGATTTGAAATTCGTTGCCTCTTTTCACCAATTAAGTCGTACCACTGTGTACTGAGTAACCAGAAGTGGAATGTCATAGTGCTGCAAATAATTAGTTAAATATCTTATGTTTTCAGGTCAAATTATGCCTAAACAAATTACAGTCTGTGCATGTCTGAAGTGCCTCACATCTCAAAATGCCAAGCCACTCTGCATTAAGTGATTGATGCCAGACACAAATAGGCTTCTTGTCACACAAGCCTTAATCTTGCTTTTTTAAACAATAGACCTTACAATGCTTGTACTGTAATCTTTCAACTTTTTAATGGAATCGAAAGGTAGATTGGTTATTTCCTGATTGGCTGATCTCTAAACCTGTAAATCTACACCTGTGAGCAGTTTTCTGCTATGGCAATTTTTTTAATCTTTTGATCTGCATCCAAACAGCTCAATCTGGAAATCAGGACAGAAATGTGAGCTGACCACATCCCAGTATTTCCTGTGTTTAAGAAATGAAACAGAGCTTCCAAAACCTTACAGAAGTCAGGGCAAAACCCAGTTCTGGGATATGCATTTAGAAGAATTTTTCATTTGTATTGGATTTTCCCATCCTGGAATACAATTAGAGAAATAGTACCATGAGGGAATACCAAGTAGTATTTTGCAGAAAGTCAGAAATGCACACTACATTTTATGAAGGCACTTGACTTTTTAATATGAGACCATGCTATCCATTATTCCCTACTGACATCTGGTCTATGATATTCCAGATATTCCTCAAGAATACTGGAGAAAATGTAGACACCTTGGCAAATCCTCTAAAGAAAGCACAAAATCAGTTTATTAATAAAATTACTACAGAATATTGTATCATCATAATAATAATCTAAAATATTCAGGTTGTTATTTCTACATCTCATTTGGTAGTATTAACTTTTTACAAGTGCAGATGTTTTGTCTTTTTTGCAGTTGGATAGCACAGGCTCTTCCTTTAGGTATTTTCAATTCCTTACTGACATTTCTTTCTGATACAATCCTTGCTATAAACTGTTTTTGCATGAGTAGGGAGTTTCAGCATTTCAGCAAGAGATTCACAGTGTGGCAGAGTCTTAGTAGACTGTTAGAAGCAGATCTAAACACCGAATGGCTGGTAAATTTTATCAATTAATTATTAAATTTTGGGCTTTAAAACACTTTAAAAAGTTCCAGAACAAATGACTGTGCCATGATCTACTGTACAGGAGTTCACCTACCCCTGGCCACTGCCCTCCTTCTAGGCTGTGTGATCGCAGCAAGCTTTGAAAGAAGATTTTTTTTCTCAGTTTTTTTTACATCTTGTGCAATGTAAGAAAAGACTGAAGTGAAATTGAGGCAGCAACAATGAGAGAAAAAGAGAATCAAGAGAAAAAACAACATGGGAAATAACCTTAAGCTATAATATTGTAAATTCAGAAGTCAACTCAGCAAGAATTAGGATGATCCTGCTTAAATAGTACAGGGCAATAGTTTCCAATGGATCATCAACTGCACAGCAAGCAGGCCCAATATCTGTGTGCATATGGCTGGTAGGCTTTTAGGAAAGGCAGGACCTGGGGGGTAGCCTTCTCAAGAAGATTTACAGAATTCCTTTGCCTGTGAAGACCTCTGTTCACAGTATTTGCTCAATCTAATTCATCAGGAAGAAGGACAGGAACATGTTTGAGCAGATCACGATCCTTCTGTTAAAAAGTAATCTAAATGAGCGAAAAAATGTGTGTATTTTATGAAAGCTGCACTTCTCAACATCCTCAGGCTGTGTGGAGAACTTAACAAAATAAAACCCTGTAATAGCAAATGATTCAACCTAAGGAATGAAATTTTCAGGCAGCCTAAATTGCCCTGATAAGCTTCCTTCAAGCATTGTTTCCACTGAAGGAAGATATTCAGATCACAGTAAATACAGCTGAACTAAGGTCGCCATAGTTTAAATTACTAATCATGCAGAAGAGCAGAAATGAGTTGTCAGAAAAAATCAGGATCAAAGGTTTTTCAGTTTTCATTTTTTCAGAATTCAAAAGAACCCTCAGCTATTTTAGCTATTCCTCTTTCAAAGGGCTGTGATTGTGAACTGGCAAAAATAAAAATGAGGACCACAAGAAAAGGAAGACACCAAGTGCAACTCAGACAAAGATCAGAGAGCTCAAGCACCTGTGGTAATCTGAGGAGTTGGACTAAGATGTTGAAAGATGACTGGATGGTTTTGTTTTGTTCTTTCAACTACCATGTAACAGCAAGACTGTTTAAAAAAGAATATATGTATAAAAACATTTAAACACAGATACAACGTTCTGAGTACAAAGAGATAATAGCTAGATATTAATATTTATTTCTCATATTTGACCCAGGATCTATTTTCTTTTAGTCTGGTAGGAATGTTTTTATCATATCAACAGATCATTATTTTGCCTTCAGAAAATCTCACTGATAGCTTACAGTGATAGTCCATTTCAAACAGGCTGCTTAATTCTCTTCTATGCTGCTGTACTTAGTTACTACAGCATGGCATGATCTGGGGTAGCCAATACTGCATTTATAAACAACAACAATTTATTGAAGTATGAGATTATATTATTCATTTCCATCTCAGGCCATGTGCACACATAAAGTAACAGAGCACTGAGCCCAAAATACCTCAGAAGGTCATGTGTGTCTGTGCGTGTGTGTGCATGTGTCTGTATTTTCAGCAATTCCATTGTCTACTTAATCCTTCCACCTCTTCAGCTTCCAGTGATGTGATCAGATCAGTGATGAACTTTGTTGCTCAAGCCCTCATTTTGACTACCCTGTGTTGAAATATTCTGCCAAAGCTGATGGGATGGCACATCCAGTCCAACCTTGTGGGCAGTACAGCAAAGTACTTCCAGAAAGCCATTTTCATAAGGCAAGAAGAGAGAAATGCATCAGCCTCCTCGATGCATAAATACTCTCTTAGCAAGTGCTTTTTGGGCAGTCAGGATGTTTCACTCTTCCAGTGGAAACACCTTCACTGATAATTGTGATTGTCAGGCTCTACAATTTTTACTCTGCAAGCATGGCTCTCAGAAGGTTTCTGAGTAGGTAAATCTGGATTAAGGGATTAAGTTTTAGCTCTTAAAAATGTAAAAAAAAAAAATTCAAAGAAAAATAAAACAAAAAGGAACTCCAAGGTGCTTGTATGATTTTGTGATTGGTCACTTTGTGTGTGATTCTGAGAATGCTCATTTTTCTCACATGAGAAGTATTTGTTCGTGTGAAAAAGAAAGAAAGCTTGAGAGAATGGTAAATTTGCTTTTCTAACATTATAAAGAAGGGCAGAGAGAGGAAATCAACTTTCAGAAATTACAAATAACAAGTATAGAAAGCAATGAAACCAACAAAGCCATAATCTACTGACGTCACTACTCATGTGGTTAAAAATTATAAAGAAAAATATATTTGAAATTAAACTTTGAGAAGATTTGTTGTTGTTTCTTGCTCTTTTTGAGTTTAGAAGTCCTTATATAATGTATTCTAGATAGCAGAGGCAATTTCAGCAATCTGGGCTTTTTGGAGGATTACTTTTCCTGCTTCTAAATTAACTCGAGTAAAAAGATCAGCTTTCATAGCAAAAATGAATACATATCCAAATTTTGGGAGGGGAGACAGTGCTGAATCTGAATTATTCCATCATGTCCAAGAGGATTCTTGGAGGGAAAAAAAATCACCAAAACCTCCAGGAAACACTGTTTGTGTGTGGAGGAGGAAAGGCAAAGGCTTAGTTTAATTAAAAGATTTAATGGGGAGAGAGGTTGAAGAGATCCACAGAAGATGTTAGGCAGCACCAGGGATGCCTGGTGGATTTCTGGATTATCTGACATGGACAGAGCCTCCCATCTTTATCCACTTGTTTTTCAAACAACACCTAAGCTAAGCTTAGCAATACATGGCTTAGAAGCTGCCCCCCTTGAAACCTGCAATGCAGGAAGCTAAGTGCTCTCCTTGCTGAAGTAATCAGGTCTGATGTAAAAGGGAGATTTATTTATCATCCAGCTTTGAAAGAAGCTGGAGAAAACAATTTCTTCTCCCTTTCCCTTCAGATGGAAAATGCATTTCATGATTCAGCCTCCCTGTTTAGAGTAGTTTGGATCTGAAGGCAGCAAGGCTGAAGAAAAGAAAAATGGGTGTTGAGCAACCTCACAGGTGTCACTAAAACCCTTCTTGCAGCAGCAAGCTCTGAGTCTTCAGGACAAGTGCAAATGTCTGACATTTATTGGACCTGCAAAATTGTTTAAAAAGCACTGTTTGAATGTTCATCAATGTTAGGCAGAAGAGAAGGGAAGGGAAGGGAAATCCTTATGGAGGCAGGATGACAGGTTTCCACCTTGAGGGGGGGAGATTTACTTGGCAGCAGGAGCCTCTCTTTTCCTGAACTCCTTGCAATCCTCATCCATACCAGTCATCTGGCTTTGAAACCTCCAGTCATCATTATTCACTCTATTTCTAGCATGACATTTTCTTCAGCAGAATTTCATATGGCTTCTCTGGCATGTTATTGTTTCTTTTATGAATGTTAATAAGATTTTCCTGAAGGGAACGGGGAAAAAGTAAAACAAAAAAATTTAAAAAATGGACCAATTGAACTCCTGAGAAAAACAGAAATGAATAAAACAAACAAAAATCAATCAATAAAAACAGCTCTAGATTTAAAAAAAAAATTCTTCATCTACTTTACTAAAAGATTATCCTAGCATTTTGAAATGTTAATATGGTGGAGTAGAGAATTAGTCTCATGCTGACAATGGAAGACATGGGTAACTGAGAGGTTGTTAAGATGCTTAGTATGAAATTTGTCTTCATTCATACTACTTTCAAGATTGAATTTACATGCAAAAAACAATCGCACTGCTAAACACTTACTATTACCATTGTGTTCAGGTTTGAAAGCAAAACCAGTGACAGACTCCAAGTCAGAAATACAATTTATTAGGAAAAGGGAAAAGAAAACCAAAATACATGCAATAATAAAAAAGAAAGACCACTGACAAAGTCGGACTGCAACCTGACACCCTGTTGGTCAAAGTATTGGTAGCAGTCCAGTTGAATTGCAGGTGACTGCAGTCCTCCTGGGGAGGCAGATGTGGTTCTGTTGGAGCAGTGATCCTGTAGAAAAGGGTGCGTTCTTTCTCTGAAGATCCAGTAGAAAAGACAGCTGTTTCTCTGGGAATCCAGTGGAAAGACTTCTTACTCTGTCCCAAATCCCAGATTATATCTAGGTGGGGATGCTTAGCTCCTCCCCCCTAGGCGGAGCATCTCGCAATGGGTTGATATCATTTAATGGACCCAACGTGGTGGGTCCATTAAACAGAAATGGTTCCTGGAGGGAGTTATCTCTGAGTCATGGAAAGGCATTGGTGGGCCTATTAACAGGAGATAAGGAAAAAATGATGCCCCTCCTGGTTTCAACAGCTCTTGAGGATAAGAACAGAATACATCTTTACATTGTAACCTCGGACACATTGCTTCAGTAAAATTGTGACAGTTCAGGGGACGTATGTGGAATATTGCAATCTAGGGAGGAAAGGAAGGAAAAAATTACATAATGCTCCTGAGGTTTCTGAGGAAAAAGAAAGAGCACTCTTGCCACAACTTTAAACTGCAGTGAAAATATATACTGTCTATTAATCACTGCAATGTTCCAAGACATTTGGAAAAAAGATCTAAAACCTTCTGCATAAATCAGCATTATTCATTGTTGTACAGAAAAGCAAAAATGCATGTACACAACAGTGACTTGTAATTGTGCATCAGGTGGTGCAGCATTCACTCTGTTTAGTAAGGATTCTGCCAGAATCAGTTCCCTGGGGGAGATGTACCTCTCAAGCCTTCTGCTCTTTCCAATGCAGCACTTCTGATAGGGGATGGGGCATTTCTTTCTCAGGTGATGTGCTGCCAGTGTTTGGTACTGCAAAGTGACACTGACATCGTGCTGTGATGAAAATATACTCTTGGGGGTTTATGTGCTGACATAATGAACTGCTCCTAATATATATTGTTTTACTATTATGCAAAGCTTTGATCATTCTTGAGCACAGAAGAACCTTTTACATAGTGAATGAGGCAAAGTACCCAGTTGTTTATTTTTTACTGTTGTACATTAACTATGATCTCTTCACTTTGTTTTATTCAAGCCTCAGCTTCTCCCAATAGAAAATGAGTATATTAAAATCTGTCAGCCTCATAAATATGGCAGGAGGATGAATCTGCTTTTACAGGAATCCTGAGAGACTAGGCATTTTTGTAGCTGTTTATTTCCAGAGATTTTTTCTTCTTCTTCTGCCTACCATTTTTCAAATATGTTGCTCTAGCTTTCCAGAAACATTTTTTTAAGCTACAGATCATTTAAAGCAGAGGAAAGTTCTAAAATACTCTCAATGTGTGAATATAGTCACTCAAAGTTTGTATTCTGAGTTGTATTCACTAAAGCCACAGCACTTCAGGAATGATGTAAAAATAAACATGAAGACTTGCAGACATTTTTCTGACATGCACTTTTTCTGACATATAAAAACTGTGAGCCTTTACCACTGTATTAGCTAAAACTGTACACCTGGGTACTTTAAAATATGAGGATGTAAAGGTCTGTTGGATCAAGGTCCACATTCTTTTTGAAAACAGATGTTGCTATAAATAAGACTCCTTCGATCTTGAAAGAAGCAAGTCTGTGCATATATCCAAGCAAGCAGATTTTCAGCTTTTTGGAAAAAGTGTGAAATATCTTGTTTATATCATTCTTTCTGAAATTCCAAGGAATTTGCCCAGGAGACAGTATATCTTTGTGGATATGCACATCCCAGCAGGGCCCTAAGGAAAGATAGGTAAAAATTGTCTTATGATTTCAGTGGAAATATTAACAAAAGCTAAATCTTGAACATGACTTTTAGAACTAGGACTTGGAAGTCTCTGCCTAGTGGTAGATTTGGCAGCTTGACAGAGGAGACAGCTTATAAAAACTGCTTCAAACTCATTATTAAATGTATCAAGGAAAAATACATCAATCAATTAAAAAATTTTTGAAAAGAGGCATGAAAAAAAACCATCATTGGGCACAAGATGCTGAAATATCTTGATAACAGGCCCCAAATAAAGAAGCTTTTGAAATCTTGCTGTGACTTCAAGGGAAGCAGAGCAAATTAAACATACCACTTGAGGGATGATGTTTGGCCATACATTTTGGCAACTTCCAGCTACCACAAACTGCATCACATTCTCAGAGCCTAATTTAATACTTTGGACTGGGGTATCTTCTGCCCTTGGAGCCCCATTATTCTGGATTCTCTAAGAAGGACACTTTCCTTCTCTAGATTAATATTTTAATGGCTTTTTTCCCTAATTATTCTGCTTGTTGCTGTGAGTTAGATTGCCTGGAAGCAAAATTTGTGTGACTCAATCATTTGTATATTCTAAACAGAGATGAAAAGACGGGAAGGAAGTAGCATGAATAAAATATAAAAATAAAATGCATTGCTTTGTCTGACCTGCTTTAAATGCCAGATTAATGTCTGCTTGATTTAGTTTTGGGGTTTTTTTCCCTTGTTCATCTAACAAATGGTTCCATAGCACTGTGTTGAACACAGTTTAATTTTACCACTAAAGCCCTGGATCCCAATAGGGGTTATTAGTACTACGACATGAGCTCTAAAAGCTCAATAACTTGAACACAAATCTTTTTAAAGAGAAAAGATTTCATGTGCATTGCTCCTGAATTAATTTAACTCTAAAGCACCTTCTCTAAATTGGAATATGGTTCCTATTCATTTCTTGAGCTATTGTGTTTAAATAAAAGCCTCCTCATGGTCCCTTTAGTTTTACTACCTGTACTTTAACCACTGAACCAAGGAACACAAAGACTTGGAAGTCATGATGCCTGCTCTCCGTACCCAGCTGTTATTCTCTTAGCACTCCCAGCTGTTTCAATTTCCTCAGTAGAGAGGGAAGAGGTGATAAAATTTTCAGATATTTAAAGCAATTTATACCAACTCTGTAGCTGTTATAAAATTCTAAAAGGTTGGCTTGTACTTTATCTCTTATCATAATAAATTCCAGTGCAGGAACATTTTCCAAATGATTAAGTTATTGCAGCCCTTCTTTTAGAAAAAAGCCAGAAGGGATCCCATCCTGTCAGCTTCTTTTGCCCAGAGAAGCTGTGGCTGTCCCATCCCTGGAAGTGTCCAATGCCAGGTTGGATGGGGTTTGGAGCAACCTGGGATAGTGAAAAGTGTCCCTGCCCATGGCAGGGGGTGGAACAAGGTGAGCTTTAAGGTCTCTTTCAATAGAATATGGTTTTATTATATAATTTAGCTATAAAATAAAATAGAGCCTGCTGCAGAAATTCATTAGTAGAACTGGTTGAAATTTCTATTTTTTGGTTGTTTTGAAATTTGTTTGTTGTCTTTTTTTTTAATGACAAATGAAAATCAGTTTGTGGAATCAGTTTTTCTTTGGTTTTGTTTAGCAGAGCTCAGAAAATGTCATTGAAGAAAATTGCTTTCAGGAATTTGCAATTTTTAAATTGCACTTTGAAATATGAAGTGCCAACCAGAACATGGCATTAGAAAGAAAAAGTATTATTTTTAGAGATTTTTCAATACTAACAATAACAACATTAGAGTAATAGTGCTGCCAGTAGTCTACTTTATTATGAAATAAAACATTTGAAGGTTTTTAAAGTATTATGGACACTTGTCTCTTAATGAGAACTGAGATTTCTTAAGTAAATTTGACTGGGTGTTACTTGTATTACTACAGCATAAATGTTCAGGTGTTTGAGGGGAGGATATTTCACCTGGTACAAATTAGCTACTGTATCTATTAATCTTGTGAAGAAAAGTTATTTTTTAGTATTGCAAGAAGACACTGAAATCATGCAATACATCATGAAGTTACAATTTGTGCAAAAATTAAAACCCCATGCATAATCACCAAAGCTATTTGCAGACAAGTTTTGAATGAACACTTTTCCTCTTTATCTGATTTTCCCAATCCTCTTGAACCACTCTGATCATTCATCCCTTTCACTCCTTGTTTAGAGAGTTTCTTTAGCTGGGGTGCGTGGCATTGTCACCAGGATTCCCACAGGAGATTGTCCGATGTGCCTAAATAGAAAAGCAGTAAAACAAGTTGGAGTCCTGGCCTTCATCTACAGGCACCTGATCTCATCTCCAAATTTCCCTTCAGCCACTCCTGATACCTCTTAACACACACTGACTTTGTAAGAAAACACATTTGTCATTTACAGAACACTGAGGAAACAGCAAGGTCACCTTAACTACACATATTTCAGAGAGAGTTCAGAGGTGCTTAAAATGTGTTGTAAAAAAATGACGAGTCAAGGGAACAGCTCATGCAAGTGTTTGTGGTGTTGTGTGTCTGATCTGAGTAAGGCCAGATGAAAGAGAACAAACCAATGAGAAAAACAGAGTAGGATAACCCTCATCTCTGCCAGTATTAATTAGATGAATAAGAATTTGCACTGAGATAATTTGTGAGCATGTTGTTCATTCTCAGGAACGGAGAAGGATGGGGGTCATATGGGGGTTGTGTATGTGTATTAAATTTCTGTGAAGTGCACATTGTGATTAGAGTGAATGATTAGGACAGTAATTAATACAGCTAAGCTTCCTCCTCCTCCTCCTCCAATAGGCAGTTTCAGCCAGAGCAAACCTGTCTTCACAGAGCCCTTCTGCAGTCCCTGAAAAGAGGGAGGTTCATCCAGGGTCTGACACAGCATATCCCTTCAGTCCTAAAAGGTACACCGGGACAACTTTTCCATTTTTCCTCAACCATAAAGCAATAATCTTATCTTGTATTCCACGGGTACCTCTAAGTGTGCTGCAAGGTATACCTCAGAGCAGCAAACCTTTTCACAATGTATTTGAATTCAGCTTACAGGATTTTTCAAATGCAGTAAGAGATTGTTAAGAGATTGCAACAAAAAGAATTGGAAAATCACTGCTCTGGATGCAGCCTAGTAAGATTGGCCTCGAGGACCTAAAGTTAGATGCTGTGAAAAAGCCTTATATGCTGTTTTCCATTTTCAAAGCTGTGCAAATGTGAGATTTAATCCACTGAAAGAGCTCCATGAAAACTTAGATCTTCCTGCAGCATTGCACTGCGTGGTCTGACACACTTACATAGCAGTTCTAGGATGCACCCAATTACCTATGCCTTGCTCTGTACTCTGATTTCAGTTTATTGCCTACATTGCTTTGGCACATTTTCCCTCTCCTTTTTATTTTTCCTCTCAAAAGGATTCTTTGCTGCCCTCTACTCGTCACAGTCAGTTACAGCAGCACAAAATGCTACGGAAGCAGAATAGTAACATCCAACCCCTCACTTGAATAAGGTGCAAAGCAACTATACGAGTATCCCCCTGTGTTCTTTTTCTTTTCTTGAACACTTTTTAATGACAGTCAAATTCTTTCGGCAGAACACTGAGGTCACCATACTGCTGCTGCATTGTTCATCGAAAGTGGTTTTGGGAAGCGCTGGAGCAGAGCACAGCTCCTTTGAAATCTGTGAACATTTATAGTGGCATTGTGCAGTTGGGTTTGGGGAGATTTATTTTCCATTTTGCTTTGTTGTGTATCCAGATTTATTTTGTTGATAGCGCAGGAGGACATCTGTGCATGTCCAGATCTCTATTTCTTCCTGAAGCTAAGGAAAATATATCAGAGGGGTTAATTCACCTTATTCACCAGCAGAGAGGAGTGGAGACGCAGTGTAGACAAGGGATTCACCAGTGAACTGCTTTCTTCATCCCGAGGCCCTGAAGGTGCATCCAGGAAATGCTAATGAGAAATGAACAGGATGTAACAACTCCCTGACTCTGGTTAACGCAGTCCCAGCCCAGACAGATCATCAGTAACCTGGCTCTGCTAGTTTTTGCAGTGAGCTCTGATAAGCCTGGATGTAGCAAGATACGTCAGTTGAGGAAACAAAGACACCTTTCCCCTTGCTGGGTCTGTGTTTGCAGAGCACCAAGCACATCAGAACAGCCCTGCGTGGTGGCTGTGGCTTGTTCTGTGGAAGCAAGAGGATGAATGGAAGGCAGTGTTTCAGGGTATGTCTGCTTTGGAAACCATCCAACCACCCAAAAAAGAGCCCCAAACAGAAACAGGTGTTCACACTACATGGCTTAGTAGCCAGGTCACGTTAAATGACAGTGATCAGGCAAACCCCTGTACTATCAGAGGTTAAAAGCTTGAGCTATCACAATTAATTTGATGTTGTTGATGGGTGGTGAGAGAAGTTGTTCCTCATATCTAAAATTATATTCAGGAGATTGTAGGTTTTTTCAACAATAACTTTCAGCCTAAAGAACAGGAATAGCAAGAGAGCAGTGTCACATGAACTGGGTGTATTGCCTGTTGTATGATTACTACGAATGGATTTGATGCATGCTATCACTAAGCAGCACCAAGCAATGACAAGTAACTGGTTTTGGAATGTTTTGGCCGACAAGGAAGATTTGAAGAGTTAAAAAATTATTTTAGCAGGGGGTGTAAAGGGTGCTGTCTCTTTTTTTTTTTTTTTTTTAAGTATTTAAATCAGTATTTTCAGTTTATCTGGTCTGTTCCTTTCTTAGCAGGGACATTCTATGCAAAGATGGTGCTTGTCATCATCTATACCTGTTGTATCACCCAGGTTGGTGATATCCCACAATAAACTCCAGAGGGTGCTCCAGAAAGAAAGCTCTCAGACATCTCAGTAGGCTGCTGAACTTTTTTACTTTCCTGATTTGAGCTTCGTACCTGAAGCATGGAAGAAGTCAGACACGACCAGCTTCTTAACAGGATTTGTGTGTGAGGAGGGTAAGAAGAACGAGGTAATGACAAAATGCTCACAAAAGGATAATAACAGAAAAGCCCCACAAAGCATGTAGAAAAGCCCTCAGAGAAACAGGAAAGGTGAAGATGGTTAAGAAGCATGAATTGCTCAGGGACTGGCAGGAGGAGACTGTTGGACAGCATACAGGCTCCATGCAACCTGTGAAAAGCTGACATACAAGTAAAGGTGTTCTATAAGGGATGTGCTGTTCTCTCTCTTCTCCTGCACCAGATTACATCACAGGTGGCTGACTAACGCACTAGTGCTGGTGTCAGATCTCATTAGACTTTTATCCTTCACTGTAGGACCTCTTCTTTGCTAGTGGGGTTCCCCAGAGTTAACAGGGGCTCTACAGCCTTTCTCCAGGGATGCCTTTGGAGTCCAGGGCTGAGGAAGGACATGGCATGTGCCAGGTGTAGGACTTTCTGGCAGCTCAACAGATGCTCAGAAGATGGATCAGAATCAAATCCTGACTTCAATGTTGAGCACAGAGCCAGAAGCTGGCTAGATCCCAGAGGTGTCTCCAGATGTTCCTCAGTGCTCTCATCCTGGAGGAAAGCTGCTTCCTGATGTCTCTGTAGGCCTATAAGGCGTTGACCTAAGACCACTGAAAAGCTGAGAGAATATTTTCATGTGGCCACAGTCTCTGAGCTGTAGAGGGGCTGGAAAAATACACAAAGAGGATCCTGATGCAGTTTTGGGGCAGGAGCAATAGAGTATGCTGCTGACCAAAAAATTCTCACCCAGTGAGGCACTGCCAGAAGGATGAGCACCATGGCACTTCTCCTAGTTCAGGAACAACCTAAAGTTGGAAAGAAGCCCTGGAAGAGGAACTGCATAGAAGGTGGGGGCAGGAGAAAAACCAGAATTTCTGCTGAGTGAACCTTGACACTCAGGACTTGCCTGACCTTCAAACTAGGTGAAATACCACTGAGTGAAATACCACTAAGTCTCAAAAAAACATCTTGTACTCCAGAATAACTCACACTTCCTCTGCACAGCTTCAGTGCACTGACTGAAATAAAACCGTGCTTTGCAGCAGTCAGATAATGTTTTCAGCTGCAAGGCTGGAGAATGCCAGGTCTGCTCACTTGGCACAAGTGTCTAGTGTCTAGACTTCCAGATTTGTGGAGATACATATGGGATTTTACTTTTACAAGGAGACTCCTAAAATTGCCTTTGGAGCAACAATAAAATAAAGATATATTTTCTTTTTTTTTAATGGAAATTAGTAGCATCATGTACTGTACTATCTTCTCCTGCTTAGTTTATAGCTATACAGAAGACAAAATAAAATCTTATGCCACCAAATAGTATGGAAAGAAACATATTGGAGCATAAAAGTGAGTTTTGAGATTGTTAGTCTGATAATTAGAAGACTATTCTTTATACTTCTGGGAATATTAGAAAAATAATCTTGATACTACTGGGAATATTAGAAAAATAATCTAAGCCAATACAGCAGAAATAAACATTAGGCTTGTGTCGCAGACATCCTTTGTCTGCTGCTGTGGAATGCAACAGGTGGATCTGTGATTGGTCTGGTGTGGATGTTTTGGTTCAGTGACCAGTCACAGCAGAGCTAGCTCTCGGAGTTTGTCAAGGCCAGCTTGTGTGTTATCATTCTTTACTTTTCTTACTTAGCTTAGCAGCTTCTGGAAACTCTCTTTTTCTTTTTCTTTTTAGTATAGTATAGTATATGTATATATTATAAAATAATAAATCAAGCCTTCTTATCATGGAGTCAGATCTACGTCTCTTCCATCACCCCAAAAACCCTTGTGACCACCGTCACAGGCTTGTGCTTATGTAAAGTAAAATATGTACTTTAAACAAAGACAGACATTACTTTTGGCATTTGTTATAAAATGACCAAGCTTCAGTATTAACTGAAAGAAACTGGACAAGCAATGAAATTTCAGTGACAGATCTATCTCTGCTTTTAATAATGGTGTCCCACACCCACCCCTACCCCACCACATAACAAGTGGTGAAGATGAGGGATAATCACTTGTAAAAGCTCTGGAAGTGAAACCAACACAATTACATCAGTGGTGATTTGCAGATCCCTGGTGGATGCTAACAGGCAAGGCCTGACACAGCCCAAAGTTTAAAAGTGCCAGTTGCTCCCAGAATAGCTTCAGCATGAGTTTCCTTGGAAAGGTACCCAGGAAAAACCTTCTCCTTGCAAGGGATAAGTAGCTCTGAAATGCAAATGCCAGGGCAAGCACAACAGAGTCACGCTGAAGATTGGATGAACTCCCTTGTCAGCAAAAAGGGGGGGGGGAAGAAGAAGGAGATGTGAGAAACAAAAAGCTGCTAAATGATCAAGATGTGTGATAAAGACTTTTCTGCTTCAAGTATCCTTGTTTCTGCAAAACCATCTCAGTCTCCCCGCCACTGGTAATCAGAGTAAATTTATTCAAATACTAATCTTATAAATGGAAAATTAAAACCATGATGATTGTAAATAGCTAGGGTGGTGCCTGCTGAAACATATGAAACACTAACATACTCTCATTTTCTGAAAAAAAAATCATATTAATTCTAATTTGAGCACAAAATTATTTCTTTTTAGAATTGCTTAAAATGTAACCAGTGGGTGAGATACTATTCTTTAAACTCATTTTTAAGTGAAAGAACAGTCCTGACCCTGATGCCTCAAGGAGCTATAAAAAATGCTAAATAATAGTCAGAATCTGCAAAACCAAGTACATCTGTCATTAATTCATAGCCCAGCAATGGTACTTGAAAAAAAAAAAAAAAAAAGAGAAAAGGACTTAAGACATGAAATGAGAAGCCACATAACCTGATGAAATCCACATGTTCAGCCAGAGATCTTTACAGTCTCTTCATGTCACTCACCCTGTCATTGTGTCAGATGTGCCTACACAACAGCAGCACTGTCAGCTACCAAAAACAACATAGGTCTCAGCATCTGTAGTTATTTTGATTGATTAAGTGTCTCTCTTTCTCAGAGACCTTGTTCTTCTACAGTTGTCTTTCATTTCCAGTGCTATCAGGGCTGCATCAGGGGTGCAGAGGTGTGCATCCAGCTCAGGGGAGACACACTCTTTAGACAGCATGAGCAGAGACACAGCTCACTGATAACCAAAGAAAACTGATGCTTTTATGATGGATTGCACTGGGTTTGCGTGGCCGGGTTTTGGTAAAAGTGAGACTGCAGAGGTGGCTTCTGTGGGAGCTGATGAAACTTCTCCCATATCCCGCACAGTCAATTTCAGACAGCTTCGGGATGACCTGGACCCATTGCTGGCCAAGGCTGAGCCTATCAAGGATGGCGCGATGATGCATTTAGAAGGGGAAAAATGTTGCTGCGCAACATCAGTTGCAGCTGGAGATAGAGGGCTGAGAACATGTGAGAGGAAAAGTCCCGCAGACATCCAGGTCAGGGCAGAAGGTGGGGCAGAAGTGCTTCTGCAGCTGAGGCTCCCCTGCAGCCCATTGAGGGCATGGGTGTCACAGTGCCTCTCCAATTGTGTGCTCAGAGTTACCCCGGCTTGCTGTGGCACAGCGATCAGCAAGGGACACTCTCCCGTTCCTTGGGAGGTCAAGAGAGTGGCTAAGGCTTTCACCTTTCAGACAAGACAGCAGCACGACGTAGGTAGAAGAAGGACAGCGGACTCCAGTTGGGGGCAAAGTCCAGGTTTATTCTGGAGCTCAAAAAAGGTCCCTAACCCAGGAGATCGAGCCAACTGAGGACACCCAAAATGGGGTCTGCAGGGTATTATAAAGGGGGGAGTAAACCCGGTAGGGGTTTGTCCGCCTGCCAGTTGGGATACAGGAGGACGTGGGGATCAGGGAAAAAGGCAGGTAGGGGGACCAATAAGAGCCACCTGGGGGAGGGGCCCCAATGCCTGAACCTATCACTCGACGCCCTTGGTAGAAGTTTCTAGAAGGAGAGGATGGGCCGTCAAGTGAAGGACAGGACACCAGGGAGGGGTTAAGGGAAGGATTCAGCCACTTTTGGGGAAGAGGGGGAGGAGGTAGGGAGATTGACATTAACAAGAAGGAAGGAGGCAGCCGGGGTTGAACCACTATAACAGGTGGGAAACACGGATAAACCTAAGTACAACTTAATGCAACTAAAACGTGTAAGAACACAATACAACACACGGGGCTGCAGAGATCCACCTGCAGCTCATGGAGGAGCCCACACTGGAGCAGGGGCATGCCCACAGGATGCTTGACCTGTGGGAAGGCCATGCTGGGGCAGGTTTGTTCAAGACTGTGATCTTGTGGGGGACCCACTCTGGAGCAGCCTGTTCCTGAAGGTCTGACCCTGTGGAAGGGATCCACTCTGGAACAGTTTGTGTAGAATTGCAGCCATTGGGAAGGACTCACACTGGGGAAGTTCCTGGAGGACTGTCTCCCTTGGCAGGGACCCTGCACTGGAGCAGGGGAAGAGTGTGAGGAGTCCTTCCCCTGAGGAGAGAGGAGTGGAAGAGACAATGTGTGAGGGACTGACCACAACCCTCTCTCCTCATCTCCCTATACTGCTGCAGCCAAGGAGCTGGAGAAGATCAGGAGTGAAGCTGAGCCAGGGAAGAAGGGCGGGGTGGGAGCAAGATGTTTATAAAATTTGTTTTTATCATTGTTATAAATGATCAATCAAAAGCCAAATTATCACAATTGTGAAAAGATTTATTTATCTTTTTCCACAACCAAAATACGGTCCTCAAAACCACCACAGCCAAAGAGACCGTGTCGAGCCTGGGATCAGCACTGGATGAACCTGGATCCAACCTCTATTGCATTGAATCTCCCCTCGTTCACGAGAGCCGCTTCTAGCAGGGATGTTTTATACAGTTTATTATGCCCGAGGCAGAGGAGTCCCAGTTTCTTTTGTAACTCTCCATGGTTGGTTCTTTCACTGTGCAGAGCTGGACAATCGCCATTTCCTGGTTGATAGTCAGCGTTGATCGAATCCTGGCAAGTCGCATATTCACATGTATCTTTCTGGCGACTTCATCTATCTTGATCGATGTTATCCACAGGGCGATGATCGCTCTTAGGCGTCTTCTGATGACTTGGGATAACAGTGATCATCCCACTGGGTGCGTCTATTCATAAGCTAAATGCAGATCATTATCTGGCCGCCTTCAGGAATTTCGGAGTTTGAATAGACATCTGCATCTCAGGCTGTTTGTGGTCAGAGACTTGTTTGGATTTCACAATCTTTATAAAATACATCCTTTTATAGCATGAATTATTTCTAACATATATTACATCATTATCCTAATTTTATTTGATTGGTAATAAATTCAGGAAAAATAAATTTCACAGAGAACTGTCTCTTGTGGGAGGGACCCCACAGCACACCAGGGGAAGGACTCCTCTCCCTGAGCAGTGAAATATCTCATGTGATGAACTGACCAAACCCCCAGATCCTGAGTTGTTGGTGGGAAGGAGGGAGGGGTTGGAGAAAAAAGGTGTTTTTATGGGCTTGTTTTACTTCTCATTAGTCCCCTCTGATTTTTTTAGTGATACATTCACCTTGTGCTTTTAAGCTGAGTCTGTTTTGCCCTTGGAGTGTGTTTCTCACAGTCCTTATGTCAACTAAGGAAGCCTTCATTCAATTTTTCTCCACTCTGCCCAGCTGTGCTAGGGGAGGGTGAAGGAATGACTTTCATGGGTGCCTGGCATTGGGCCAGCATCAAACCACAACAGCCTGAGATTAGGTTTAAAGGCTAAATGTGGAATTTGCCTTAGGTTTGGGCTTGGGATTGCCCACATAATTTTGCCACCCAAAAATCAGAGAGGGAATTTAATAGGGCATACCCTGCTCAGAGAGGTACATTGATTTGCTATTTTTGCCAAATAATTCTGGTTTATCTTCTCGCGTTCAAGGATTTTTTTTAAGTTCTTTGTTTCAAAGTGAAGACAGATGAGCCACTGAGTTTCAGCTAATTTACTAAAATGTTGAGTGGAGCTGAGAAGTTTAGTGATGATTGCTACAATGAGCTCTTGATGGTGCCACGTCAGAATGGCTATAAATAAACTCCACACTTGTTTATCTCTTACATAAACTTTGCCTACCAGCAAGTAAACCTAAATAACATTATGAGAGAACTACTAAGGCTGAGATGTACCTCTGGAGAGTGCCTAGTCCAAATCCCTGCTTGAAGCAGGGTCAGCCAGGCCAGGTTGACACTAATAGGTTGAAACCTGTTTCAAATATCCCCTAGGAAGGAGACTCGATGACCTCTCTAGAAAATCTGTGCCTGTGCTCAATCATTCTTGGAGTAAAAGCACTTTTCTCTTCTGTGGAAATGCATTTTCTTTTTTCTTTTTCTTGCAATTTGTGCTGGGTGTTTCCTGCGCATCACTGGACAGCCTTGAGAAGAGCCTTGTTCTCCGCTGCCTCACCTTGTTCTTGCCTTGTCCTCCGCTGCTGGCAAAACTCCTCCTAAAACAGCCCAGGGAATCTTTGCCCTGTGTGGCTGCAAGTGCCCATTGGTGTCTCCTGTTGATCTTGTTAAGCATGACTACCAATGGTTTTCTACAAAGCTGCTGTTCCTGTGAGGAGCCCACAGCCTGAAGTGGTGCATGGGGGAAGTCAGGGACTGGGCAGAGGAGCTTCTCTATCCTCCTATCCACTGAGTACACTGTGACCAGCAAAATATTCTGTGACCGGCACAGTGCTCTGCGCGACCGGCACCATGCTCTGCGCAACCGGAACAATGCTGTGCACGCGAAGAAGCCGCTTCTTCGCCTCCGGCAACCAGAGAGAGCGGCAGCTTCAGAAAGAAGAAGGACGAAGTTGAACAACACTGGCAGTGTGTGCGCAGCTTGCAAACTTATAGAAAACAGTACCTTTCCACTCTCCTGCCTTTTCCATTCACATTAACATTTGAATACAAGGCGTCTTGGACAACTTTCTTTTCCTTCTTGCAAAACACTCTGCGGAACTCTGTGCAACCTATAGAACACGATGGAAGATATTTTCTGTCCTGGCACAGTTTCTCCTTGCGAGACATAGTGGGAAAGCTTTTTGCTAAGATGTAGGTGACAAGATACGCTAAAGACGAAGATACGGAGCTCTTCAAAGCTAAGCACCGCTTCCGGGTGTCTTTCGGCAGAAGCCACGCCCCAGAGCGCACCACGACCAGCACAATGCTCTGCCACTGGCAAAATGCCCTGCCCGACCGGCACAATGCTTTGCACGCGAACAAGTCGCTTCTTCGCCTCCGGAAGCCGGCGAGAGTGGCAGCATCCGAAAGGTAAGGAATGGAGCAGCACAACACTGGGATTGTGTGCGCAGCTTGCAAACTGATAGAAAACAGTACCCTACCACTCTCCTGCATATTCCATTCACATTAACATTGGAATACAAGGCGTCTTAGACAACTTTCTTTTCCTTCTTGCAAAACATTCTGCAGACCTCTGTGCAACCTCTAGAACACGATGGAGATGTTTTCTGTCCTGGCACAGTTTCTCCTTGCGAGACATATTGGAACAGCTTTTTGCTAAGATGTAGGTGGCAAGAGATGCTAAAGATGAAGATACAGAGCTCTCCGAAGCTAAGCGCCGGCCCCGGGCGTCTTTCGGCAGAAGCCGCGCTCCGGAGCGCACGATGACCAGCACAATGCTCTTTGCGTGAAGAAGCCGCTTCTTCGCCTCCGGTAGCCCTAGAGAGCGGCATCTTCCGAAAGGCAAAGAACGAAGCAGCACAACACTGGCATTGTGTGTGCAGCTTGCAGAATGGTAGAAAACAGTACCTTACGGTTCTCCTGCCTGTTCCATTCACATTAAGATTGCAATAGAAGGAGTTCTGGACAACTTTCTATTGCATCGTTCAAAACACTGTGCAGAAGTCCGTGCAAAACACTGTGCAGAGCTCCATGCAACCTCTAGAACACGATGGGAGATGTTTTCTGTCCTGGCACAGTTTCTCCTTGCGAGACACAGTGGGAAAGCTTTCTGCTAAGATGTAGGTGAGAAGAGACGCTAAAGACGAAGATACGGAGCTCCCCGAAGCTAAGCGCCCGCCCCGGGCATCTTTCGGCAGAAGCCGAGCTGCGGAGTGCACGGAGACCGGCACAATGCTCATTCTGTGAAGAAGCCACTTCTTCGCCTCCGGGAGCCGGAGAGAGCGGCATCTTCTGAAAGGTGAAGAACGAAGCAGCACAACACTGGCATTGTGTGTGCAACTTGCAAACTCATAGAAAACAGTACCTTACCATTTTCCTGCCTTTTCCATTCACATTAATATGGCAATAGAAGCAGTTCTGGTCAACTTTCTTTTGCTTGGTGCAAAACACTCTGCAGAATTCCGTGCAAAACACTGTGCAGAGCTCCGTGCAACCTCTAGAATGCGATGGGAGATGTTTTCAGACCTGGAACAGTATCTCTTTTTGAGACACAGTGGGAAAGCTTTCTGCTAAGATGTAGGTGACAAGAGGCGCTAAAGATGAAGATAAGGAGCTCTCCAAAGCTAAGCGCAGGCCATGGGCATCTTTGGGTTACCGTTCTACTGCCTTTTCCATTCACAGCAGGATTGCAATAGAAGGAGTTTTGGACAACTTTCTTTTGATTGGTGCAAAACACTCTGCAGAGCTCCGTGCAACTGCTAGAAAACAGTATCTTCTTCGCCTCCGGTACCCATAGAGAGCGGCATGTTTTGAAAGGCAAAGAACGAAGCATCACAACACTGGCATTGTGTGTGCACCTTGCAAAATGCTAGAAAACAGTACCTTACCGTTCTCCTGCCTTTTCCATTCACATTAATATGGCAATAGAAGCAGTTCTGGTCAACTTTCTTTTGCTTGGTGCGAAACACTCTGCAGAACTCTGTGTAAAACACTGTGCAGACCACTGTGCAACCTCTAGAACACGATGGGAGATTTTTTTTGTCCTGGCACAATTCCTCCTTGCGAGACACAGTGGGAAAGCTTTCTGCTAAGATGTAGGTGAGAAGAGACACTAAAGACGAAGATAGGGAGCTCTCCGAAGCTAAGCGCCGGTCCTGGGCGTCTTTCTGGAGAAGCCGCGCTCCGCAGCGCACTGTGACCGGCACAATGGTCTTTGCGCTAAAAAGCCGCTTCTTCGCGTCCGGGAGCCGGAGAGAGCAGCATCTTCTGAAAGATGAAGAACGAAGCAGCACAGCACTGGCATTGTGTATGCACCTTGCAAAATGCTGGAAAACAGTACCTTACCGTTCTACTGCCTTTTCCATTCACAGCAGGATTGCAATAGAAGGAGTTTTGGACAACTTTCTTTTGATTGGTGCAAAACACTCTGCAGAGCTCCGTGCAACTGCTAGAAAACAGTATCTTCTTCGCCTCCGGTACCCATAGAGAGCGGCATGTTTTGAAAGGCAAAGAACGAAGCATCACAACACTGGCATTGTGTGTGCACCTTGCAAAATGCTAGAAAACAGTACCTTACCACTCTCCTGCCTTTTCCATTCACAGCAGGATTGCAATAGAAGGAGTTTTGGACAACTTTCTTTTGCTTGGTGCAAAACACTCTGCAGACCTCCGTGCAACCTCCAGAACACGTGGGGAGATGTTTTCTGTCCTGGCACATTTTCTCCTTGCGAGACACAGTGGGAAAGCTTTCCGCTAAGGTGTAGGTGACAAGAGGTGCTACAGACGAAGATACAGAGCTCTCCGAAGCTAAGCGCCCGTCCCGGGCGTCTTTCGGCAGAAACCCTGCTCCGGAGCGCACGGTGACCGGCACAATGCTTTTTGCACGAAGAAGCAGCTTCGCCTCCGGGAGCTGGAGAGAGTGGCTTCTTCCAAAAGGCGAAGTACGAAGCAGCACAACA
>NW_005054425.1:2252928-2268321 GCF_000277835.1 Geospiza fortis | reverse complement strand
TGTTTATTGTGGAAAAGAGAGGGAAGCCAAGAGTGCACCTGCTTATTCCCTCCTAGCAGTTAGTGCCACATCTTCCTGGCTTTCAAAACCTTGGACTGTTCCTGGTGTCTTCCAGAGGGAGCAAGCAGTTAGAAAAAATGTATTTGGGTGCAGTTTGTGTCAGAGTGAGGTAGCCAGGGCTCCAAAAATGTGGGGCTTTTGGAGAGAAGCAATGCAGGTGATGTGAGTAGGAGTGAGCAAGGTGGCATAAACAGTGCTTGGGAAATGCTGCTGTGGAAATGCAGAAGGTGTTTCTGGGCCCCTCTCTGCCCTGCCCAGGATGGGACACAGGCTGTGTGTGTCCATGAGTGCTGCTCTGTGTTTCAAGTCTGTTGTTTTATCAGGCCAAACACCCTTGTGGCATTTGGCATTTCCCCATCACCAGGTCAGAAACCACTCTGAGCCCAGGGACCCTACTCATCTGGCCCTCATTTCTTCATCCCAGCTTTGGGGACAGTGCCAAACTTGGCCTTGGGAAAGAGACCATCCTGTGTGGGCCACTTTGAAGCTCCATTAGGCAAATGAGACAAAGGAACCTGTGTGCCTGACAATCCAGGGCAGTAGCCTAAGCAGGGTCTTCCTCCTATGGGATTCAAATGAAGCAGGAGCCACCTAAGCTGCTCAGCCAGGAGACAGCAGGGACAGGCTGGCACCTGCCAGGAGGTTCTCTCGCCTCCTCAGGGTGGAATATTGAACACTGAGCTGACACCAAGCCATTTCCCTCATGGAACTGCTGCAATGACAAATCTGTGACCTCTGGGCTGCCCAGCTCTGGGAATGCAGTCTGTTGCTAACCTACTTACATTTCTGATGTGCAAATCCTTTCAAGAGGAAGACTTTGGGGAATTTGTTTCTGGGGACAATGAATCACCCCAGAACCCAGCGTGCAGCTGTCAGACTTCAAGCACTGGCACGTTGGTCAAGACCTCGACTAACAGTTCCATGGGCAGTGAGGAGCTGGTGCTGTGCAGGCAGGATCACAGCTAGGAGCCGAAATAATGGATGATTTAGAGAATCCCCGACTGGTTTGGGTGGGAAGGGGCCTTAAAGCTCATCTCGTTCCACTTTTTGCTAAAGGCTGAGGATGATGTTATGGATGGGTAAAATGATGATTGGCTCTCGCAATTAAGGGATTCATGTTGTGTGTGTTAAGGGAAGTGTTGAAATTTGAAGTTCTTTTGATGTGTAACTCAGTTATTGTAGGTTGGTTTTGGACACCCTCTGTTTTCCTTATGGTTCCCTTTTCCTCCCTGTGTGTCGTTGCCATGGGACAACCCTGGTTGGCAGGGGCATCTGGAGGGAGGACTTGTACACGTGCCCTTGTACAGGGCAGTTGGGAATGGGTGAACCTTGCTGCTGGGCAGGCTTGGCATGACAACACCTCACCTTTAATCAGTAAGAAAGTCTCCACCAAATGGATGGCAAAGAAGACTCAACTGGCAGACTTTGGGAGGGGCCAGAGATATATAAGGAAAATGTCTGAATATGTATAATGATTATGAATATGTATTTTGCTGTTGCAACACCAGAGGTATAAAAGGCAGAGCCTTTTTATAGACAGCTAAGCACTCAGTGCTATCCCTTTTCCCTTACTCAGTGTTGAGGTTTAATAAACCTTTGAAATTTTGAAGTGAGTGGTCGTTTCTCACAATAAAAGATGTTAGAGCAGATCACTTTCAGCAAGAAGGTGTTTGGGAAGGCACAACTTCATTTCAGCCTAGAAGAGATTCCTTAGCCTATGTGGACCCTTACATGAGAAACGAGGCTCGCTCTTTAAAATTTTTAAAAGTTTAATAAGGGATAATAAGGGATAAAGCAAAAGTAACAGCACAGGGTGCATAGCTAGATGCACACAGTTAACTATAACAACTCTTCTAATGCACTTTTTCATTGCATTGGTCAAATGCATATTTGTGAAGATTATACCTATCCAAACATTCTTTTGAGTTTATATGTTCTGGGAATTTTTAGCTTAGTTCAACCCTTGACCCTTAGTTCGACCCTTCTTAGAGTATGTGCCACAAAGTAGATGTGATTTTGTACTTTTATTTCTTCACAAGCCTCCCTGGTCTGTGGTTTCACAGTTATTGATAGCTGAAGGGTTAGTGGTATATTCCTCTTTGCCCTTTCAGTGTTATTTCCTAGTTCTTTTCAATGTTATTTTACCATACAGATGTTTTAGCTATTTTTGCAAGTACTTTCAATCAATATTAGTTATTTCACTATTGTCAGTTAGTTACAAAAATAAAGGCATTACTTATTATTTCACAACTACAATTACTTCTGCAAAAGTTAATGTTGTAATACACAGCACATAGGCTCTATTTTAATATTTTGCGAAAGCCTGAACTATAATGTATTTATCATAGTAAAAGATAAAATCTATACAGAGATTAGGGTAATAACTATAACAAGCTGACAAATTATACTATATTAAAAGCAGTTAAAAAGAGATTACTTTGTTCTATATTATTATTTTGTTCTATATTATTATTACTATGTTATTATACTATCTGTATTATTATTTTGTTCTATATCAAAATAATTTGTAAAAGCCAATATATAATAGCAAAAGCCAACAACTACATAGTTATTTATAACACTTAGGATCACCCTGTTATACCAGAAAGACACTTTAATAGTAGATCACAGAATCCCAGAATGGTTTGGGTTGGAAGAGACTTCAAAGCTCATCCAGTTCCACCCCTGCCATGGCAGGGACACCTTTACTATCCCAGGTTGCTCCAAGCCCCGTCCAGCCTGGCCTTGAAATAAATAAACAGCAGAGCCAAGCAGGAGCCCTGTGGGATGCAGGCACAGCTGGGAGTGCTGGGAACTCCAGTGTGGCTGGAGTACTCAGGGAAATTTATGAAAACTCAGCTTGAGAGAGCACAGAAGGAGGTTTTGTAGTCCAGCTCTCCAGTTCAAAGCACTGTGTGCTGGGAGTTCAAACTGTGGCACTCATAATATGGTTTAGCTGTGTAGAAGTGACATGTTTCAAGGGAAAATAAAGATCTCCTTCATTGGAGAAGGAATTAATAAGCCTGAGTGGATGTGCCCATGTGTCTCAGAGCTCCCCAAACTCTTGGCAATAGTTGCAGTCTCATGAAATCCAGCTGCTTGTGATGAGAGGCACCAGCTGCTGCTCTGGGAAGGGATGGGAACTGATGTCAACTGAATATTTGAAAATATTAAAAATATTTTAGCAGTAAGAGCTTCAGAAACTTAAAATATAAAAAATAACGAAACGTTTTTTCCTGTTGTGGGAATACAGTTGAGTCTGACTGTCATGTGGCACAAGAGGGAGCATCAGTTTGAGGACAACTGTGCTGCTCCTGTAGCTGTTGGGTGCTTTCCTATTTCTGATCAGCTTTAGCACCCAAAGGACTCCAAGCTCACTGAGACTGTACAGAAACAAGACTAAAGCACTTGTGTAATGGACAAACCTCAGATCCAATTTCCAGTCTTTAAACACTCTGTCCTTAAATACAGCACTGAGCCTGGGCAAACAGATGGTTTGACCTTCCTCCTGTCTCACTTGTCGGAGCGGGTTGGGCTGCGCGTGGCTGAGTGTTTGTCTGGGAGCGGAGCAGGGTGGCTGTGCCATCTGGCAAGTGGCTCTGGACATGCTGGATCCAACTGTCAGCTTTGGGAATGGATCCGGCATCGACACAAGCAGATCCCTGGCAGCACCTGTGGGGTTCAGAGCCTGAGCACTGAAAAGCAGCTCTTGGAAGGAAAAAAGGCTCAGTGTGGTGGTGTTGTGCTGTTGGATACAATCATAATCTGGAATAAAAGCTGTGTTTAAGGAGCAGTCCTGCAATGGCTGTGACAAGTGACTGGAGCAGACCAAATGGAGTTTGTTTTCCTTCTGTCCCTGTTTAGGAGCAGGAGGCTGTGCAGCCGGTGCTTTGTACTGCGTCATTCTGCCCGAGTCAGGGAACTGATGGGAACAATCACAATCTGTGTGGGAGCATCACATGCCTGGGCAAGATGAAGGGGACCCCAGAGAGCCCTTGGCATCTGTCACTGGCACTTTGGAGAAGGAGGAGAACACAGAATGCTGTGTGGGGTTTGACCTGGGGGATTTTGTAGCCAAGACGTGTGGGTGAATCTGCTGGTCCCTAACAGGGCTGGGTGGTTTTGAGTCACAGCCCCTGTTGTGCCTCAGTTCTGCTGCTTTTGGGGGGCAGTACTGCAGGTTTTAGGCAAAGGGAGTTGCAGCTATGGATTTGTGGAGGGACCTGGCTGGCTGGACTGTGTCGGTCCAAGCTGTCCTGCTTTCCCTGAACACGGAGATGACTTGTTGATCAGATGGTGGGGTTCAGATGGAGGGATTGTGCTTGGAGGGCAACGTGCACAGCAAGGCACAACTTCCCCTTCTGTCCCTGCTCTGTCTCAGTGTCTGGATGAGTCACATCCCGTCTGTCCCTCTGTGGAGCCAAGAGGGGAGATACAGGATTGAAATAGAAATTTGGGCCGAGGTGGTACAGCCCACACTGGCACCAAAGGCTCCTCCTGGATAAATAATTGTTGTCTTTGGTGAGCAGGAACACTTTGAGTCTCAGGTTGCTTACTGCATCCCTGTCCTTTCCCAGCCTTGACCCTTGGGACAAACCACCAAATTCAGCGTCCCATGGAGATAATTCCCAAAATAAGGTCAAGAAAAGGGGAGGGAGGGATGAGCCCTGCAATGTGCTGGCCTGTGCTCCTGAGGAGCTGTTGGTAGGAAGAGCCTGTGAAGACACTCAGCCTTTTAGAACCCATAGATTGTGGAGCCTTCATTCCCACAGGATCCTGGAGAAGCGCTGGGCTGGATGGAGAAAATGAGAGCTTTGTCTCTGCCAAGGGCAGCAGTGCAAGGGGGGATCTGCTTGGGGCTTTCAAAGTGGTGGTTGCAGCTCAGACAGGGTTGAGCCCAGTGTGAGTTATTGCTGAAATGGAAGCAATGCGCATCTCTGGGAGAGGTGATGGTCCTTAAGCCCTTGTTCACACTCAGGAAATCCTTAGTGATGTGAGCTGGGGACAGTCATCTTCTCTTCACATCTCTGCCTGGGAAATGAGGGAATGTGGCTCAGCAGAATCATGGATTTCTGCAGAGCTGTAGCTGTGGATTTCTGCAGAGCTTCACAAGAGGGCAGAAAACAGCTGCAGAAGAGCGAGTGGCTCTGGGAGCCTGACAGTGACTTTCTGATGGAAAATTCTTAGGGAAGCTCGGGTCTGCTTGGAGGCAGGAGCATATTGCGGATTTGCCAGCAGAGCTGGCATAAACATGGAGCAGAGAGCAAAGCCAAGAGCAGCGTCCCTGCTGAGAGCACCCTGTGTGAGCAGCTCTGCATTTCATGTGAGCAGTCACAGCCTTCCCCATCCCTCTGTCTCCTAGTGATGGCAAAGGGGATTTATTCCAGATACAACTGTGGGGAGAGCAGGAAGGAGAAGTGAAGCTATGGGATGGTGTTTACTCAGGGTTGTGGAAGGTTTGAGAAGGGGTGGTTGGGTATGGTTATTCCCTTGCTCAGCTGAAGTTCAGCCCCTCTTGTCTCAAAGTTGCTTTTCCTCCTGTTTCCCAAACAGGAATTGGGGTTTTCCCCTGGAAATTGGTGTGCTGGAGGAAGAAGGGAGCTCTCCCTGGGGCAGACAAACCACTGGCCGTGCATGGTGGTGTCCAGGGAGACCCATCACCCTGAGGGTGCCTTGCTTAGACCTGGCCTAGGGAAAACCCTGCCATGGCCACATCAGAGCGACCAGCCACGGCCCCGGGGAGCTCCGAGTTTGCCAGCTCCAAGGAATCCATAAGAGGCATTTGTATGTGTGAAATTAAAGTCATCAGCCATGCAAACAGGCACTTAACCCCCACTTCCCCAGCTCCTGTACCCAGGGGCTTTGGAGATGTGCCATGTGTCTGGCACCACAGGCAGGAGCAGCCAGCAGGCCCAGCTTGTCCTTTTCCACAGCTGAGCCCCGGGCAGCCCTTCTCCCAGCGTGGAGAGTCAAGTGAGTGTCTTTGTATCTTGACAAGGAGAAGGAAGCTGGAGGTGCTGATTTCCCCCTTTTCCTAACAAGCTCTTTCAACCTTGGGCTCTGACTACTCAGTACCAAGTTTCTCCAGGGCTGGAATAGGTTTTGGATGTTGTTTTCCTTTTCCGCCTTTTCTAACAGAGGGAGGACAGCCTCGGGCTGTGGATATCTTTTCTCTCCTCCATTGATTTGTCTGTAGGAGCAGGGCCCAGGAGCCCTGACTTGCATCCTCCCTGCTGCCTGCAACCCCCAGACAACACCCAGCCCCTCACTGTGGGAGCAGATGGAGAACCACAGAGCAGATGGATGCCTGATGGGAGCTTATGGTGTAACCCCACAGGACCCCCTGGAATTCTCCAGGTTGCAAACCAGCACAACAGGGAGCAGGGCAAGGATGGATCCAGCACACTAAGAATTAATCTTACACCTCCTAAGTGCTGGGAAGAGCCTGGGGAAAAACAGCAGCTGTTGAGATTCAGACTTGAACAAAACATTCTGCAAAGCAAAGTCTTGCCTCTTAAAAACCCTCACCTGTGAGGTGGAATTTTCCTGGGGTGTCCTGGCAGCCAGGCTGACTCCCAGGGAAGTGCAGAGCCTGTGGCACCTGGGCCACCAGTCTTCCCTCATGGGGACTCTGGTCTGGAGGTGGGACTTGCTCATGTGAATCTGCTTTAGGAAATCGGTGCCAAAGTCTTTAAAATAATTTACAAACCAGTTTCGCTTTGCATTATTTAAAAGGAACTAAAAATAAATCTTTAGTTGTAAAGCAAAATAAAAACACTGCCATCTTTCATTGCAGTTATTATACAGTAGCTGGCATTCTTTAGACAAAGCTTAAAATAACCATGAACATACCAGTGAAAATAAATGGGTGAGTCATGTTTGTTAACGCGGGATTAGAAGTATTGCTCTTGGCTCTCCTCCTGTGTAGCATTGCCTGCTCTTTCAAGCAGATACAAGGTTCTGGCTGGGCTGGTGAAAGAAAATTTGTGATCCATCAATTCTAGGTCATCCTGAGAGGGACCTGTGTAAAGCGATTTTAAACCAGGAATTATTTTTTGTCGATGTGTCGATCTCTGGCACTGTGGTGTCGTGAATATTGTATACGCTGAACTGATGGTGGGATTTAGATTTATACTTCACTCTTTTGCTGTGTAAGCCTGGTTTTAAGGGGTTAAATTCCAGATTGGTGTGGGTTGGAAAGGACCTTAAGACTCATCCAGTTTCAGCCCCCCCCTGCCATGAGCAGGGACACCTTCCACTATCCCAGGGTGCTGCAAGAACCATCCAACCTGGCCTGGGACACTTCCAGGGATGGGGCAGCCACAGCTTCTCTGAGCACCCTGTGCCAATGTCTCACCACCCTCTGAATAAAAAAAAATTCTTTGTAATATCTAATCTAACCCTGTCCTCTCAGTTTAAAACAATTGCCCCTTGTCCTGTCACTATCTGCCCATTTAAAAATTCTCTCTCTCTCCTTTAAGCCCTGCAGGCTCTGGAAGGCTGCAATGGGATATCTCCAAAGCCATCTTTTCTCCATCCTGAACAAAAAACAGGGAAACCAACTGAAATATCCATCTCCAGAGGTGCTGTATGCTGGGCTGGCTCCTGCATTTCTCTGCTCCCCTTTTATAACTCTCCTCCCTGGGGCTGGAGTGGAGACAGGAGGAGGGTGGTACCAGCATGGCATTTCCAGAAGTTGCTGATGGGTTTCAGGCTGTGTGTGGTCCATCATCTGCTTTTTGACTACAAAGGCCCCAGATTTTCTCTTTGGAAGAAACTGGTACTGGCATTTTGCTCTCTTCCTCTTGCCTGCAGCTGGGCACAGAGAAGGGCAAGCAAGATGTCATTAAAATCCCATCTCAACCACTTTGGGGCTGCTGGAGAGGGTGGAGCAGCAATGGGAGGGGAGAGCAGTGGCCCTGGTGATGTGCTGGTGGGCATGGCCAGCCAGCTGGATCTCTGTCAAAGTGCACTCACTCCCTGTGGCCAAAGCAGAGGGAGTTTGGGACAGCAGGACAGGACGGACATATTGTAAATCAAAGGCGACTCTGATGAAGGGGAGAGAGAATGATACACCTGACTCCATCATCAGAAGGCTAATGAATTACTTTATTATACTATACTACATACATTTCATCTAAACTGAATCTGCCATGCACTCACCCCTGCTCACAACTGCTCACACTGCACCCATCTCTGATTCTCTCGTGACTGTCTCATGACAGTCTGACACACACACACTTCTTGGCCTTGATAGGCCAAGGGAACAAAACATCCTCACTTTGGGTAAACAATCTCCACATTGCATTCTACTTTAGCACAACACAGGCACAGCAAGCGAGATAAGAATTGTGTTCTCCTTCTTGTCTGCTTGTCTCACAGCTCCTCTCTGTTCAGAGGGCATGTGAACACCACATGGACACTGCAGTTATCCCTGCATGTTGCTCTCATGGAGGTTTTGGGGTGCTTTGAGGAGTCATCAGTGGCCCTGTGTGGAGCAGCTGAATCTCCAGGGCTTAGCACCTTTGCCAGCCCAGCTCTGCTGAGTGTTGCCCTGGCAGGATTTCCCTTCCCAGCTGCCTGGAGGTGACTGTCCCAGCAGGAGGGACAGCTCAGTGCTCACACGTGTCTGCACCCCGCTGCCGGGGTTCACAGCCAGGCCCGGCAGCGTGAGCTGGGGTGACAGTGACTGGAGCCAGGCAGTGACATGCGGCGTTCAGGAGGCGAGGGATGGCAGTGACAGCTGGCCTTTTGTGACAAGACAGGTCCAGACAGTCAGAAAACACTTCAGGAGAGACAGGGGAGCTCATGTGGAAGATGCAGAGCAAAGATTCAAAGACCTTTCTGAGGGAACTGTAGTGAGATGTGGAGTCTCAGCTGAATCAGAGACAGAATCATGGAATCCTGTAATCCCAGGATGGTTTGGGTTGGAAGGAACCTTGAAGATCATCCAATTCCAGCCCCTAACTGGGCAGGGACACCTTCCACTAGACCAGCCTTGGCCTTGGACACTTCCAGGCATGGGAAGCCACAGCTTCTCTGTAAGAACTGTGCCAGTGCTTACCACCCTCCCAGGGAAGAATTTCTTTCTAACATCTAATCTAGATTTACTTTCTTTCAGTTTGAAACCTTTCCCTCTTGGTGTGTCATTACATGTCCTTGTAAAATGTTTTTCTCCATCTTTCTTGAAGACTCTCTACATGAAAACAGTCCTGTAATCCACATAATCCATCTGCATTCAGGTCTGGGTCCCTCTCTGGGAAGGTCTCAAGTGATGCAAGGTGCATCTTAGCTCTGCCTTGGGATGATTTGCACCTGGACTTCAGCATCATCCTCCTCCTCTCATCATCCAACCCATGGCTGACAAAACAGGAAATATGAAGTACATGTTACCCCCCCATAATCTTTGTATTTTCTGGTGTCAGCCTCCTTCTGCAGGGGATTTCTATGTCTTCCTCTTTTCATAAGAGGAATTCTTTAAATATCCTAGTCCAAATATAGGCCTGCAAGAGGGATTGCTTATATTTCTAATTAAGGAAAAACCCCAACCCACCAGGGCTGGGTTGCACTGCCTGGTACAGCACAATTGTATCTCTAGTGTGATGCTCTTTCTTATTGTGTCTCTAGATCCTTGGCTCACATTTTTCAGGGCAGACACAAGCTGGGAATTCCCACCTTGGGAGGAAAATCAGGGAAAAAAAGACTGAAAAATCATCTGTGAGTGCTGGTGCGTGTAACTGACAGAAAGCATTAGTGTTGAGTTCCTCAGACAGAGCTTGGCTTCATTAGACAAGTTAGTAGTGATGCATATTAATTGAGGAGGAACACATTTTTGTTATTTATGAGGGAGAAAAATGCATTTTCCTATGAATATTTAATGAAGCATCCCCTTCCCCCCGTTCAATTTTTCCTGGTTGGTTCAGCCAAGTTCAAAAGGGCTTCTGGGCAGAAGGAGCCAAACTCACTGCTGTGCCATCTGAAAAAACAGCCCTGACTTGTGACCTCCCCTGTCTCAGGGGCTTCACACTTCCCTCAGTGGCTCTTAATTCTTTGATTTTTATTATTGCCATTGTGCAAAGTGTCACAGCTCCCAGTCTGGTGTGAGAATTCCCCCATCCTGCTCCTGATGCCGCCTCCACATGGTGCTCAGGCACTGTGAGACTCTCCAAAATCTCTTTATTCCTGCAGAGACTGAAAATAACTGTTTGAAATCCCACTCCCAGCCTGGGTTTCTGTATCAGTTGGAGCAGGATTGTGGCTTTAAGGCCAACAAAAAAGTGGGTCGAGATGCCTTCTACAAGAAGAGGTTCAGCTGGCACTGGGTGAACCCCAGATCTGCTTCTCTTTTCAATGCCAGGAGAGATTGGAAACCAGCACTCCCTAAACAATTTTTAGTAGAAGTGCCTCGAGAAACAATTCTTCTCTTCCTTCCTCCAGACTTTGATTTTTATCCCTTTGGATTTCTGGTGGTGGGTGGAAGGAGCCACAAGAAATGTCAGGGCAACCCCGCTTGGCTGGAGGCACATCTGGACATTTTGGGATGACAGTGGCCTTTTCTAAGATCCCCTGGCAAAGCAGAGGCAGAGGAGAGCTCCTTGCTTTCCTTCAGCCCCTGGCAGCCTGGCCTCTGCCACCTGACATCCGCAGCAGCCTGGCACTCGGGGGGCATGGGGCGGCTGGGTGCTGATCCAAGCGGAATCAGACCCTTGGCCAACAGGATGGCGGCTCCTTCCTCTGTTTTCCTTTGGCTCCCAAACAAAAGAGAAAAGCCAGAGGCTGCTGGCAGTCCCAGCCATCAGGGCTGTTCTCCTGCTTCAGTGACAATGTGTTAATTGCCTGCCTGGCCAGTGGCTCTGCTGGCTGGCTGCTGCTGGAGCCTGCTGGGGCTCTTTTGTTCTTCTTCCTCTTGGAAATAAAATAAATATCTGCAAAGAGCCCTGTGATTTTCCCCATCCCTCCCAATGAGAAATGCAGCATATCAATTTTGTGCCCAGAGACCAGAACAGCTCAGCCCCCTGCACTCCTTCTCTGTGCAACTTGGGGGGAGCAGAGGACACAAATTCCCTTTTTGCTGGCTCTGAGGATGGATGCTGCTTCCTCCCCTAGCATCCCCATCTCCCCTTGCTTAACCCCACAGAGCAAACAGGGGCTGGCTCCTTGCAGGGAGCGGAGTTTTGCAGAAGAGGGATTTGGACCCTGCTGGGCATTTCTTGCTGCACTGAGGAGCACTGAGGAACGCTGAGGAGTACTAAGGAGCTATGAGGAGCATGGAACAGCACTGAGGAGCCATGAGGAGCAATGAGGAGCACTGAGGAGCACTGAGGAGCATTGGGGAGCACTGAGGAGCACTGAGGAGCCTGGAACAACACTGAGGAGCAATGAGGAGCACTGAGGAGCACTGAGGAGAATGGAGCAGCGCTAAGGAGCACGGAGCAGCGCTAAGGAGCACAGAGCAGCCCTTAGGAGCAATGAGGAGCATGGAGTAGCACTGGGGAGCACTGAGCAACACTGAGGAGTACGGAGTAGCACTGAGCAGCAACAAGGAGCAATGAGGAGCATGGAGCAGCACTGAGGAGCACTGAGGAGCAATGCAAAGCACTGAGCAGCAACGAGGAGCACTGAGCAGCAATGAGCAGCACTGAGGAGCAATGAGGAACACTGAGGAGCACTGAGGAGCACTGAGGAGCACTGAGCAGCACTGAGCAGCAATGAGCTCTGTGATTGCATCCCCGTGCTGATGCAATGGCCCAGAGCTGCAGCTGGAGCTGTCTCACCAGCCCTGCCAAGCAGGGCTGGCCTTGCTCTCCTGCCTTGGGTGACTGTCACACACAGCAGGCAAGGTTATTACGGGTGACAGCCTTGTCACCCCTCTGAGAAATCACGCACTAGCACAGTATCGGTTGCGCTTTAATTCACTGAAACTATAAATGAACCATCTCTCTATTTAGGGTGGGGTGTTTTAATACAGAGAATGGTGTTGCTGTTCAAAATCCTGCCTTGGGAGAGCCTCCTGGCTCCTGAAGGCAGCAGTATCCGGCAGTTTCTCCTCACCTTGGCTGGCAGCATATTTTCCTGCTGCCCTGCAGCCACGGTGAGGCTGGTGGGTGGCTGTGCTCAGCGCTGTGCGGAGGTGGCAGAGCCCTGCTTTGCCCGCAGGCAGCTCTGATGAGGTTTGGCAGCCCAGAAGAGCAGCCTCGACTCCTTGCCAAACATTTCTCTTTCTGCTTCACGTGGTTTGGCTGGATTGTAACCCCAGAGGTGGGGGCAGACTGAGAAAGCTTTCAGAGACGGGAGCGTGTGGGGACAGTCTGGTTGTCTCTTCATTCCCATTTCTTATTTGTGGCTTTACTAAGGTTTAATTTGGCCCTCCAGAGAGGAATTTCCTTTCCCTGTCCCCCTTCCCAAGTGATGCAAATGATTGCTATTTACTCCTGACGTGGGGTTTGGGGTCAGATTCCCATAAAGTGTGGCAGCTCCTGAAGTCTAGGGGGACTTGATGCTCCTTTGGCTAATCTGAACTCAGAGATTCTCTTTTGCAATCATTTCTTCCAGATTTGCAAACCCAGGCACCGTCTGAGGCACAGGAGGACTGTGAGGTAGAAGGCTGAGATCACACCCAAAGCCCACAGAAACCATCAGCTCTTTTCCTGCAGACTCTAATCAGTCATTACCTTTTTGACCTATTTATAGGTGAGTCTAACAGTGAAAACCACCCACCAGGAAGTGGAGGTTGAACCCCAACCGAAGGGTGTTGAAATCCATCTCTATTAAGGATGGACGAACTTGCTGGAAGAACCTCACTTATAACAGCACCCACCCCAAGCAAGATGAGGTGCTTTTCCAGGTAGTTTTTGCCTCCAGGGACATCCGGATTTCCATGGGGAACAATTGTGTAGCTGTTATTACAAGGTTGAAAAATGTGAGTCTGTAAAGGGATGGAAGCCCTCAGTTCCTAGGCTTGGATGGGTGTGGATGCTGGACCATGAATTTGAGGATAAATCCTATATATTCATCCTGGAGGAGAAAGGCTTTGGGGTGACCTAATGGTGGCCTTTCAGCACCTGAAGGGAGCCTACAAGAAACATGGAGAGAGACTATTTACAGGTGCCTGGAGTGACAGGACAAGGGCTTCAAACTGACAATGAGTAAGATCAGATTAGATATTAGGAAAAAATTCTTCCATGTGAGGATGATGAGGCCCTGGCACAGGTTGCCCAGAGATGCTGTGGCTGCCCCATCCATGGAAATGTTCAAGACCACATTGGATGGGGCTTGGATCCTCCTGGGGCGGTGAAAGGTGTCCCTGCCCATGTCAGGGGGTGGGACTGGATGATTTTTAAGTCCCTTCTAACTCAAACCATTCCATGATTCCATGACACTTGTGGCACCAGGGCTTCCACCAGCCTTCCTGTTATGGAGCTGACAACAAGTGGTGAGAGGGGCTGTACAAGACATGGCTCCATTCAACACCCCACTGGAGTGACCTTCTCCTGTGCCTCTTGATGTGTGACAACGAAGTCCCCAGCAGTAGGAGATGCATTATGGTGTCAAAGTTTAAATGCCAACCTGCTTGGTGCTCCTGGACTTGTCAGCACTGGCTGCAGGACACGGGGAGCCCCCTCCTCCCTCCACATCCTGTGAGTGTGCACTGGGAAGGGTTTCACGTGGCAAATAGAGCAGAAGGAATTGAGCAGAGCATGTGCTCCTTCTAAAGATAGCACGCTGGGGTTTGCATCAAGGATCCTGCCACGCTCGGCATCCACAGCAGCTCCGTGGCCCTCCCTCCCTGACAGGTCCCCCGGCGCGCTGGAAGGACGCCAGGCCCGGAGTTCCTGGGACTTCCCTGCCCTGCTGCAGTGGACTAGAAAACGTACACACAGAGAAAGGGGGGGTGCCTCGGGTGCTCCTGCTGCTGCAGGTGGGGTTTGGGGCTCTGCAGGTGCTGCTGTGAGGTGGGGTAAGGCTGTACCGCCACACCTGAGCCCAGCTGTGTCCCCTGTGTGACACAGAGCCTCTGCCAGCAGCAAGCTGCAGCCCAGCCCTGTTTTATGGCCTTGACGTTGGCTGGTGGCTCCACGTGTCACTTACATCACGGCCAGAGTACGATCCCAAGGTGCTCTTACAGGAATTGTGTGATTTCCTGTTTCCTCTCTCCACCCTGGTATCGGTGTCAGGCTGGGATTCCCCACACACAGGGAACCCCGCGGAGGCTCCAGCTCCAGGCGCTGCTGGGCTGTGGGAGCAGATGTAGGATCTGGGCCCAGGATTTCTATGGGATTGTTCAGCACATTCAATCCAAGCGTGCTTGCTCGCCTGAAGCTCCTCCATCTGGCACTCTCAGCCCGAGCTCACCAGGCTGCTGCTGCTCAGAAGGGACGTGGAGAAGGGGATGGGAGCTGGGAGAGGTTTTGCTCAAAGCAAATCTCAAGCCATGCAGGTTTTGGGTTGCCATGTGTAACCCTGCACCTCTGCAGTGACAGCAGTGAGTGTCACAGGGTCCCCTGCCACCATCCAGCATCCTGGTTTGCGTTAAAATCTGGAGGGTCTGGGTTTTTTGGTGGATGTAATTGTGATTTGTGGTGTCCTTATGCAAGGATCTGTGGCAATACAGTCCTCATGAAGAACTGGCCCTATGGGAAAGGTGAGAGCCTGATCCCCTTTTGCAATTATAAGGAAGAAATCAGCATCTCATATGTAATTCCTGCCCACCCCCCTTCCCTAGTTCCTGGTAATGCAGGGCATCACTTCCAAATATCAGCCCCTGCTGTGAAAAGGGATGAGCTGACAGCATCACAGCCATCAAAAACCAGAAAGAGAGTGGAAAAGACACATCAGTGTACCTGGGGAAAGAAACAACCCTGTCAAGTCCCATTAAAGCAAGAAAATCAGCTTCTGCAGGGCTGAGAGGAAAGCACTGTCTGGTGAGGTCTCGTGGGGTTTGACACACGTCCAGCCGTGACTGCAGAAGGGATTTGTGTTCTCCATGTGGCTGTGGCAGTGCTGGGCGGTGTCAGGCTCTTTCCAGTTTGAGATTTGCAGCGTTCTGATGGGAAGGAACGTCCCTGGCTGTGGGTTTCCCTATGGGGGAAGCGCAGGTTGGGATATGGCAGAAAGCAGGAGGTGATGGAGGATCCCTGGGGTGTCTGGTGCATTGGACAAGTTCTTGAATTCCTTCTCACCAGCAGCAGGTACTGAGCACTGCTGGGTGTCCCCATCCAGGTTTTCCATGTAGGAAACCCCTTGCTATGTGCCACAGCCTTATCTGAACATATTTGTGGCAGGATTTGGGGCCAGCCCAAGCTAAAACAAAGCACTCAGAAGCTTTTCTCTTTT
>NW_005054425.1:2229208-2252918 GCF_000277835.1 Geospiza fortis | reverse complement strand
TGAGCATTAAATCACAGCCAATGTAAAAGCAGGAACCCTGGAACCTTCCCTCAACTGCCTCCATCGACCATGAATTCTCCCCTGGGCTCTGTTTTTCTGTTTCCATCAATTGCTGGATTTTAGTGTTTACCATTCCCTGCCCTCCCTGTTGAGATCCAAATATCCTCAACTCTGCTTTTTGTCCAGGTTTTTATGCTTGGTTGTTTTCTCAATCCAAACATGGTGCAGCAAAACTGCATTTATCAGGGATTAGCTGATCTAATCCCATAAATGTGGTTTTACCTGGCAGTCAGGGGCAGGTCAGTGTGCAGGCTTTCTCCACTGCTGTACTGGGCCATTTGTAGTTCCCTCCCTGTCAGGAACACAAGCTTTTCCTTGTTTTTGGGATTATTTTGATGAGGGTTAGGAAAACACAGGAGATGGCTGCCTGGCCTTGCAGGTTCAATATCCCCTTTTTTTCGCTTCCCTGTCTCTGGAACCTCAAAAATCACTGCAGGTTTAATGGAGGAATTGTTATTAAAAATAAATACAAGCCTGCTTAACAGCCTGGCGTCAGCCACCGCTGGGCTCAAGGCCCTGAGGACGGGATTTTGGAGTTTCCTGAAGCAGCACTGAAGGTTTATTGTCTGCTTAGCTTTGCCTCTGTACCAATAACCCTCCCAAACACCAAATATCTGCCAGCCAGGAGGAGCTGGGCACAGTGTGTCTGTTCATGGCAGGTTGGCAGGGGCACATCGCTGCCCTCCATGGTCTGGCTGCACCTCTGGGTGTGGAACTGGGCGGGGTGGGCAGGGAGACAAACTGGAATGGGGTGGGAGCTGTCCCCTCTGAGCTGGGCACTGGGATCTGCTCTGGCCTGGCATGTGGTGCTCTCAGGTGGGCACATGGGAGTGCTGGAAGTCACTGTCAGCATGGCATGGTGGCCTGGAGAGGGAATGAGGGTTGGCTCTGTACTGGGCATTTAAATGTCCCAACCCTGGGACATCATCAGCTCCCCCATCCCAAGCTCCATGGAATGGGATGGGAGAGAGGAAGGAAGGAAGGAAGGGAGGAAGGAAGGAAGGAAGGGAGGAAGGAAGGAAGGAAGGGGGTAGAATAGGATGAGATAGGAAGGGAGGAGACAGAATGGGATGGAATGGGAAGGGAGAAGAGGGATGGGGTGGATGGGAAGGGAAGGCAAGGCTGCTTTCTCCCCATTTCGGTGGTGACTCAGCTGAAGATGTGAGCAGCGCTCCTCCTGCACAGCGGGGCTGGAGGAGCCGTCCCCACCTTCTCCCTGACACTGCGTTCACACCACTGAGCTTCTGGAGAAACAGAGAAACAGCAGTCTCACAGCAGCACCTTAAAATAGAGGTCACACCTCCCTCATCACCTCTCACCTGGTGAGAGGTGTTGGCCCAGCACCAGGAATTGGGAATATATCCTGCTGCAGGATGGAAATGGGGAGAATTCCGCCATCCCTGTGCTGAGGAAACCAGAATGAGCTGTGGGTCAGGTCCCAGCAGCCGTGTGTGCCTTGTGGGGCTGGGAGGGGCTGTGGTTTAGTGGCCACTGAGGGACACTGAGGTCAGATGTGGGAGATCTGGTTGCAGATCCTGAGCTGCAGGAAACCCTGTGCCTCCATTTCCCACGTCTGCAGCAAGGTCAGCGCTTCCAGCTGGGGCTTTTTGGAGCAAAAGTGGCCTTTCAGTAGGTGTGTAGGCAGGATCTGACACAGGAGGTGGCAGAGCCTGATGGGGCTTTTGGGTGTTGAGTAGGGGACACTCTCCTGGTGGGGGTTACCAGCATCACCCCACAGATTTGTCCCATTGGGTGCAGGACTGAAGAAAGGCCCACAGGTGTCTCCTCAGGGACACAGGTTGGATACTGGAGGTGGTACAGTGCATTCCAGGCTCTCCAGGGAAGCTTCCAGGAGTTATGAGCACCTCTTGTGCTCAGCAGGACCCACGGCAAGGAGGGACAGCCTCTCCTTGGTGTGGGATATCTGCTGGGGTCAGTTTGTCCCTTCAGGGCCTGTGTCCATCCCAGTGCCAGACTGCTGAGGGTTGCAGGGTGGGTTGGTTTGTTTGTTTGCTTGTTTGCTGCCCTTCCATTTCCAGCACTTTCTGGAGAGTTTGCACGATGTTCTGTGAGTCTGGGGAGGGGTGATTGGGTTTGGGTGGAGGCTCTGCCACAGCCAGAGCCTGATGCTGCCTGAGTGTCACAGACACATCTCAGCTGTGGGGAGCAGATCTGAGGCTCAGCCCTGGGT
Organism: Geospiza fortis; assembly: GCF_000277835.1. NCBI lineage: Eukaryota > Metazoa > Chordata > Aves > Passeriformes > Thraupidae > Geospiza > Geospiza fortis. Next base: position 2,250,667 of record NW_005054425.1, on the reverse strand, counting down.
TTCTGTGTCAGGGCTCTTCAGCTGCATTGCTGAACTTTGCAGAAAGGGTTTTTCCTCAAAAAAAAAGAGCCTGGATCTGTCAGGCTTTTGGAAATGTCAGTTTGAGGCAAGCAGGGCTGGTAATCAACGGTGCCAGATTCAGTTCATTCAACTTGCTTAATGGAATTTCTAATCAATTTTCTTAACAGCCCCGAGTCTGAATGGCCTCCTAAGGACTTAAATTCTGGAAGTGCCAATTCTCCAAGCACCCTAGGAAGAACAAAGGCTTGTCATTCTCCTAGCAGCTTCCTTTGCGAAGCCAAAAACAAACCTCCTTCTCCCAGCTGTGACTATAAAATGAACAAAAAAACCAAGGTGCAAAACATTTTGTCCTAAATCTTGTTGTTAATGATGTTGGTGGAAATGACAGGGTTTGAATAGATAGAAAAGTGGGTTGTTAGGGCTTGGAAGGATGCAGCTGGTGCTTGTACAATGGCAAATGAGCTGGCTGGCAGCAGGCTGGCCGTGGGGTTACTGAGGAGAAATGAAAGATGTTATCAGCTTCCTTCAGTGTTTCCCTATCAGCTGCTGCAGATGGACATGTGGAGTTTAACCAGCTCTAGATAGCACCGAGGTTAAATAGACATTTCTCTTAGATGAGAGCATTCCTCAAATTGCAATTATGCCTGGGAAAGAACAAAGGCTTGTATCTGTCGAATATTTCTGCAGTGGAGAGATTTGCATCTGATTTTAATACACACAGCTCTGTGAGAGTCTGGCTGGCAGCTGAGGGTGTCTGGGGGAAGACTTGGTGAAATCTGGGAGGTTTTCTGCCCTGTGGAAAACACCTCCGTGCTTGTCACCCATTTCCAGCACACGAGCAGGAGCTGAGTGGTGTGGAGGCCCTGGATGTGGCACAGGAGGGTGAGGAGGGGTTGTGTGTGGGTGTCTGAAGTGCAGGTGAAGGGTGGGGTTGGGTGGCTGTGTGCCTTCCCAGCCTCCCCAGGGACAGAATTCCCGTTCAGTGAGGCAGAGAGCCGGATCCTGCAGCATCTGTATCACAGCACAGCCAATAATCAAGGGCAGCAGGTTTTCTGGCTGAGCTTGTGATGCTTGGCTGAGCTCCAGGGACCTGCAAAGATTGCTCTTCAATCCTCAATGTAAACCTTCCCACCCCCCAGCAGTGCTAAAAACTGCTTTTTTTTTTTTTCCTCATTATTTGATCCTCATCTATTTATGGTTGGGTCAGGCTGAGATGAGGAGCAAAATGGTCACCCAGGGAGTGCTCAGCTCTTCATCCCTGACACTGCTCCCGGGTGTCCACCTCTGCCCATGGGACTGGGAGCTGAGGGGACAGCTTTGCCCTCAAACCTCACAGCTCACACAACTGTCAGTCTTCAAAAACAGGAACAAAAGAAAGGAACAGATGAGATTGTGAATGTGAAGCCAGTTTTTTTAACACCTCACCTGCACAACTGAAAAATTCACAACTTAATCCCAGCTTTCCTAGACGGGGAGAGCAGGAGATTCTGTCTAGCTGGAGGTCAGCAGAGCAGTTTAAATAGGGAAACATAGAGATTATTAGGTAAAATTGAGAGATTGGGGGATTAGTGAAAGAACCAGAAAGGATTTGGTCACTGCTGAGCTTGCTCTGCTTGGATAATGCACAGAAGCTGTTCCCAAGAAGAGCAGCAGCAGCTTCATGGGATGTATCCAAAGTAATGGGCTCAGCATCCAGCAAAACTGAAAGAGACAAATAGAAATTAAATCAACAGCTTTGTTCTGTCTTTCTGCCACTTGGGCCCAGCTGGTGTTAAAATAGGATAAAAGACAAACTCCTTGTCCTCAGGTGGCCAAGGTGAATGGCTGTGTCTGCTCCAGGACATGCCAATGGCTCTGCTACAGCCTTTCTCTTGCTGGCTCATGGAGATAAAGTTTTCTTCTTAAGCAAAATTGCATTTTTCAGTCAAACTCTGCATCTCAAAAAGAATTAATACAAAGCTGGGCTAAGCTGTGTGTCTGTATCTGGGAGGCTCGAGTGCTAAAATACTTGGCAGGGAGATGCTCCTCCTCTTCTCTCCTTTAAATTGTGGCTCTGTTTCCATCATGTTTTCAGCTGAGGCCCTGAAATTTGCAGTTCAAAGAGTGTCTCTCTATGGGAGTATTTGTAAGATGTAGCAAAATAAACTCAGCCATGGAATAAAGAGAGAATGGAAAAAGTAATGGAAATTTTGCACTGAGATGAGGTGTAACACTGAAGGGCTCCTCCAGCTCTGCTGCAAGCCAGGCTTGATGTCGGAATTACAGAGCAAGAAGCTTTTTAATGTTAAACACAAAAGGAAACATTCCTGGTAAATCTGTGTTGTACCAACACCCAACCAGACAGGGAAGCCCAGAACACTTCCTTAAACTCTTTGTCAAATGAGAATGGATTTAGTCAGTGCTTAGTGGTCACAGTCTGGGGCATATTTCCCAAAAACTGGCAAAGCCAAGGCTCTTGGTGTTTCAGAGCAGTCCTTTACCAGGGGCAGGATTTTTTTTTTTTTTTGTAGCACAAAGCTCCTTTTTTAAATTATTATTGTTTTAATAGCGAGTCAGATTTTTACAGCAGCTCATTGCAGAACACAGTGCCAAAAATGTCACCCCTTCCCAGTTTAGAGCATCTTCCAGGATGCTCTAACAATGCCCAAGGCACTGCCTTGTGCCCCAGCTGGATCTCCAAAGTGTGTCACCTTCTCTCCTTGCTCTGCAGGAGGGAGAACTGGAAATAAGGTCAGCTCCTTTGCCCAGCAAGGGAGAGGACATTGATTGGTGCAATGGAGGGGGGATGGAAGGGGAGGGTCTCCTTTAACAGTTGGACTCAGTGATCTTGGGTCTTTTCCAACCCTAATGATTCTCTGATTCCTTAGAAGAGGGTTTTTAATCATTTGCACTTCATTTGCACTGAACACGTGCAGCTGGGCGTGGCTTCCCTCAAGGACAGGGATTTGGGGAGGATTCTCTATAAATGCTCAGTTCCACAAGCAGGAGCTGAAATCTGCCTCAAACAGCCAATCTTTAACTCAAAAACCCCAAATCCACACACTGGGGAGCTGCTGACCCCTTCCCTCATCCTTTTCCTTCTGCCTCTCCCAGTGCAGGCATGGCCACACGCTTCTTGTCACAATGGTGGGGTGCAGTGGTGGCTGCCCCCACTGTCCCCATGCCCTGTGTGTGTGCTGGGACACTCTGTCACAGACACCTGGGACACACAGGAGCCCATTCCAGTGTGCACAGGCCCCATGGTCACACTGCCTGCCTGGCTCAGCAGGATCCAGAGGCTTAGTGAAGTGGTGTAGAGGTGTGCTGGGTATCCCTGAGTGCAGGATTTGGCCCAGATTACCCATCTGCCAAGGAACACGTTGCAGCTCAGCACTCAGTAAATCAGGAATGCTTTCTCAGCACTGGAGCCTCCCCGGGGGCTGTGGGTCCTACATAGCCATGGAGTGGCAGGAGGAGGTTATGTGACAGCCCATAAACCTGCTCTCCTTCTGGGTGACAGGGCTGCAGCCACAGAGGCACCCACCCCACACTGCCTGGCCTTGGCTTTCACCTGCTGCTGGCTCCAGGGCTGTGAAATCCAAAGCTGTGTTTCGTGTCAGGTACATACAGGACACATGTGTGTTTGTGATTGTGAGATGTATGGAGACCGACCATGGGACAGTTATAAAGATGAATTCCAATAATAACTGAGGAAACTAAAGCATGGAAGAAGGCCTTTGAATCTATCTTTTGTTTGCAATTAACCTTAGTTGATTTAGGAGCATTGGAATTAAAGTGTTAAAGATGTTGGTCTTTGCTTGTAGCTAAGCCTTAAAGACTTCTGCAATAATAACCTCTTGAAGTATAATTTTGGAATATTGCTTGTATCCTTGAAACTCTAGCTTTGGAATATATATAAAGGAAACATGCTTATCTCACGCCTTAGCAAAACAGAGAAAAGCAGCTTGAGAAAGGAAGATGAACATCAACTCAAGGATTTATAGTTTCGACCAAGGGAAGCTGGACATCACTGTTATGAGATTTATAGTCTTTGCAATTAAAAGGTGGACCCACATCTGGGGAGCTGGACTTCACCAGATGGGATTCTTCTTCCTTCTTTCAGAAACCAGACCACCACCATCTGGGGATACTCCTTTTGGGATACATCCTGAGAAAAACTAAATCACAGTAGTGTATAGAATTGTGATGTAAAAATTGGGAATAGAAACTGCTGATGAGTAAAAATTGGAATAGAAACTGCTGAGAAAGCTGATGAGTACCCCTATAAATACCTGTGAACCTCAACTATCGGTGTGCAGTTGGAGGGGAAACTTCCCCCACTGTACCCAGCGCTGTATTGCTCATACTTTACCATATTAATTAATAAATTGATTGCTGCTTGAATATTGGTCTAGTCAAGCTTCTTATTTATAACAGGGCCCTGGATCCAGCTCCGTGTCTGTGGAGGACCCAGCTCCTGGGGTCTGGGACAGTGGTGTCCTCTGGATGCAGCTTCCAGAATGGTCACAGCAAGGAGCTCACAGTCTGGTCACAACAGCCCCTTGGAACACTCCAGGCCAGGGGCAGAGTGGCTGGAAAGCTGGAAAGGACCTGGGGGTGCTGGTGACAGTGGCTGGACATGACCCAGGTGTGGGCACTGCTGAGGCCTCACCTCCAATCCGGGCTCAGTTTTGGGTTTATCGTGACAAGAAGGACATTGAGGGGCTGGAGTTTGTCCAGAGAAGGGAATGGAGGCAGGGAAGGGGCTGCAGCACCAGGAGAGGCTGAGGGAGCTGGAGGGGCTCAGCCTGGAGCAAAGGAGGCTCAGAGGGAACCTTGTGGCTCTGCACAGCTCCTGACAGGAGGGGACAGCCAGGGAACAAGGACAGGAGGAGAGGGAATGGCCTCAAGTTGTGCCAAGGGATGCTCAGGTTGGACATCAGGAGGAATTTCCCCATGGAAAGGGTGCTCAGGCCTTGGAACTGCCCAGGGAAGTTTGGAATGCCCATCCCTGGAGTGTTCAGTGAATGTCTGGACGTGGCACTCAGTGCTCTGGGCTGGTGACAAGGGTGGGGATTGGGCACAGGTGGGATTTGATCATCCCAGAGGTCTTTCCCAACCTAAATCATCCTGGGATCCTGTGATATTAATGAAGAACATCACCAGAGCACATTAATTTCTGGTAAAACACACAGTCCACACTTTGCACTATTATCCCTGTGAACATATGTGAGTACACATTCCCTTGCTGGTTCAATTAACCAAATTCCCTGTTTTCTATCCCAAATCTCCAATCTCACCAGAGATGCTCTAAGTTGAGACTTTTACACAGACTCCATATTTGCAAAGCTCCCTTAGAGCAGGACATGACCCAAGTTTGTAAATTTCTCGTTATTTTTTTGATTTTTTTTCCTTCCCCAATTTTCTGGTGGTTTCCTGGGAATTGCAGCTTTGTAAATAAATCTATAAGAACTGGCAAACTTGGATAAAATTGGAATGCTTCATTCTGGTTTTGAGTTCTAGGAAGTGTTTTGGGTAGAAGAATTGTGAACGTATTTTGGGGAAAGAATTTCTCTCATCTTCTGTTGAGTTGTAGCAGATTTTAGAAGAAGCAGAAAAAGCCTGCCATGAGCACAGAAATGTAGCTAAGTGTTTTCAGCAAAAAAAGAATAATTTGGGGGAAATGTGAGGACAGGAAAGAGCTGATTGTGCACATTTGATGTACAGATCCTTATGGATGCAGCTGGGAGATGTAAGCAGAACCTGGGCAGGAGAAGCCTAAATTTTGCCATAATTTGGGATTTTGCTGTGACTTCAGGAGCAGCCCATCCCACCAAAATTTTATATTGTCCAAAACAACACCTGTACAGGCCATGGCACTGTTGATACAGCACTGAGCAGGGGATATTTAGGTGTTTATGTTGGGAAATAAGCAAAATAACTTTGTAAGATCTTGTAACTTCACCCCTGCATTTTGCAGAATAAATCCTGAACCTCTAAGAACTTCAGCATTAATTAAAAAAATAAATCTATCTAATGAAACTTAATGCAATAAATATTGATTTATCACAACATGCAAGTCTCCATTAATATTTCTGCACAATTCTTGCATGTTTTAAGCATTCCTGTGCACAACATCCCTCCAGAAATGCCTTTCAGCCAAAATTATTCCACAATGACACTTGATGTGATACTTTTCAATCTCTTGCATTAAATGCTCTGGACACACACAGGTCTAGTTTTTATATTTTTTTTTCTGAGATCTTAAAAAAAAAAAAAAATGGAAGCTGTTGCTGCACACCCCTAATATCCACACTGGGTAGCAACTTCAGCAGCAGTAGGAATATCAGAGGATCCCAAATATTTTTCATAGTCTGATTTACATTATAATAAAGATTAAGGATTGCACTTGCCTTTCAAGAGCTTAGGACCATCCTTTTGTCAGCCTATAAGAGCAGCTCTAATTCCTCTAACCAGGAATTAGTGCAGGGAGCATCACTTGGGTGTAAATCTGCTGGGATGAGCCTTTGGGATGAGCCTGAGTAACTCAAGTGTCTCAGCCCAGCTGGAGCTCCCAGTGCTCCCAGCACCCACCTGGCTCTGGTGTGTATTTCCAGTTTGGACAGGGCTTGGAGCAACCTGGGACAGTGGAAGGTGTCCCTGCCTGTGGTTAGGGGTGGGATGGGATGTGGTGGTGTTCACAGGGGTCCCAGGATGAGGGAAGAGATGAGAATCTTGGCTCCATGTTTCAGAAGGCTGATTTATTATTTTATGATATATATTATATTAAAAGAAAATTATATATTAGAACTTCCTAAAAGAGTAGAAGAAAGGATTTCATCAGAAGGCTAACAAAGAAAGGAAAAGAATGATAATAAAATCTTGTGACTGACCAGAGAGTCCGAGCCAGCTGGACTGTGATTGGCCATTAATTAAAAACAACCACATGAGACCAATCAAGGATGCACCTGTTGCATTCCACAGCGGCAGATAATGTTTTTTTCTTTTCCTTTGATGCTTCTCAGCTTCTCAGGACAAAAATCCTGGCAAAGGGATTTTTCATAAAATATCATGGCGACAATGGGATGAGCTTTAAGGTCCCTTTCAGCCCAAATCATGATTCCATGGGATGATCCCATGATGATTCCATGGTTCTGTTTGTTTGGGATCTCTCCAGAGGAGCAGGAGCAAACAGCAGAGCCAGCCCAGAGCAGCCCCCTGGGCTCAGCATCTCCTCGGGGCTGGGAGCAGAGCAGCCTGGTTGGACCTCAGCAGGACAGAGGCTGCCAGCTCGAGCCAGCAGTGCCCCAGAAACCCCAGGTGACCCATCCTGTAGAGGCAGCAGGTTTTATCAGCCAGGGCCTCCATCCTGGCAAGAGTCTTCTCTCTGCTTTCCCACAGGACATCTTATTAGTCATCCCTAATTATTCAGCTCTACTTGAGCAAAGCCTTGTCTCTGTCTTTCTTTCTTTCTGTTTTTTTTCCTGTTAGCCTGAAAACCTGTATTTAAATAATAAGGGGTGGGAGGCATTTTCAATCTCAGCTGGATAATTCCTAAAATGCACAGAGGTAAATCCTGAGCAGACAGATGCTCTGAGAATGTGCTGGTTCATTCCTTGCCTGCCTCAGGCATGCAAAGCCAGGCTTGAGCACAGTTTATGCCAGGCTTTGCCCTGCCCCAAGTCTCTTGGACTACTTCCCAGTCCTTTCTGATGGATTTATGATTTTGGGATGTTTTGAAGCCTTTCTGGGCTTCATTTACACCCCAATCCTGCTGTGGGGAGCTCATCCCTCCCACATGACTCTTTGATATGTCTTTCCCCATTTCACTGTTGTACACAGTAGAACAGTAGAAACTGTGATTTTTCTAACAGTAGAAACTGTGACTTTTCTAACAGCAGAAACTGTGATTTTTCATTTTGAGCGGTGGGCAAATATTTGGGATCAGCAGAGGGGGATAACAGAGCTCTTAGGCCATGTGGAACAGGGGCTTTTATGGGAGTACTGAGGAGAGCTGGTTGAATTTGGGGCTGTTTCTTCAGGAGAAAGATGAAGATGTGACAGAGCCAGGGACACCCAGCAGTGACCACAGACCAGACCTCACCTCCCTCGGCTGTGAAAGGAGAGTAAAATACTTATTGAAATAGGAACACCACGTGTGCAATTCTGGGGTGCTGAGCCCCAGGAGAGGGAAATGCTGGACCCAAATCCACATGGGGGACGATGACAGAGGCTTCCTCCAGCCTCCTCCCACCCTCCCCTTATCTCCATCCCGGTAATTTCTGCTGAGGAGGCTTAGTCTTGCCTTGTAATCTTGATTTGGAGTTTCATTATGAATTACTTGAGTCTCATGTGCCGTTTTAAATTGATTCGTTATGCCAAGTACTTGCCAAACACATAATGAGGGTCTAAATCGGTCCGTATGTAACAAGGCAGCCATTCAATTACTGTGAGCACTCACACTCTGACAAAAGCCTCGATTATTGCTGTCACTTGCGTTTTGGGACCGTCCCGCGCACATCCACACCCCAACTCCTCCCGCCCCAGATCCGTTGGAGGCATTTCATGGTTCCGAGCGCCTGTCCCGTTATTTATTGTTATTTATTGTTATTTATTGTTATTTATTGTTATTATTTATTGTTATTATAAACGCTGCTATTTCCGGCTGCCTCGCACACGAGCGCCGGGCTGGGAGTTCACCCTGCAGGGATTGGTATTAATGAGAATGGGAGCAGCTCGGGCGGGGGAATCGCTGCTGCTGCTCCGTCTCCTCCAATCCATTCACAAAGTCTGTGTGGCAGCTCTTAAAGACCGACGGCAGAAATGGAAATTAATCAAACGAAGGGGCTATTAAGCCACAGCACATCAAAGAGAGCCCGAAAGTCTTCGCACCATCTGCGAAGAAAGCTTTTATCTCTTTCTAACAAATGTTAGAATCCAGACACAGCCCTGATGGGCTGTAAAGATCCATTAGGAGGGTGTGAATAATTATAATTGCCACCCCTAATCAGGTTTTCCTAGATTTCGGGGTACTCCAGGAAGGAATGTCAATACCTGCCAGCCTTTTAAAAACAGATGGGGAAACTGAGGCACCACAGGGCATTGCAGGGCCTTGGTGACAGGGGTGGGGGAACACTGGTTTAGTCCCTTTCCTTTGGGAAACAGTCCCAGTTACCTGTTTCATGGACTCAGGAATGGTTTCATGGACTGTTGAATGAATCTGTTTCCTGGGCTAAGGAATGATGGGCTGGACCAGGTGTGGGCACTGACTCATGGGATCATGGAATGGGCTGGGCTGAAGGGCCCTCAAAGCCCATCTCATCCCACCCCTGCCATGGCAGCGACACCTTCCCCTATCCAAGGTGCTCCAAGCCCTGTCCAGCCTGGCCTTGGACACTGCCAGGGATGGAGCAGCCACCGCTGCTCTGGGCAACCTGGCTCGAGCCTCCTGGCTTTTCCCTGACTCAGATTTGCAGGTCGGGTATCTTTAAATGGTGAAGCAGCCTCCAAAATCCAGGTCCAGGACTTTTCCTGTCCCCACTCTGTGACTTCATCCCTGTCCTTGAGCTGGGCAGGTGGAGGAGGCGGTTGCATTATTGCTCACATCAATTTTGAGCCATTCCTGCAAACTTTGGGGCTCAACACATCCAATGATGTGTTTGAGATTTGTTTTGGATTCAGATGAGCAGACATCAGTCTCAGGTCCCAGTTCCCTGTCTCCTCCATGCAGCAGACTGCAGCAGCTGGGAGCTGTTCTGCCGAGCTCCTGGTGCTGAAATGTCAGCGAGGGGCAGCGGTGCAGGGGCTGACACCAGGGCTGGGAGCTACCGTGAATCATCCTCATTAAAAGGCATTTCCAGTTCAGCTGCAGAGACACTTCTCACCCTCTTTGCTGCCATGGCAGAGCTGTGACCGTGTTCACAGGGGTTTTTGGATGAGGGAAGAGACGGGGATCTGACTCCGTGTTTCAGAAGGCTTGATTTATCATTTTATGATATATATTACATTAAAACTGTACTAAAAGAATTTCATCAGAAGGCTAGCTAAGAATAGAATAGGAAAGAATCATAACAAAGGTTTGTGTCTCAGACAGAGTCCGAGCCAGCTGACTGTGATTGGCCATTAATTAGAAACAACCACATGAGACCAATCACAGATGCACCTGTTGCATTCCACAGCAGCAGATAACCATTGTTTACATTTTGTTCCTGAGGCCTCTCAGCTTCTCAGGAGGAAAAATCCTAAGGAAAGGATTTTTCAGAAAAGATGTCTGTGACACAGAGCTATTAAAATCTCCCGTGGAAGGCCAGCAGCAAACATGGGCACAGGCAGGTACAGCTGCAGCCCTGTGCAGGAGGCAGCAGGTGAAAAACACATTCTCTGAGTCATTCCCTGTGCCAGGAGCAGGAGCAGGAGGTGGATCTGCCAGCGGCATCTCAGTCTGAAAGGAGATGATTTCTCCACCTGCAAGGAGGTTCTAGCAAGATGGGAGCTGGGGCTTCTTCAGGCAGTGAGCAACAGGATGAGAGCACACAGCCTCAGGCTGTGCCAGGGAAGGTGCAGGCTGGACATCAGGAGGAATTTATTCATGGAAAGGGTGTTTGGGCATTGGAAGGGGCTGCCCACGGAGCTGGTGGAGTCCCCATTCCTAGAGGGGACCAAGAAATTACTGGATGTGACACTCAGTCCTCTGGGCTGGGTGACAAGGTAGAGATCACGCACAGGTTGCAGTCACTGACCTTGCAGGTTTTTTCCAACCTCAGTGATTCTGGGATTGTGTGATACTAAAGAGCATCACTGGAGCACATTCATTTCTAATAAAATGCAACAAGGCCAAAGGCACCTTGTCAGGCACAGTGTGTGCAGCAGGCCCAGGGCAGTGATTGTCCCTCTGCTCTTGGCACTGCTGAGGCCTCACCTCCAATCCTGGGCTCAGTTTTGGGTTTATCGTGAGGGGAGCCCTGTGTGTCTTCTTCTCCTTCCTCCCACCCCACCCTGTGGTGGTGTTCACAGGGGTCCCAGGATGAGGGAAGAGATGAGGATCTGACTCCAGGTTTCAGAAGGTTTGATTTATTATTTTATGATATATATTACATTAAAACTATACTAAAAGAATAGAAGAAAAGGTTTCATCAGAAGGCTCGCTAAGAATAGAATAGCAAAGAATGATAACAAAGGCTTCTGTCTCTGACAGAGTCCGAGCCAGCTGACTGTGATTGGCCATTAATTAGAAACAACCACATGAGACCAATCACAGATGCACCTGTTGCATTCCACAGCAGCAGATAACCATTGTTTGCATTTTGTTCCTGAGGCCTCTCAGCTTCTCAGGAGGAAAAATCCTAAGGAAAGGATTTTCCATAAAAGGTGTCTGTGACAGGAGGGGACAGATGGGGGGGTCAGGCTCTGCTCCCAGGGAACAGGGACAGGAGGAGAGGGCCTGGCACTGTTGCATCCTCAGTGCTGAAGGTGGTTCTGTGTTGGAGGAGCAGCAGGATTTAGCAGGATTTCCCTCTTGAATTCTGGCTTATGACAACTGTTGAGCAAGGAGGGATTTTTTGGGTTGATTTTCTCTAACAGGCTCTGCCACCCTCGTGCATTTCCCAGCTGTGAGTCACAACTCATCCTCTGCTTCTCCCCCTCCCTGGCATCTTCAGGCACCTCCTGAGGGTTTGCAAGATATTAACAATGATAATATCTTGTGCAGGGTTTTCTCTTGCTCTCTGCTGCATGAGGGCTGGGAATTCTCCCTCTGAGTGAAAGAGAAAATCCTCCATCCTTGCTGGGTGACAGGAGGTGGGAGCAGCACAGAGGGAACCCAGCCCACATTTGGCCACATCTGCAAGGGCAGCATTACCTTGTGTCTGGGGCACCTGGATGCTCCTCAGGAGGGACCACATGGAGGAATCCAATGCACAAATAAATCCTGGCAATTAAAAAAGCATCTCCCAGCTGAGATTAGGAGGGGTGTCATAGAGCTTTGCTGGCCAGGGGGGAGCTGCAGAAGCATGTCCTGGTGGGGAATTCCACGACATCCCCTGGTCCTGCTCCCACCAGCATCTCCATCCTCTGCCTCCACTCTGCTCCCATCACTCATTGGCCACAATGACTTTACCAGGAGGAAAAGCTGTGAGAAAAAGACAAAGTCAAGTGACTTTTACTTCTCCAGGCTGTTCTGGATCTCATTTTGTGCTTCCCCAAGAGAAGAAGGGGAACAAAGCAGCAGAGAAATGACCAGATTTACTCTGAAATCACCATATTTACGCTGAAATCATCAGATTTTCACTGAAAAGGAAGGCAAGCAGCAGACAGAAACAGGGTTAAAGGGAAGAGGAGACTTGGTCATTTTGCGGAGAGTTCCTGTTTTAAGAAGGCCCCTCAAGTTTCCTCCCCTCCCTTGCTGCCTGCAGGCTGTTAATCATTCAATGATCTATATTTGCAGCAAACCCTTCCATCTCACAGTAATTTCTGTGTGCAACGACTCCAGTGAATTAACAGTGGGCACTGCCTTTGGAACCCAACTGGATTTCACAGTGGAATAACACTTCTCTTTTGTCGTGGCTGCTCCTTTTCTTTTCCTTGCGTCTCCATTTATAATTCAGGTTTCTTAATTCGTTTTTTAAGGGCAGGGGTGAAAGGAAAGGAAGAGCAAGGCTTCGGCAATGCTTTCTGTGAAGGGTGAGCTGCACAAGAGAAGCAGGCAGTGAGTCAGCATCCTCTCCTGCCTCTGCTGGCAGCCGAGCTGTTGCTGGGGTGACTGTCACAGGTGACAGAGCTGATCAGCCTTTCCGGTGCCCCCGAGCCCAGCCAGGACATGTTTTTTCTGAATATATCAAAGCAAAACCAAAAAGGCAGGCTGCAGAAATCCTCCATTCTGCCCCCCAAAAAAACCCCCACTCCCAAATTGGTTATGTTGTCATTTAGAGAAAAAGGAAGAAAGGAACGTGGTGGGTTTGGAGATCGTGTTAGAAAAGTCACTTGGGAGAATCTTGTGGTAATTGTTTCAGAATGAATTTATTATTGCTGGGTCTTGTTAGAAAGGACAGCAAAAGGAACCTGACCTGTGGTGCCCGTGGGTCACCTCCTGCCTGGGCTGTCACCCATCACACCCCAGTCCCAACAGGATGATTAAAAACGTAAAAAAATGACTCATCTGCCCCCCTGCACCCCATTTGCAGCCTTGCAAACAGGAGATTTCAGAGTGGGGCTTCAGGGGTTTTCCCCAGAAGTGCTGCAGCTGACAAGCAGAAAATCTGATTAAAAATAAATCACAGGGTTGAGCTGTAGAGCTCGGGTCTCTGAGCCCTTTGCAGACAAATTCCTTTGCTCCAAATTTTTTTCTGGTTTGGGTTTTCCCGCTAGAAATGAAGCCTCTGGGAGCATTTGGGAGTTCCAGCTTTACCTGCAGGCTCTGCAGCTCTACCAGCATCCAGATGTTGCAGCTAAAGCTGAAGTCCCTGCCTGTGTTTGCAAATAAATTCGTCTTGCCTGCACAAAATGACCCTTCAATAACAACCCTACAGCTGAGGAAGGGGATTTTGTAACAAACCAGTTCCCAGCACTGGTGATCGAGGGTTAAACTGGCCCTGAAGGTGGGGAGGACAGACAGAAGGAGAGGCAGAAGAGAAGGCAGAAGAGAATTTCCTCTGGATTTCCAGCTGGAAGGGGAATGATGACAATATCAGACTTGTATTCAGGGTGTGGATTTTTTCTCTCAAACCACTGCCCAAACATTAAGTAATGAACAGAGGCCAGGAAGCTGGGGCTGCACTAATGTGTTTGGCCTGGTGACCTGTGCAGGTGTTAATTTTCTGGTTAGTCACTACCTTTGAGACCAAAAGCTCAAGGACAGAGTTGCTGTGGGATCCATCCCTCAGTAGCATCCTGGTCTGTTGTGGCTCTCGCATTGCAGCCAGGCAGAGTCACTCTGTTTCCTTCCATGATTTCATCAAACTCTAATGGAAGTCTGATGGCTTCAGGGTAATTCTACCACAGTGACTTTGCTCCTGAGTGTGTGAGAAGGAATAAAAATGTGAACTACAAAAGAGGATTTTCTCTCCCTTCTTGGTTTCCTCTCCCTGTGTGTTTCCTGCTTTAACCACCAACAGTTTAACCACCATCGTGCAACACGTGGTGTGTGATTTTGGTGAAGGCAGATGTCCCTCAGTTTGGTTTCTGGGGTTTCATAGTTGCAGGGGGGCTGGGGGTACCCAGAGCTGGGTTGGGCTGCCCAATCCTGTTCATCCTTCGAGATCTGGGGTGTTCTGGAGAACAAGCCTTGCTCCCCAAGGGCTGGTTTGTCCCCAGGCTCAAGGTGTTGATGCACAGGTTGCCCAGAGAAGCTGTGGCTGCCCCATCCAGAATGGTGCTTGGAGCAACCTGGGATAGTGGCAGGTGTCCCTGCCCATGGCAGGGGGTGGAATGGGATGGGATTTAAGGTTCCTTCCCACCCAAACCAGTCTGGGATTCTATAATTCAATAAATGGTGGCTCTTCTCCATCAACACCTGACCGAGGGACCAAGTGTCCCACTGGAGCACACCATGATGGCAATGCCTCATCCTGTCATGGACACATTGTATGAAAAATCCTTTTGCTGGGATTTTTCTCCTGAGAAGCTGAGAGGCCTCAGAAATGAAATGTAAACAATGATTATCTGCTGCTGTGGAATGCAACAGGTGCATCTGTGATTGGTCTCATGTGGTTGTTTTTAATTAATGGCCAATCACAGTCCAGCTGTCTCGGACTCTCTGGTCAGTCACAAGATTTTATTATCATTTCATTTCTTTCCTTTCTATTAGTTTCAAGCCTTCTGATGAAAACCTTTTTTCTATTGTTTTAATATAGTTTTAATATATAATTTTCTTTTAATATAATAGATATCATAAAATAATAAATCAGCCTTCTGAAACATGGAGTCAAGATTCTCATCTCTTCCCTCGTCCTGGGACCCCTGTGAACACCACCACATCATCCCTCATTGTTTGCTCCTGGGCTGTGTCAGTCAAACCCCTGCAGCCTCAGATTCCATCTCACTCCCTCCTAACACGATGTTCACTGAACGAGCGAACGAAAAGTCACAGAAAAATTGGGAGGATTGCGGAAAGGCGGAAAAAGCCAAGAGACAAAACAGAATTTGAAGGTCCTTGACGGCTGCCAGGCGTCCCCATGGATGTCACCGGGATCTGTGCTCAGCTGAGACAGCTCCCTGCCCTCCAAACGTCTCCTCCTCGCCCAGCTCCCACGGATCTCATTGCTCACAGGCACAGGAGGGTCGAGGCTGGCTCCAGCCCAGCTGCCCAACATGGGAAAAATGGCTTCATTTCTCTGATGCAATTTGTTTTCCTGAATAAAACTGGCTGAAGAGCGGGGAAAAGGTGGAGAGGGCGTGTTTCAAAAATAAACTTCTGAGCCTGCACAAGGGATGCTTTGTGGCACAGCGGTGATTTACAGATTCCCTGGGTTTTCTATGGAAGGCAAAACCTTTTCCCTTAAAAACAGAGTTGTTTGTGCAGCTGGAGTTAGGCACCAAATCACCCAGAATGTCTTGAACATCCTCTGAAAATTCAGCTTAAAATATTGCTGGAAAGAGACCGAGCCCATATTTTAGTGAAAATTTTTCCAACCGCATTGATTCAGAGGGAGATCAGTTGTTGGTTTTGGTTGTAGGGGCTGACACCAAGAGCTTTCCCTGCTGTGGGGTGGCATTGCTCTGCTTAGGGAGGCTGTGAGGGCTTGTGTCACCTCACTGAGCGACTGTCACCAATCACAACCAGAAGTGACATCCAAGGAATAAATGATTCAGGGGCCAAACAATCCCCCCTGGCCCACACGATGCTTTTTACTGCCAGAAATTGGGGTTTTCACATCTTTATGCTGAGTCTGCATCTGGCTCAGCACTGGTGCTCTTCCAGCATCACCTTGAGTGCCTGAGGTGTCCCTGATTTTCCTGCTCCCCTCTCTGAAATGCAGCTCATCTTCCCCTGCTGCGGACACCGGTAATGAAAACACTGTTGTCTCCCAGGATTTGTGGTTAAATTGCTTTGTCAATGTAACCTTAGACCTTAATGACCAAATAATGCCCTGCAACAGGAGTCCTTGGGTATCATTTTGCTGTCATTGTGGAGGCCTTGGAATGTGATCCTCATTCCAGTGGAATTTGCATTAACATTGTTTGGCCATCATAATCCCACCCTGTTAATCACATTTTTAGGATATTGAAATTGGTCTAACTCCATCCTGAGCTGTAACCCCTGGATCCCCAAAGGTTGGATGGGATTTAGCTCCATTAAGGCTGATGGATGACGGTGATGCTGAGCAATTTGACTGATCTTTTTTAGCCACTGGAACTTGTTCTTCACTTCCCAAGAAATGCTCTTGCTCAATCCTCAGCTTTGTGGGAAACAACCCATGAAAAATAGCTGCTGTCCAGGCTCGGTTATTTTGGGGTATCAGTTCAATTTTCACTTCCCCTCTCTCCCCCCTGCCTGTTCTCTGAAGGCATCCAGCAGTCGGAGAGGATCCCAGGGTGTTTGGGGTCCTGCTGTGCCTGGTGCTGAATGTCCTGTGTGAGAGAGGCATCTCCAGTGCTCCCTGGGGAGCTCCCAGTGATGCTTTCCACCTGTGCCGAGGGCTGAGCAAGCTCCCGGGTTTACACAGCGCTGGATTTTCCTCCCTCTTCCACATTTCAGTATCTTTCTCAACTGAGAAAGGAGAAACTTTGCAACTGGGAGTGCAATGAAAAGCTTCTGGTGTAGGATTGAAATAGACTCCAGGTGGGAGGTGAGAAATACTCCCTCAATATACAGATGAGAAACTGAGGCACAGAGGGATTGAAGGATTCACTCCACGGCTGAGCTATACCTGGAGTCTGACTAAGACAGTGACAGGAATAGGAATGGTGTGCTCCAGAGTTAGAGCTCTAAATCCATCCTGGGAAAACAAGATTCAGCTCCAGACCTTCCCACTGTCTCCCTGGACAGTGTTGGTGGAGAATTTGTCTTACCCCAGAGAAGGAAACCTCATGCATGCTTTTTTTTTCCCCAGAGAAGGAAACCTCAGGCTCGGTGAGGAGATGAGATAGGATCCCTGATTTCTGGCAATGAGATGACCCCATCTGGGAGCACATTGGGAATGGCATCCCAGTTCTTCTGGAAGGGTGTGAGCTCATGTGTGACCGTGTTCACAGGGGTCTGAGGATGAGGGAAGAGACGAGGATCTGACTCCATGTTTCAGAAGGTTTGATTTATTATTTTATGATATATATTACATTAAAACTATACTAAAAGAACAGAAGAAAGGATTTCATCAGAAGGCTAGCTAAGAATAGAAAAAGAAGGAATGATAACAAAAGCTTCTGTCTTGGACAGAGAGTCCAAGCCAGCTGACTGTGATTGGCCATTAATTAGAAACAACCACATGAGACCAATCACAGATGCACCTGTTGCATTCCACAGCAGCAGATAACCATTGTTTACATTTTGTTCCTGAGGCCTCTCAGCTTCTCAGGAGGAAAAATCCTAAAGAAAAGATTTTCCATAAAAGATGTCTGTGACACTCATGGACTGTGGGGATGCTCCCACCTCCTGTCTCCGCAAGGGAGAAGGTGAGGATGGCAGGACTGGCCAGTCTGGAGCCAGAGGTCGAGTTGTTCAATTTATTCCCTGACTGCTGAGAGTCAGGGCAAGGGGAAATGGCCTCAAGTTGTGCTGGTGAGGTTCAGGTTGGATATTAGGGGAAATTTATTTCCCAAGATATGGCACTGTCACAGTCTCACCAGGGCAGTGGTGGGGTCCCCATCACTGCAGGGATTTAAAAGACACATGGAGGTGGCACTTGGGGACATGGTCTAGTGGTTGCCTTGGCAGTGAGGTGGACAGTTGGGCTCCATCACCTTAGAGAGCTTTTCCAACCTAAACAACTCCACGATTCTGTGATTGCCCCCAGTTAATCTCAGAAGGTTGGGTTGGTGTGAACTGTATTTGCTGCCATCAGCCCCTGCAGTCCTGCCTGTGATTGGTGACCTCGGTGACAACCTTGAGCCCTTCTCCATGACATTTGTCCCTTCTGAGCAGCACAGGAGGGCTCGAGCTCCTGAGAGGAGAAACCTGGAGGGAGTTAAAGCTGCACTGCCTGGCTGGAGCAGTTGGGGCTTTGCTGAGGGAGGACAGACAATGCATTTGCAGTGCATTAAGGTATTATTGAAACTGCGTGTGCGCTGAGAGGTTTCTGATCCTGCAAAGTAAAGATGAGCAGATTTGTCCCAGATTTATCAATGGAAGCAGAGTTCCCATTGAAACAGGAGGGAGGGGAGGAGGGGTGAGATCCTGCTCACAGCCAGCCTGGATTCTGTACACACTGCCTGGCTGCTGATGCTGCTTTGGGGGGAGAAGGACAAGCCCAAAACGCTGCTTGAGAGGCATTGGGATTCATCAAGAAGGAAGGAAAATTTCAAGGTGGAAGCAGGATGCTAAGGCAGCCCCATGGCTGGGAATAACTGAGAGCTGGGATGAAGATCCCACATGTTTTGTGCAGCCCATGTCCCTGGGGAAGGGATGCTGAGGGCATTCCCCTCGTGGTCTGGGTCTGGCTGTGAGAAAGAGGGAAGTTGTTCATCCCCTCTGCTTGGAAATGGGGCCTGAGAAGGCCATTAAGGGAGGAAAAGAGCAATGCTGCTTCTGCTTCCTCACAGAAGCTGCGTGTGCTGTTCCAGGGCAGCCTCGGACCATTGCACAGGGGGATTTCTTAAATGGCCCTTAGGAACAAAATCAAATTTGTTGAGGCCAGATGCAGCAGCAGAGATGGATGAAAAAGCAGAAGGAAATTTGCAGAGGGAACACTGGGACATCTCACATCAGACAGCAAACCACAGCTAGGGGAGATGGTTTGGTGCTGCATCGAGCTCCCAGCTTACAGGAAAGCTTTGGCCAGGTTGGACACCAGGGAGATTCCCCTTCCCCTGGGCTTTTATTCCCCTTTCTTTGTGCTCAGACCTCCAGGTTTTGCAGTCTGACCTAGAACCACCTCTGTCTCTGCTTGACAAATGCAGCTCCTGGCTGCAAACCCCTGCAGGGAGGGCGTGTGAGGCTGCTGGGGCTCACAGGGGAGGTGATGCTGTTGCTGCATCCCCGATGCTGCCCCAAATCTCTGCTGGAGAGCCAGGGGAAGGCAGGAGCTGCAGGGAGGATCTGCCCCTCGGCTTCTCTCTGCCTGCAGCGCTGCTGCTCGCCTGGCACAGCCTAATTGGCCTTGATAGGATTACAGGGAAGCAGCGGAGGAGTAAACAGGGCCAGGAGGGCACGGCCAGCTCCAGGAGAAATCCCAGCCTGAGCAAAGCCGCTGGAGCTCAAGGGTTAATGTCTGCTGCAGCTGTGGGGTACGGGCTTAATCCTGCTGCTCTTAAAGGAGAGGCTTTTCCAAGCAGCATCCCAAAGGTCTGTGGCTCCCAGGGTAATTCCTGATGGGTTTGCCCCTGACAGATGCAGAGTAAATTATTGCAATTATGGAAGTTACACCTTGTGCCTCGAGCCTTGTGTCCTCAATAAATGTTTGTGGTTTGAGGCAGCCTCATTTGTTTGCCTTCAACCAGACAACACTGATTTATTGGCAGAAATCCTAGCAGGGAAAAGGGATGAGCCAGACAAGTTTTTAGCTGCTACACACATATATGTGGTGAAGGAATGATGGTTATTTCATTTTCATGAAAATAAAGCCTCAGACTTGTGTGTGAGCTGTTGCTTACAGGATTTTTTTCCCAACCTACAGGCAATAAGGGGAGTTCAAGGGTTAATGGTGCTCCAGGCATTACTTCCTGCCTTGTCTGGGTTTTGGGATGGCTGGGAGATGCTGTGGGTTGGGAGGGAGGAGTGGATGCTCTCACTGGGAGCATGGTGCTGGTTAGCACCGTGAGGTGCTGCAGGAATGATGGGGGAGCAACTTCCCAACTCCCTCCTCCCAGGAGATCCACACCCTCAGGAAAACCAGGTGTCAACGCTGGGGCTTAAAGCCAAGGATGGAGGTGGCAACAAGGGACTTGTGTCCAAGTCTGGGGTGGGGTGACGTGGCCTGGAGACAGCTCTGCTTGTGTGGGGGCATGGGTGAGCATTCACCTTTCCATGCACACCTTGCTGGGGCCCATTCCCTCAGGAATCCTCCTGGGTTTCTGGAGGCTGAGGCTGTTTCCCCTCTGTCAGCCTCAAAGAGGTTGGTGGGCTCAGCTCAGGCAGGCTCCATCCTCACTGTTCAGCTGCCATTTCAGAGTCTGGAGTCAGCCCTTGCACCAATATTTATTGTTGTTCCCTCCCCAGAGCTGGGTGTTTTGGACAGCTTGCTTCTGATTTAAAGTATAAATAAGTTTGATCTTTTCATCTGTTGTTCTCCCTACCTTCTGGAGGCTGTGCTGGTTAAAAATAACTGGGATGATGAGCTCAAGTGGGGATGGTGGAGGGGTTTTAACCTCCATCATGGCAGGACACCCATCTGGCTCTGGAAGGGAATGTAGGCTCTCTCATCTCCCCTCTCATGGCCGAGCTCTTGGTCCAGTGCAAGGTGTCCCTGCCCATGGCAGGGATGTGGAATGAGATGAGCTTTAAGGTCCCTTTCAACCCAAATCATTCCATTAGTTTTCCCCAAGTTGGGAGCTCCCTGGATTGCCTAAACCCCCTTGGCACATGGCTGGGGGTTAAAGTGTTCCAGCTCTTGCAGGAGGCTGGAAAAATGGGGATCTGGGCGAGACCTGGGAGTGCAGAGATCAGAGGTTGTCCCTGTTGCACATCTCTGGGGATGGGATGTTTTCCAGCTCTGGGCTCCTGCAGAGGAGGCTTTTGCCTGAAAAAGTCCCTTTTGCTCACAATTGAACAAATTGCTTAAGAAGACCAATTGAAGGGAGAAAGAAAGAAAAAGAAATAGAAAGGTTTTGGCTTTCTTGATGGAAAGTCTGAAATGCAGGTTTGGGTTCAGCCTGGAACCTCCTTGGTAGAGGGCTGGCTCAGCTTTGCTTCTGGGTTTGTTTTGGTGGGGGAAGCACACGCACACACACACGTGTGCACCCACACTCATGGACACACACACATGCACACGCTCTCCTAGACAGAGAAAAACAATCCCCAGCCTAACCCAGACGCTGATTCAAAACAACTGTTGGGTCTGGCCGCGCTGTCGGCTTTCCACTGCCCACAGCCTCCCACCGTGTGCAGCCGTCGCTGAAAACCAACAGGCAAACGCCAAAATTCAGAGCCAAAATTGCATTTCACCTGGGGGAGGGCAGAAAAACTCTTTCTAGGCAGCGGTTCTGCCAGGAAAAGCCCCTCTCCCTGCTTGCAGCAAAGGATGCTCCCGGGAGGAGCCTGAAGCCCCTGGGCGCTGCCTGGGGGTGGATGGGGCTCCCCCAAGCAGGGCCAGGAGAGGGGGTGCCCGCAGCTGTCGGGGGGCTGCGGGGCAGGGCCGGGGGGCTGGTGGGTGT
>NW_005054425.1:2226894-2228660 GCF_000277835.1 Geospiza fortis | reverse complement strand
GAGACCCAGCTCAAAACCCTGGCACAGTGCCCCGAGACGCTGCTGGGGGACCCCCGCAAGAGGATGCGTTACTTCGACCCCCTCCGCAATGAGTATTTTTTCGACCGCAACCGTCCCAGCTTTGACGCCATCCTCTACTACTACCAGTCGGGCGGGCGCATCCGGCGTCCCGTCAATGTCCCCATCGACATCTTCTCCGAGGAGATCCGCTTCTACCAGCTGGGGGAGGAGGCAATGGAGAAGTTTCGGGAGGACGAGGGTTTCATTCGGGAGGAGCAGCGGCCGCTTCCCGAGAAGGAGTTTCAGCGCCAGGTGTGGCTCCTCTTTGAGTACCCCGAGAGCTCCGGGCCGGCCCGAGGCATTGCCATTGTCTCTGTCCTGGTCATCCTTATCTCTATTGTTATCTTCTGTCTGGAGACCTTGCCTGAATTCAGGGATGACCATGACTATGAGGGAACTGGGGGGACCTTCGGGACAGGCGGCGGCCCTCTCACACCTGATGTCTTCACCAACTCCTCATCCTCGCCTGCTTCCATGGTGTCATCCTTCACCGACCCTTTCTTTGTGGTAGAGACTTTGTGCATCATCTGGTTCTCCTTTGAGCTGCTGGTCCGTTTCTTTGCCTGCCCCAGCAAGGCCACCTTCTCCAAGAACATCATGAACATCATTGACATTGTGGCCATCATCCCCTACTTCATCACGCTGGGCACGGAGCTGGCTGAGCGGCAAGGCAACGGCCAGCAAGCCATGTCCTTGGCCATCCTCAGAGTCATCCGCCTCGTCAGGGTCTTCCGCATCTTCAAGCTCTCCCGGCACTCCAAGGGGCTGCAGATCCTGGGGCAGACCCTCAAGGCCAGCATGAGGGAGCTGGGCTTGCTCATCTTCTTCCTCTTCATCGGCGTCATCCTCTTCTCCAGCGCCGTTTACTTCGCGGAAGCCGATGACCCCAGCTCGGGGTTCAGTAGCATCCCCGATGCCTTCTGGTGGGCCGTGGTCACCATGACCACCGTGGGCTATGGGGACATGCACCCCATCACCATTGGGGGCAAGATCGTGGGGTCTCTGTGCGCCATCGCGGGGGTGCTGACCATCGCCCTGCCCGTGCCCGTCATCGTCTCCAATTTCAATTATTTCTACCACCGGGAGACGGAGGGTGAGGAACAAGCCCAGTACATGCATGTCGGGAGCTGCCAGCACCTCTCGTCCAGCGAGGAGATGAAGAAGGCTCGCAGCAATTCCACCCTCAGCAAGTCCGAGTACATGGTGATTGAGGAAGGGGGGATCAACCACAGTGCATTCAAACAGGCTGCCTTTAAAGCAGGCAACTGCACAACCACAAACAATCCCAACTGTGTGAACATCAAAAAGATCTTTACGGATGTTTAAAACAAACCCAAACCAAACGAACAGCAACAAAATGTGAGGATGCAGAGAAACAATACCAATAATAATAATAATAATACCAATAATAATGCAAAGTGACTGTGTGTCGGTGTTGTGTGGAACATGCACCATCGTCGGTCCTGTGTGTGCCCTCGTTTTTATACCTTTATTTTTTTAGATCCTTCCTTTCTAAAGATCCAAAAGTAAAAGGATTTAAAATTCTCTGAAGAAGAGGACAGCTAAAGGGTAAAGAGAAGGAAGATGAAGACAAACCACACTCACTGTCAAAACAGGTGTTTGTTCTGCAACATGTTGCAGGGCTGCTTTGCTTTTTGGGCTTTTGGGGAACCTCTTGCTTTGTTCCTATATTCCCCCTCTTTCCC
>NW_005054425.1:2205834-2226868 GCF_000277835.1 Geospiza fortis | reverse complement strand
TAAGATAACTTGTTGGATTAACAAACTCGGACTGGGTGGAGGAACGAGGAAAACATGAGGCAGAGTGTACTGGGAGGGGGCTGGGAGGAAATAACCATTTAATTCTGCAGAGAGTCTCTGTTACCACATCGTTAAATGATGCTTAATATTGAAACATGTGATGTGCCATTACGGGCACATCCCAGATTTCCTTTTTCTCCCCATTAGATCGTTTATGAAATTCTAATCTGGTCAGAGACCGAGTGCAATCAATGCTGATTTAAATAGGAAAAAACCTCCCTAAGCCTTCGTTTTCTATTCTGGATTCCCTTCCCCTGTAACCTGATGGAATTATTTCCTCCAATGTCAAGTCTGTGGCCGTGCAGCGGGGATGTGTGCGGGAGGAGGGGCAGGAGAGGCAGACTGGAATGTTTTCGGGAGCCGCCGGTGTCGGCACGGAGCAGGATCCACGACGGGCTCCTCGCTGTGCCTGGGAGCCTCCAACCCGCCCAGCCGCAGACAAAGGGATATTTCCCCCTCGTTTTGCAATGCCTTTGGAAGAGATGCAGCCGCTTATCACCAGAAGATTAAAGTGGCGAACACGCCTTCCAGCGGAAGTCACTAATTCCGACCGGAGTGATGCAGTTGCCATGGTGACCACGGTTTCCTGGGAAACCCCCAAAGGTTGTCATGGCATCCCTTCTCCCATCCCCCTTGGTCCTTGCTCTTCCCGCAAAAAGCCTTTCCAGATGGTTCCAGCTCCTCCATCCCACAAGACATCGTGGCTCTGCACCCCCTTCCTGCTTCCTGTCCTGCTGCTCCTCCCGTGTGCCCAACAAAGCATCCACAGGCAACAAGCACCCCCAGATCCACCTGTGCCTCACCTGGGCAGTGCAATCTGGGGATGGAGGTTCATCCTGCTCCACCAAGAACCACTCCAAACCCAGTGGGAGCTGGCACCGAGCAAGCTTGGCCGGGGAACCTCGGCAGCTTTGTGAAACAAGGGGGACAGTAAAAAAATCAGGATTGAAAAATAACCAAAAATCCCTCTGGGAAAAAAATCACCGGCTTCATCTTCACGTGTATGCCAGGGGCCATGGGACATCTGACGGGATCAGGTGAGCTCTGCACGGGGGAGAGTTCAATGGAGTCATAGTGTTGGGGTTTTTTTGGACGAACCCCATGCTTTCCACTGCTTACCTTTATTCTCCAGCTTATCCTGCCGCTCTCGGGTATTTTTATACACGTTAGATAAAGTGGGATCACATCCTAGAGCTCCTCTGATTGTATTTGCTTTTTAGTGCTGTGGGAGGAGGAAAACCCTGCTGCTTCTCTGCAGCTGGATTGCTTCACTTCTGTGCTAAAAAGGTGATTTCAGTGGTTTAGTGCTCCCATCCAGCCCCTGCCACTGACACAGGCCAAAAGCAGCTTGGCCTCAAGAACTTTGGCTCCAGCTCTGCTCAGTTTTGCTGGATTTTGGGTTAAAAAAAAGCCAAATTGCTCTGAGGTAGCACATGGAACAGGCATGCTGTTAAATACCTACAGCAAAGAGAAATTTGGCCCCAACCAGTGAAGTCTCAAGGCTGTGGAGAGGGGGCCTGAGAGATGCTGGCCCTGCCAGAATTGCAGTTTAGCTGGGATTTTTCCCAGACTCAGAAGGATCTAGATGGTTTGCAGCACCTTCCCTTAGCCACAGTCAATAAATTCAGGGAAAACGTCAGAGCCCTTCCTTGGCTGCTGGGCTGTGATGGTTTTATTTGGGCTACCAGAGTTTTCATCAGCTGAGGGTCCAAGAGATGATCTTTATTAGGGAGATGCTCTGGAACATCATGGGAAGTCACAAACCTGAGGTCTCTTGTCCAGGTAACTGGGATTCCTTGTCTGGGATAACTGGGAATCCCTCAGTGTGCCTTTTCCCCAGGCTGCCGGTGGGCTGAAATGTCATTTCTGCCTACAAGCTCTCACTTTTTACTGTTCTTCTCTTTCATTGTTACTAAATTTTATTGTTACTAAAGCTTTCCCACATGCCTGTTCCTAAAAGGAGGGGCTGAGTTTAAGAGCAGTGGAAACATGGCACTCAGGAGAGTTTGCAGATGAGTTCTGGGTTGGTGATTTCCCCGTGGCAGCTGCACAGGGTAGGGAAACCACATGTTCTTGAAATGGCACAGAACAATTTTCAGTTTCTCTGTCATCTAAAATAAGCAGAGACCTTGCAGGGGGTTGGTTTGTTTTCCTGACTCCTCCCTGCCTGATTTTGTAGGAGCAGAGTAGTTTCAAAGGGATTTTATTGACAGTAAAAGATGCTTTATGGGAGAGGTGACAAGGAAACCTCTTCACCCACTGGGGTAAAAGGCAGTTTGGCTCTGGTAAAATTCCAGAATGGTTTGGGTGGGAAGAGACCTTAAGGATCATCCAGTCCCACCTCTGTCATGGGCAGGGACAACTTCCACTGTCCCAGGCTGCTCCAAGCCCTGTCCAGCCTGGCCTTGGACACTTCCAGGGATCCAGGGGCAGCCACAGCTGCTCTGGGCAACCAATATCTAACCTAAATTTCCCCTTTTTCACGTTCAGAAAAATACTTTTCAGTACTGAGTGGTATCACTGAAAGACAAAAATTCACTGCTGCTGTCTTTTAGATACACCCCCAAAAGTGGAAGTGGAAAACTGGGGACATCTTTTGGATGTTCTGCCCTCTCTGCATCCTCCCTCTCTGCTGTCTCATGGGTGCCATTCAGTGAGAGAAACTGAGTCACCTGAGCCACCTGCTCTAGTGGGAGGTGTCCCATGGCAGGGAGCTGGGACTGGATCACCCCTAAGATCCATTCCAACCCAAACCATTCAGTGACTCTGATAAATGCCTTCTGTTCCGTGCTCTGACAGCTCCTCTGGCACTGGCTGCTGCACATGTTGTGCCAGGAATTGGAGAGATCCCTGAAACCCTGGGCTCTCCACAGCCAGCTGCTGTTGAAGTGGCTCTGCTCTCCTGCCGTGTGCCCCATTAGGATAAGGCAGTGTTTCAGCAGCCACTGGGGATTCCAGAGGAGCCTGGGCTCTGCTGGGTTTGCCTGTCCCTGATGTGCTTGGAGGGGCAGCATTAGGGATTAGCATCAGTGTGAGGCAAAGGGCTCACCCAGACCCGGCTGATTACATTAAATGGAGGAAAGGGCATTACCACAACTCTGGCTGATGCTGCCCAGCACCCCAAGAGCAGGGGAGCAGGGTCCCCACAGCTCTGGGCAATCCCTGCTCTCCACTGCCACGTCCTCCCTGTCCTCTGTGCCTGTCACCTGAGAGACACAGCGACACTGAAGGATGGGAGAGAGGAGGGAAGAGGCAGCTCCCACCCCTGCGAGGCTGGAGCTGCCCCCGTGCATGCTTTCAGTTCATCAGAGTCACAGAAAGGTTGGGGTTGAAAACAACCTTAAAGAACATCTTGTTCCAACCCCCACACAGGGGCGCTGGGTGCTGCAGAGCCGTGTACCTCCTGTTTTCTCTTTTCACACACTGCTGTCAGTCTCCCTTTCCCTCTGCCTATATTTTAGGACCTGTTCCCGTTTCCAGCCTCCCTTTCCCTCCGCCTGTATTTTAGGACCTGTTCCCGTTTCCAGTCTCCTTTCCCTCTGCCTGTATTTTAGGACCTGCTCCCCTGTTTCAGCCCTCGATGCCTCCTTGAGACACATCCTTGGTGCTGGGGGGTGCAGCAGCCACAACCCTGGCCTCTCCACTTGGTGCTTTGACACCATCACCTTTTCCTCCTGCTTCTTTCCCCTCCTTTTTTGTGTGTTTTCAGGCCTGAGCTCCTCCAAAAGGTTCTGTTGTTCTCCAGCACAATAGCTGCCCTTCGGGTGCCTGGGGTGGCCAGAGCAGAGCAGTATCCATCCCACCCCACGTGTGGACACAGACAAGGGCTGCAGATATCTCTTTCCTCCAGGAGGGTTAAATTTCCTCCCAGGCAATTGTTCCTGCTCCATCCCTTGACAAAAGAAGTCGTTTTTGTTTTTAATCCCCGGTTTATGGACAATTAGGCAGCGGCAAAGGGCAGACAAGTGCTTTCCCCGGCAGAATGGAAGGAGCCAGCCTGGGTCAGTGCTCCTAAGGGGTCTCTCCTGCAGAGATGTACACAAGGAAAGGCTGTTTGGCAGTGCTTGGCTTGTACGGGGAGCGTTGTGTGTAAAATCTGTTTAATTGTGTAGTTTGGAGCCCTCTCCTGCCAAGCTTTTAAAATATGCATATCTTGGTGCGAGCACACGGAGGCTCCACCGCCGCCCGAGGGAAGCAGGGCTCGCTTTTCCCCGCGTTTAAATGCTTTAGCCAACGATCTCTGGGCAGGCTGCAAACCTGGCAGTGCAAACAGGCCAACGGGGTTTAGCTGTGCCTTGTTTTGCCCTTCAGACTCAGTTCTGTGTGTACCTGGGAGGAGAGCTCTGTGCCCCAGCATCCTCCTGCAAGGGCAGTCATATCAGGGACTTCTTTCCCAGGGAGCAGGGAAATGAGGGATTTCTGCATATTATATGATCTTTGTCATAGATTATCTTTAAGGTCCCTTCCAACCCAAAGCATTTGATGATTTGATGGTTACAGGGTGCTCTGGGCAGGGCCATTTCCTTGGAATTCTCACTCCTACGGAGCTGGTGCTGCTCCCCTGCACCCTCCCTGCTCTGGGTCCCTTCCTTGGCTGGGCTTTGGGGGTGTCGTTCAGCTGGAGGATGAGTTAAGGGTGGGATGTTGGTGCCTTTCCCCATTTCCCTGGGTGCTGTTTGCATGGCTGAGTCCAGGCAAGCCCGATGTGCCAGAGGTGGCAGGTGGGCATTGAGCCCCTCTGTGCTTCTTTTCCTGGAAACAGTCCTGGGCCCGTGGCCATCACCACTTTGAGGACATTTGGGGGACATTTGGTGTGCCCTGAGGTGCCTCATCCCAGCTGGGAATCACTGGTCCAGCAGTGGAGGGTGTTTGACCCATTTCAGGGAGTTTCTTAGGTCAGAAATGAGACTGGCACCAGGAGGAGGTTCCAGTCCCAGCTGTGCCCTAGGGCAGAGCCATCCCTCAGCAGGGACACATTCACTGCCAGGGGATCTCTGCAGAGCAATCCCATGCCCAGGGCATCCTGCAGGGGTGTCCCAACCGCAGGAGATCCCTGCAGAGGGATCTCAGGGGATCCCTGCAGAGTCGCTCCAGCCTCAGGGGATCCTGCAGAGGGATTTCATCCCCAGGGGATCCTGCAGAACCACCCCAGCCTCAGGGGATCCCTGCAGAGGGATTTCATCCCCAGGGGATCCTGCAGAACCATCCCAGCCCCAGGGGATCCCTGCAGAGGGATTTCAGCCCCAGGGGATCCTGCAGAACCACCCCAGCCTCAGGGGATCCTGCAGAGGGATTTCAGCCCCAGGGGATCCTGCAGAACCATCCCAGCCTCAGGGGATCCTGCAGAGGGTCCCAGCTCCAGGGGATCCCGGCAGAACAGCCCCAGCTCCATCTCCCAGCCCCTCCCAGCTCTTGCTCCAGGCAAACCTCTGCTGGCCCCGCTGTGGTTGAGCCCGGGATGCCATGGAGAGCTTTCACTCCGTGCTTGGCACAGGCCCGTGGGTGATGGTGTCCCTGTCCCAGGGCTGTTTGTCCCCTCGTGTTGGCTGCTCCCTGCTGGGAAAGTGTCAGGGTTTCTGCTCTTTGTCACTCAGCGAATCCCACTTGGTGCTCCTGAAAACCCTCCTGTGTGTGGAAGAGCCAGCACCCTTCTATCCCCAATTCTGACAAAACTCACCACAAACATAAACCCCGTGTTCATGTTTGTGCTTTTCCTTCCACGATTAACGTGCTGCTCTGACACCCACCGGGCTCAGGGTCTGTCTGTGCCTCATCAGGGTCTGTGTGTGTCTCATCAGGGTCTGTGTGTGTCTCATCAGGGTCTGTCTGTGTCTCATCACCGCTCAGAGCCCGAATTTTCAGTGCTGAGGATGCTCGGCAGCAGGGCAGGGAATCCTCCCCGCACGAGCATCCCCTCAGGGCACCGTCACTTTGCTCCTCCTTATGAACCAAGACACGCTCAAATCAATTCGAACATGTCTCCCATCTCCTCCAGCTCCTCACTGGGGCCAGGAGGAGCTGGAATTCTCCCTGATCGCTGCTTTTCCGCGCTCAGGGCGGGAGCAGCCGTTCCCTGCTGGCTCCGCACGCTCATTGCGAGAGCCCCGGCTCAGCCGCACCGACGGCAGCAGGCGCTGCTGGGTTTGTTTAGGAATGATTCATTTCCTTCAGACTTGTGATTCCGATGCTTTTCTGAGCGTGCTGGAGCTCTGCTGCTTTGCTCCAGTGGTTGCATTTCAATTTTTAGCATCTCTGAACACCCTGGCTGGGCAGGCTGGGGTTGGATGTGTGGGGAAGATGAGCCCGTGGTCCCCTCTGCTCACCCCAAGGCTGCAAAATGCAGTCAGGTTTATTTTGAGGCTGGCCAGCCCATCTCCTTTGCTTTGCTTCCTCCAAAGCACAACATCTTCCCTGCATCCTCATCATCCTTGCATCTTCGTTATCCCTGCAACTTCATTCCCATATAGAGGATAGAGGAGGAAAATCTTTTGGGGTTTTATCACAGTTTGCTCAGTGCTGGCAGCAGGATTAGGGTTGCAGCAGGGTCTGTGCTTGGGGTGCTGCAGGGGGTTTGGGTTTGTACTCCAGGGAAACGTGTCCCTGCTCCCTCTGTGAGCTCTGTGGGATTTGCTCCCAGGGCTCCTCCGTGCCTCAGTTTCCCCATCTGTAAATGGCCCCGAGCAGCTTCAGGAGGTGTTTGCAATGAAACTGCTGGGGAAGGAAGAGGCAGTTTTGAAACATGGAGCAAGGAGTGAGGACTCCTCCAAAGGTTTTATGGGATTCAGCTTTCTCGAGGCTGGAAAAGCCTGCAGACCCTGCCCTGGGTACTCCAACAATCCCAGTTTTATCCCTTGGCTGGAGGGAAGCCTGAGGTTTCACACAGCTTCCCAAGCTGCCAGCTCTGCCTTCAGCTCCCCATCAATATCCTCCTCTCCTGGGATTTCTTCACTCTGCATCTTCCCTTTCCCACCCTTCTGGCCCATTTCTCCTGAAATCTCTGGGAATTTAGGGTTGAGAACCCTCTTCTCCCTCCTTGCTGGTCTCTGCTTGGAGCTGCCACTGTGTCTCTGTAACAATTTAGCCTCACACTGTTGCACTGGGTCAGAAACCAGACATAAGAAATTTGGGCTTAAAAATGGCCCTGGCTGCTGGGAATTCAAGTTTTCAGTAGGGATGAGGAAGGAGTTGCTGTGAACTGGATGTAGCATTGAAGGTTTGAGGGCTTCTCTACCTCTGCCTGTGCCTCAGTGGGTGCAGGTGCCTGAATGATATTCCACATTTTCAATCCCACAGAATTAAGGCAGGAAATATTCTTTCTGCAGCATCAGAAACAAGCCTGGGCTGCTCTCTCCCAGGGCTGGACATTTTCAGGGGTGTCTCTCCCATCCTGGTTGCAAGATGCTCTGAGAAAGCACAGGGAGCCCAAGGAGGAGCGAGTGGGGGATTCCACCTGGGTCCAGCTGGGTTCCTCACCTGGGAAATCTCCTGGGAATTTTGCTTTATTGCTCCATTTTCTTGCCCAACAGCCATGCAATTCCCTTGCAGGAGAGCATTACACAAGCACCCTTATCAGCCAAGTGTGGCACTCAGTCAGAGATATCAGTTCATTTGATAAGATCTGTTTTCTTAACAGAAAACCTGTGTTGATTGGCATCAATGAAATCTTCCTCTTTAATTCTGTGTTAAGACTCTCAGCCATTCCAGCACATTGTTTGGGATCAGTGACAGATGGCCAGACACATCATTTTTGCAGGTCACTTTGTTTATCCCTTAAAAAACTGTCCCAAACAGGAGCTGTTTTCCAGTCCTCTGGAAAGACTCAGGAGATGCTCAGTACTTGCACTCCCAGGAGCTGTTTTGCCAGCTCTGAGTGTTTAGATGGAAGCTATTTGGCTCAGTCAATTTAAAAACATCTAATTTTTATGGCTGCTGTTTAATATCCTCTATTTCTCTTGGGATGGAGAGGATTTCCTCACCCCTGTGCAATAGAAAGACATCTGGATCCCTTCAGGAGCTGGAGCAGTGATAGCTCCTGAATGCTCCTCACTTCTCACTCCCACTCACTGGATCCAGAGAAATAAAACCATTGTTAGGCTGAGGATTTGGCATTTCTTTCTTCACTTGCAAGGATACAGCTTGGATAGGCTTCAGGTACCCCAAGCACTGGATTATTTGCCTAGTGGGAATTTAAATTGTTATTTAATACCCTGGGGTACCCCAGGGTACCCCAAAGCACCGGATTATTTGCCTGGTAGGAATTAAAATTATTACTACTTCATCTGCAGGGTCCCACTCCACCACCACCTTCTTGCCCAGTGGCATTTCCTGGACTGAAGGTTCTGTTTGGGTCTAAGTTGTGTATTTATTTATTTATTCATTCACTGAGTGTGTAATGCTCCAGTGATCCTTGAGGATCCTGGCAGTTTGGAGCCCTTCTTGGCTGCCAGGTGGGAGGGGTTTAATCCCCCAGCAAGCCCAGTCCAATAAAGCAGAAAGCCCTGTCAGCTTTAAGGCCAGGAATGGCCCTGCTGGCACTTCAGGATAAGCTGGTGCTTGAACAACTGCCTGGGCTGGATCCTTGCTGGGAGCACTGAGCTTGTCTGGAAGCTCCTTTCCCAGTCTGCACTGCCTCACAAGGGGATCTTTGCTCCTGCCAGGAATTCCCATCTCTTTCCTTTCTCTGCTGGCTTTTAGCATCCCTGTAACATCATTCCTATATCCCCACATCCTCATCATCGCTGCAGATGCATCCTCAGCATCCCCATATCATCATCATCATCATCATCATCATCATTATCCCTGTATCCTCACCACCCCTGCAACTTCACCTCTGCAATTTCATCGTAGCTGCAACATCATCCTCTGTGCATCCTCATCATCCCTGCAACATTATCCCTGCAACTTCATCATAGCTACATCTTCATCATCCCTGCATCCTCATCATCCCTGCAACATTATCCCTGCAACTTCATCATAGCTACATCTTCATCATCCCTGCATCCTCATCATCCCTGCAACATTATCCCTGCAACATTATCCTTGCAACTCCATCATACCTACATCTTCATCATCCCTGCAACTTCATCTCTGCAATTTCATCATAGCTGCAACATCATCATCCCTGCATCCTCATCATCCCTGCAACTTCATCATAGCTACATCTTCATCATCCCTGCATCATCATCATCCCTGCAACATTATCCCTGCAACTCCATCATAGCTACATCTTCATCATCCCTGCAACTTCACCTCTGCAATTTCATCATAGCTGCAACATCATCATCCCTGCATCCTCATCATCCCTGCAACTCCATCATAGCTACATCTTCATCATCCCTGCATCCTCATCATCCCTGTAAATGCATGTACATCAACCCTGCAATCCCTGCATCCTCATTATCTCTGCAACTTCATCCCTGTAACTTCATCTGCAATTTCATCACAGCTGCAACATCATTCTCCCTGCAGCCTTATCATCCCTGCAGCCTTATCACCCCTGCAACATCATCAGCCCTGCAACATCAGCCCTGCAACATCAGCCCTGCAACATCCTTATCCCTGCATCCCCATTGTCCCTGCAACACCTTCCCTGCATCCTCATCATCCCTGCATCCTCATTATCCCTGCAACTTCATTCCCACATCCTCATTATTGCTGCAACTTCATCTCTGCAACATCTCCATCCCTACATCCTGATGCCTGCAGCATCCAAAGGAAGGGTTTCTCCTTCCTCAGTGCATGGATCCCACCTGGCAATCTCCATCCTGCCTCTCCCTTGGGGGAAAACTGGCTGATTTTTGGGGCTGAGTGCTTTGGGGCTGATTTTGGGGGCAGGTCCTGGTGCCTTAGGCTGGGCTCTGGGCTGTGACTGCAGCTCCTCCCAACCTTCCCCTCATCACCAGCTGCTAATTAAGGACTCAGCTCAGATAATTTGACCTGGGCAGCTGGGATGCTGCAGTTGCCACAGTGTGAAGTAAAGGCAGAACATGGATTTTTTGGAAGATGAGAGGGTTAAAAACAGTTGCATGAAATTTCTAGAAATTTTAGTGTCTCAAAGGGCAGAGCAGAGCATCTCCCTATATTAAATCAGGAGTCAGCCCCTTGAGTGTAGAGCTATGGATGCAATTCTGGCACTGCAGAAACTGGGGGATTTTTTGAGCTCTTTTCTGGACACCCCCATCCCCACATCAAAATGGGATTTTGGGTTTGTGCTCTGTGAGCAACTCCACAGTCCAAGCTCTGGGAGGGGATCAGCCCTGGCTCCTCCCAGCACCTGGACTGGATTTATAAAATCAGCCAGTTGCTCAATATCTCGTGAATTACACCAGCTCAGAACAAACTCAACTTGATTAAGATAAAAACATGAGGAAAACCCATTTGGCACTAATTATTCTGGGTTTGGAGATAACAGTTAATAACAAGAATACATTTAATGAATCTTTTTCCTATCTTTAGCTCACTTTAGACTATGTGGCATCAAGTCCATTAAAGAATTTAATTAGAAAATTCTCATTTTTCATTCGTGGGAAATGGAGTTGGGAATTTGTCAGTGGGGAACCAATGTGCAACTTCTCTTCCACTTTATTTGCAAAAAAAGGAACCAGGCTGTGCATAAAAGTGGTTCTTTGCTTTGCCCAACAGATCACAGAAGAAGTTTTGAAATGAAGACCTTCAGGACTGTGTTGAGAAGTAAAACATCTCCAAGGAAAGGACAAACATCCCAAACATCCCCAGCATCCCAACACGGTGCCCGACGCTGCCGTGGACCCGACTGACAGAGGGCCTGTCCTCCCCAGCTAAACCCAGTCCATATTTCATATATATTTATTTATATATGGAATATCCCCCACTTTATCTGTGCTTTCTAACAAGTGCATTATGCAGAAGGGAACATCTTTGGAGCCAGCTTATCTTCAATTTATGTGCAATATAACAGGACTGAGCAAAGCCGGGAGAAAGGAGGAGGAGAGGTGGAAGTCACTTGGACATTATTTCAGTATTTTTTAATATTATAAAAAAAAATCTCTTGAAAGATGAAGCAACCAGAAAGGAAATGTTAAGCAGAGCTGCTAAAACTCAGTCCAAGTGTTTTCTCGGGGTGGGAGGGAGTGGGGGGAAATTTGGTTGCTGTCGCTGTTCCCTGGCGAAGGCCACGGGCTGTTCTCAGCTCTTTGAGAATCATTCCTGTTCCATTTTTCTCACTTTCCTGGAAATGCCCTTTATAAGTAGCTCTGTGCTGTACCAAAGGCTGTGATTTACTTTAAGTCCTTATTTAGAAAGAAACATCTCTGCTGGTGCTGAGGAAAAGGGTGTCGAACAGTTGTGCCTTGCCATCAGGATCACTCCACAAAAAACTAAGGAAAAATTGAATTTCCAGGGTAGAAAAGGTCTAAAAACCCAATTCTTGGCTGACCATGCTCCTGCTTCCTTTCATGAGAGCCTCTCTGCCTTTGTCTGCACTTCCACAGTACCCCAGTCTTGTGGGAATTTTATAGTGTTGCCTTGCTAATTCTATAATAATTGGGAATTCCATCCTTCCTTTGTCCATTACTGTTTCTTTTTGCACATTTGAGGTTTTTGGTGGAAGGTTTAGAGCTGTGGGTTGCCCATACTGGGCTGGGGAGCTCTTAAAGCTGGGCTTTCTATAACCTCACTGTGTTTCCTAGGGCTGCACGGATCAATATTATCCTGGTGCCACGAGATAAATGGTCTGCAAAGGGATAAATGGTCTGCAAAGGGATAAATGCAAATGGCAGAGGGGTTGATGGTCTCTCCTGCTTCTGGCTCCCCCTTTTCTCCCTCCCCAGCCTCATCCACCTACTCATGCTGCCTCCATCCCAGCCTGGGGACTGAAACCCTCCCAGCTCAGCCTCCACCAGAGGAGCAGAGTGAAACTTGGAACAGCGTTGGATTTAAGGGTGAAAATAATGTTGGAGGGACTCAGATGAGCACAGGAACCTCTTTGTCTGCATTGCAATAACTCCCTGGGAATGGTCTGGGGATGTTAATTTGGACTGGACAGAACCAAGTGTGCTCGAGCTTCCTCTGAAGCAGAGGCTGCTCAAGGGGAGATAACAAGAACCAAAATTATTGTGTGTGAAACAGACCCTTGAGCTGATGCTGCTGATTGTCTTTGGGGCCCAAGGACCAACCTGGAGGTCCCCACCGGGTTCCTGGAAGGTGGAGCAAGGACCAGTCTTCCAGAGGATCCTTCCCCCAGTGGAGCTGCTTGCCTGCATTCCCCACAGACCATCCACAGGAGACACAGCCCCAGGGAGGATGCACTGAAACCAACCCCTGGTAGGAAGGCTGGAAATGGAAAAACTCGGGAATGTACAAGGCAAAGCAGCCAACAGTCTGCACCACATTTCTTGCAGAAGAGCTTTGAAGACAAACAAGAACCCTGCGCAAAAACTTCAGCTGAAATTTGGGTTGAGAAATTCCCTTAACACTGGGGAACGATGTGATTCTTATGAGGAACTTGTCGGCTTTGGTGAGGTTGTGTTTATTTTGTTTGTTTTATACACACAGATCATTTCTTGGCTGGAATTCCTCCTCCTGCCACGGCAGGTGCACCTCTGGTGGTGGAGACTTTGTTCCTGCCAAAAGGGCTTGGGGGGCCCAAACACAGAAATCTCCAGGGCTCTGCACAGGTGCAGGTTGGGCAGAATGGCCTGAAAAGAAGCAAAAGTGTTAAACCCAGCAGTTTTAGCCAATTTAATCAGTTGGAGAATGAAGAGCAAATATGGATCTGGCTCTCAGTAGGACATTGCTCCTCTTGCATTTATTCCCAGCATGGAAGAAACCCCAGCTGTGGGTAAATGGAGGAGAAAGGGCTGGTGCTGCCGGCACCTGGATTTACCACGGCTTTAACAGCAGAGGGAGATTGGGATCGGGGACCAGGATGGCTGGAAGACCTCACGGAGCAGCTCCCTGAGCCCACGGAGAGGAGCAGGGGGTGCCAAGGCTGGGCAGGGATGCCGGGGAAGGCGAAACAAGGCGCAGTGTGAAATCAATGCGCTGCGAAAGCCGCCCGCACAAATTACAGCTAATTAGAGCAGTGGCTCTCATTAACTTGGTTTGGCCGTGCCCTGCCCGTGGTGGAGGCGGGGAGAGGGAGCTTCTCCACGGGATCTTCCAGCAAATTGCTCCTCCAAATCCCCGGGGCTGTGGCCGCGGCCGGGCCCCTCCGGGTGTCCCTCTGTCCCTGCCCCTGCCCCTGTCCCTGTCCTCCCCTGCCTCTCCCTCTCTGCCCCTGTCTCTGTCCTTCTGTCCCTGTCCCTGTCCCTGTCCCTGTGTCCCCTGCCTGTCCCACCCCAGCACTGAAACAAATTATTGTTCGGGCCATAATATCTCAGACCTTAAACGACCCCTTTGAAAAGACCAGGAGAAGTGCCCGGTGTTTGGGGTGAGCGCTGGAATTCCCAAGTTCTCCTCCCCACCGCCATGGAGGGAGCTGCTGGCAGGCTGGGGGAGATGGGGCTGAGATGGAGCTGCCCTTTTTTGGGACATCTCACCTCCCAAACCCCTAAGGAGCTGTGAAACACATTTGTTTGCAGCCTCCCTGCAGCGTGACAGGTTCTCAGTGTGCTCTTGAGCCTGCCAAGGAGAATGAACAAAGCTTCAGCAGCTCTGAAATCGTGAGAGACTGACCCCAAAACCACGCTTCCATGACCCCAAACCCACTTTTCCACCGCCCTGATGGGTTTGGGCTGCCAACAGCGAAACCCCATGAAAGGAGGGGGACCCCAGGCTGCCCACACAGGTAAGGGCACATTAACAGGAGGAGAATTGATTTTCTGGATTGCAGCACAGACCTGGATCTTGGGAAGCCCTGGTCCCAAAGGTGTTATATTTAGTTTCTTTTGGAACATGATCTAGTAGCCCTTAAAATGGGGGATAGAATGTATCAGTACTAAAGTTATTTTTTATTTTTCACCAGTGTTACAGAGAGCTTTTTTATGGTGTGTGTGTGTAACATAATTATACCTCGTCTGTTTTCAGTAGCCACTTGTTACAGCATCTCTCTGTTAGGGCTCAAAACTGTATTTTGATTATTAAAGGGGTGGGAAAACCCATCGCCACCTCCCAACCATCTCACACTGATGACAATCTTGCCAAATTCCACCTCTCCTCGGTGTTGTGCATTCTGTCGCTCCGTGCTCTCGGGTTCCTCGTGCTTGGTCGCTGAGCCAGTTGGGTGTTCATGTGCTTTTCCACAACAATTGAGAGTTTGATAGTCTCTACCTGTCAGTCCAGTGTATTAATCTGTGTTGCCTGTGCCCAGCCTGGTGCGTGTTGCAGATAACCATCGTGGCAGGGCTGCGCTTGGCAAGGGAAGACAAATTAAAAATGTATCCAGTCGATTAAAAAAAAACAACAACAACAACAAAAAAAAGGCAGCGATTTAATGATGGCTGACATCAAGAGAAGATCCAAAAAATAGCGTGCTTTGATTCCCATAATCATCCCAAGGCAGGCTGCTCATCTTTATTCATAGCCCTTCAAAGCCGTGCTCCCAGACGCCGGAGCAGCTCGGAGCTGTCGTGCTCAGACGGGGCTCTTTAGACTCTGAACACGCACCAACCCTTCCCCTTTTAATTTTAGGGTGCAATTAAAGTGATGAGAGCTCTGCTGTTGGCTCTGTGCTGGCTCAGAGGCAGGAAAAGAGGATCTGGGGAGCTGGGCTGGTGTGGGGTCACGTAAAGCCGCTTCTTTTAATGACATGTTTTAAGCTGGTTTAAGAAGGCAGCAAAATTAGAAAGCAAAAGATCTCCAAAAGTGTTTCAGGACACTACAAAGGTTCAGGGGACGCAGCACAGGGACAGGGCTTAGCACTGAGGCTGGAATGGGCTGTTGGAGGCAGTGAGGGAATACTGGGAAGCTGCTCTGCCCTGCTGGATTTGGGGGAAAGGTCAGGATTTGCTGAGGGTGCCCCATCCCTGGCAGTGTCCAGGGCCAGGCTGGATGGAGCTTGGAGTAGTCTGGGATGGTGGAAGGTGTCCCTGCCCATGGAAACAGGATGAGCTGTCCCTTCCAACCCAACCCACCCTGGGATTCTGTTAATTTGTGATTCTGTGATTCCTGCAGTCCCATCCCAGGCAAACCCCTGTAGGACTGACATCTCAGAATCCAGCCTCGAGCCTGCTGGAGGCTTCATTACCTCACACACTTGGGTGTTTTCTGAGCCAGCTGTTCAAATGCTGTTATTGCTCCTGAATCCTTTTAAAATTAAGGAATTTCTGAGACGGAGTTTTTCTTCCCTGAGTGCTCTCCACTCTCCTGCATTGCACAATCCAGCTAGAAGTCTGTCTCTCAGCCTGAGATTAAAGCCAAGTAGCAGCTCTGGGTGAATTAAATCACACATTCTAATCCCCATATTTTCCACCAGCCTCTGATACAGGTAAATTATGTTTCTTTTCCCCATTTTTCCTGCTGGGTCCACAATGATTTTATCAGTGCACCTGTGAAGGGAATGGCCTGAGATTGTTCTGACTGGTGTTGTCCATAACACATCTCTGACCACTGCAGGGCCAGGCACTGCTGCTGGCTTTTAAATGCATCATTCCTATTCCAGAGGATGATTTCACAGCAGGAAAAATTTGCCTGGCAACCCCCAAGTCATGGATAGAGCTGGAATTGTGAATCAAAAGGAATTAAGTGGAAACGTAGTCAGGAAGTGCCTGAAATATTGGAATTTTAATGAAAAACGTGTGTTGGCTGCCACATCCCCT
Organism: Geospiza fortis; assembly: GCF_000277835.1. Taxonomy (NCBI): domain Eukaryota; kingdom Metazoa; phylum Chordata; class Aves; order Passeriformes; family Thraupidae; genus Geospiza; species Geospiza fortis. The sequence goes on along the minus strand of NW_005054425.1, from coordinate 2,211,074 downwards.
GTGCTGCCATTGGTGCACTGAAATTAGACCTGGTTATCCCAAGTGCTCAGGTCTTGCAGGAAAATCACCCTCACTGCTGGAGGTCAGGGACTCCACGGCTGAATTTGGCACCTTGCAAGGAGAACAGGCTCTTAATTCATCACCTCAGACCCCAAAACGTGGCTAAAGGGAGGTTTTGCATCATCCTCCAGCACGGCAGCAGCTCGTGTTTCTTAATTTCCCATCCTTTACTATGCAACTGATTTTCTGGAATCTTCCCAGGATGGAGATGGCTGGATATAGTTTTGACTTTGCTTTCCTTCCTTCTCATGTGCAAGTGGGTAATGCAGAATTGTTTCCATGACTGTCTCACCTGGGACGTGCACTGGGTCTGTGAGCAGTGAAATATTGGGAAATTCTGTGTAAATCTGAACTTGTCTGTAAATCTTGACGAATCAGTGCCACAGGAGCGATGCAATTTTGAACTGGAGATGTTAATGCAGTCTTGTTACTCTGAGTTCATTTCAAATTCTGGTTTTGCCAGTGAGCTGTGTTGCAAATGTTTAAAACTTGTTTTTTTTATACCAGTCTGATGCTAAAACCAGCTGCTGCATCCCCTTGTCCTGGTGACTCCACCATGGTGTGGGCCTTGTGTTCAGTTCCTGGTTTTAAAAAAGTGATCTTTTTTTTCAGTTGTGTGATTTTTTACCTGATGCTGAATTTATTTTTAATTTTTTTTTTTTCTCATTAGAACTTGAAACTGTTCTTTCATACACAAAGTTCAATAAAACAGCTGAACTGCAGCGTGTGGTGTTTGATACTGAAGGGGCTGAAGAGGAGATGTTGGGATGGTGTGAGGATGAGGTTTGAGGAGTGTCTCCTAATTGAGGACACTCCTAATGAGTGTCAACTCATTTTTCAGGATTAAATGATCTGAAATTAATTGCCATTCACAAGAATCAAATTTACCTTGCTAGAGAAATAAAATCCTGGGGTAAAACATGCACATTTCCAGCATCCCACCCAGCCACCTGGACAGAGGGAGCTCCAGGCAAACCCTTAAAATGTTGATGAAGTGTCACAAGAAGGGATGTCACTGATGGTGCTTGGGCACACGAGTGCAGGATGAGGGGTTGGACTCATCTGCTCTGATCCCAGTGGGAATCCTGCAAAAGAAGATCAGAAGTTCATTTGAAAACCTTGTTCTTGGCTTCAAACCACATCTGTGAGCTTCACCCAAAAGTGAGTGTGGCCAAAGAGTGTCAAAGTTTTGGTTTAGGTTTTTGGTTGCCATAAAAATATTGAAGTTGTTTCTCCTGTGTTGCCCAGAGAAGCTGTGACTGCCCCATCCCTGGGGAGAAGCCTGGGCTGGTGGAAGGTGATTTCACCCATGGCAGAGGGTGAAACATGCTGACCTTTAAGGTCTCTCCCCACCCAAACCAATCCAAGATTCCATGGCTTGGTGATTCCATGATGAAATGACCTGAGCTGTGCACACAAGGGCTGCTGTGCTGTGTCCCAGGGCCAGAGGCCCCAGGCTGCTGCAGGGGGATTTTATTTGAGTGGTCACTGAGCCAGGAGCACGGACTATTATCCCGAGTGGCTTGGTTATTTTTGCAAATCCCAGTTCTGGGACTGAAATCCAGGAGGAAATCCTGCAAGAGGCTTCAGGTGCTGAGCTGGGGGCTCAGGAGTGGGAGCAGAGCAGCCCCATGTGAGCCCAGAGCCACCCTGGCAGGACCACACCAGGGGAATTCAGCAGCGATGGAGAACCTCAAACTCCTGAACTTTACAAAACATCTTGATCCTGTCAGCCTGGGGAGTTGTGGTGGGGCAGAGAAGTTCCTAGAAAAGCAGCAACTGAGTGCTGGAACTGGTCTGTGTGGTTTCACCTCTCTCTGCTCTCCAGGTTTGCTGCGGGCAAGATGATCCATGGTGGGCAAAGTCAGCTCAGAAGCTCCCAAATGCTCCCAGTGTGGCTGGATGGTCCCACAGTCACTCCTGGCTGCTGTGCCTGGCAGGGCAGGTTTGGGGCTGGCTCAGGGGCCCTCTGAGGTGGATTTGAGCAGCTCTTGCTGCTTCATTCTCTGCTGTGACCTTGATCTCTGTATCAGCTCCCCAAAGGGTCCTGGTGTCTCCAGTTGCAGGTTCTGTTGATGTGTGGTTACCTGGGGGCTGCTTGAACATCTGGGAGAGACAGGATGCGGCAAACCCTGAGCTGCAGCTGGGGCAGGAATGGCACCAGCCAAACCCAGCCCTGTGGGGATCTCTCGCTGCTCACAGTGACCCCGAGAAAAGTTGGAAAGTCTCTTTTCCCAGCCTGGCACTTGAAGAAGGAGTCAGAACTCTTCAGTTCTCAGTCTCAAGGTTGTTTATTGCTCCTTATCTATAAAATTCTTTCTCCTCTCCTGCCGAGGTCCGTCCAGCAGGACAGTTCCAGGCACTCTGCCTGCCCCCAGGGCAGTGTTATGTCTTCATACTAAAAACCACGTGTACAATATTTACAATTACTTCCCAATACCTATCACCTGTGTTAGACAGTGAGCTTCTGCTCTAACCCAATCCAAAAGTTCCAACAGCACAGCAGAAGATGGAGGCCAAGAAGAAGAAGGAGAAAGGCTGGACACACCCAGATCCCTCCATGTTGCCTCCTGAACCCCCACACCAAAAACCCCAAACTCTACTTTTTCACCCCGTGATAACTTCACTATTATTCTACTTAATTTGTCATGGCTTGCAGATCTTCATATAAGGTTGGTAATTTGCTCCACGGGTCATAATCAAACCCACAGGTGTTTTGGGCTCTGTGCCAGGGTCTCTGAGCCCCCTGGCAGGGTCCTGGCCGTCCTGGACAGCCAGAGGGATGTGCTGGGTTCCCACACAGCCCCAGTCAGAAAGGCCAGGCTGGCACCCGGGATTGCTGGAGGAGCTACAGGAAACACCTTCCACACCACAGTGCTGAGTGAGGGCAATGATCCCACCCACTCCAGGAGGAACCTTGGTCTCCCCAGCCCCCGTGAGCTCTGCAGGGTTCCCAGCCCGTTCCTGGGGTGATCAGTGGGTGCACTGATGGAGCTGCAAGGAGCCAGGGTGTGCTCAGTGCCTGCAGCTCCTCTCCCCACAGCTGGGCTGTGTTTCCCAGGTTTGAGGGGGAGGAGAGGCTGCTGGGGGCTGTGTGATTCCAGGTTGGGTGTTTCCTGCTGCATGTCCAGAGGTTAGAAAGGGTAAATGGCCCCTGGGCAGTCCCACAGTGTTGGGTGCTCAGAGCCACCCCTGGAGCGAGCCCTGGTGCTGCTGGGGTTCCTCACAGAGAAATTCAGCTTAAATGAGGCTCTGGAGGAGCCTGGCTGTGCAAAGGATGCTCTCTGCTGCCTTTTAGCTCCTGCTTTGCTGTGCCAGAGTGTGGGCATCCCCTGGGAGGGCTGGTGGCTGTGGCAGCTCCTGCAGCACATCCCTGCACAGCGACAGAGCTGCGCTGTAAATCCCCCCCTTGAACTTTCCTGCTTGGGAACTTCCCTGCGAGCCATTTGCTCCCTGCATGGCGAAGAAATATCAATTCATCACTCCCTGCTCAGCTCCTCAGCACCGTGCAGGATTTTAATGACCTGTGTCCTGTCCCTCTTTCCAAGCCAGAGCATCCAGGTCTTCCAACTGTGACGTTTCCAGGATGCTGCAGAGGGGCTCTTCCAGCTTCCTACAGGTATTTCCTGCTCCTCAAACCATGCTTTGCTAAGGAGCCCTTGTCTTGGATACTTCACTTCCCTCCTTTGGAGTGGATAAGTATCCAAGGATCTTTGTGTTCCAACCAGGCCTGGCATCCTTCTGCAACGGGTGTTTGTCCATCCCTCTGCTCTCATTTTTATCCATGGGAATGTTAAAGTTATAATTTCCCCTATGGAATTCTCCTTCCATATTTCACTTCTCTCCTTTTGAGTGGATAGTGGTATCCAAAGGATCTTTGTGTTCCAACCAGGCCTGGCATCCTTCTGCAATGGGTGTTTGTCCATCCCTCTGCTCTCATTTTTATCCATGGGAATGCTAAGGTTATAATTTCCCCTATGGAATTCTCCTTTACTTAACAGCGCCTTGTCCAGGCCATTTTGTATTATTTAATTTATTGATAGATTCTTGATTTTGTCCTCCCAGTGCTGCGTTTCCAGCCCCTCACTTCACCACGCTGGTCCATAAGCAGCCCCGATCCTGAGGATTTGGGTGGTGTTGATATTTGGGAAGGGTGGAAAAGAATTTATTTCCTGCTCTGTCAGGTGTTGATTTATCCTGATGTCACGGAAGGAAATATTCCTCTGGCTTCCCAGGGCTGTGGAATCACAGTGGGTGCTGCAGGGACAGTCATTCCAAGAGTGAAGGGATTTTGGATGCTCCCAGGACCTTCCCTCAAACACCAGCACTTTATTAAATACCGATATCCCACAGCCTCAGGGGGCTTGAGCACAAATCAAGGGAACCCTCAGGATCTGGACTGTGGATCTGAGCTGCTCCTGCCCCAGCCAAGTCACCAGAACTGGGGGTGATTCCACAGCTCCCAGGGGCACCTGGTGGCTGCTGCTTGTCTGGGAAAACGTGAGCTGGAAGCAGAGTGTGGGGAGGGGGAGAAGGGGAAGCCGTGGCTTAAAATAGCTCTTTTTTGAAAGAAAGGGATGAAAACCTCTTTGAAGAAATGAGGGGAGAGGGGGAGTGTTTCCATGGAAACGGGGAAGTCTGTCTCTTCCCAAAAGAGGGGGTGGGAGATGGAGAAATAGTAAATACAGCAGAGGAATGACGGGGAAGAGGATCCTGCCTGTCAGTGGCGTTCCCCATGGATCTTAGGGCATTCCCCATGGACCCCACAGCCATTCCCCATGGATCCCCATTATGTTCCCCATGGACCCCACAGGCATTCCCCATGGATCCCCCAGCCATTCCCCATGGATCTCAGGGCATTCCCCATGGAGCCCCATTATGTTCCCCATGGACCCCACAGGCATTCCCCATGGATCCCCCAGCCATTCCCCATGGATCTCAGGGCATTCCCCATGGAGCCCCATTATGTTCCCCATGGACCCCACAGGCATTCCCCATGGATCCCAGGGCATTCCCCATGTATCCCAGAGCAATCCCTCACTGATCCCAGGGCATTCCCCATGGATCCCCATTATGTTCCCCATGGACCCCACAGCCATTCCCCATGGATCCCAGGGCATTTCCCGTGGATCCCCACAGCCATTCCCCACGGATCCCAGAGCATTCCCCATGGATCCCAG
>NW_005054425.1:2197896-2205474 GCF_000277835.1 Geospiza fortis | reverse complement strand
CATTCCCCATGGATCCCAGGGCCATTCCAGATGGATCTCAGTGGAATTCCCCATGGATCCCAGGGCATTCCCCATGGACCCCACAGCCATTCCCCATGGATCTCAGTGGAATTCCCCATGGGTTCTGGGCAGGGGCCTCTGCTCCTGCTGGGAGCAGATGGGGCTCTGGCGCTGCCTGCCCACACAGCCTTGGAAGTGTCACTTTGCATCTCCCTGTGCCAGCTGCACCCTGGGTCTGTCACCTGCCCGGGTCACCAGAGAGAGCTGGGGACACCTTCCCAGGGCCAGGCCAGTGCCACCACTATGGGACATGTCCCAGCAGCTGGGCAGGGACAATACATCATGAGTTTCCTCCAAATGCTTTGGAAATCACATCTTGTGCATCACATCTTGGCTCTTTTCTTCCAGGAATTTACCCCCATGGCACAGACACTTCCAGGGGAGAACTGTGCTGGGCAGCAGAGATTTGGGGGGGCTTGGCCACAGGGTGAGGGCAGCTGGGGGCTTCTGGAGAGGTTGAGGGCAGGCAGAGTGGGCTGGCCTGGCCTGGAATCTGGCGCAGCTCCCAAACTGGCGCCATGCACAATTTGGCTGGGTGTGGCTCACAGCTTGGTGCAGCTCAGAACCTGGCACAGGCCAGGCTGGGCATAACCCAGGATTTTAACTGAAAGGGTTCGATTTAGATTTGATACAAGGAAGGAATTCCTCCCTGTGAGGGTGGGCAGGCCCTGGCACAGGGTGCCCAGAGCAGCTGTGGCTGCCCCTGGATCCCTGGCAGTGCCCAAGGCCAGGCTGGATGGGGCTGGGAGCAGCCTGGGATGGTGGAAGTGTCCCTGCCCATGGCAGGGGGTGGAAGTGTGTGACAGTGGTCACAAGGGTTTCAGGGTGAAGGAAGAGACGAGATGGGCTCTATGATCAGAAGGCTTGATTTATTAAGTTATGATATAAACATCTATTTTAACTATACTAAAAAGAAAAAGAAGAGGAGAGTTTTTAGAAGCTGCTAGCTACTTAACAATAGAAAGTAAAGAATGAATAACAAACTAGCTCTCTTAGACTGTGTCTGAGAGATCTCAGTTCTGGATTGGTCACTAACTCTAAACATCTAAATTGGGCTAATCTAGACAGACTTGTTACATTCTACAGCAGCAGATAACTTATTGTTTATGTCTGGTTGCTGAACTTCTCAGCTGAGAGGATTTTTCATAAAAGAAATGTCTGTGACAGAAGTGGATGATCTTTAAGGTCCCATCTAACCCAAACCAATCTGGGATTCCACGATTTGGCACAGCTCCCATCTGGCATGGCCATGGGCCCAGCTCTGTGCCCATCCCACTCAGGGCCATCTCATGTCTGACACCGTGCCCACAGTGCCACCGTGCCCGGGCCATGGGGAAGGCACCCCCAGCCTCAGCCCTTGGCTTCTCCTCCCTGCAGCAGCTCTGTGTGGGAGGAGGAGAAGAAGGAAATCATCCTCTGCAAGCACTTTTCCTCCTGGCTTGTTTGCAGTCCTGCAGCTCCCTGGGGAGGGATGGGAGTTTGGGGTGATGGGAACATCTCATCCCACCCCGTGGCTCAGATCTGACTGTCAGCAGCTCTTGGCCCCCTCCCAGCACCAGCAGACACTCAGGCTGAGCCCACAGGCTCTAAAAACAGTGTCTGCAGGGCTGCTCATCCCATCTGGGCTGTCAGGGAGATGTTTCCACCCTGGCCATCACCTGCACGGGGAGCCAGCCCCAGGCTGAGGGCTGGAGGGAGTTGTGTCCCACCAGGGCGGTGCAGGGGGGACCCTGAGGTCACTACAGCTCCCCCCAGGCAAAGGACATCTGTCTGCAGACACTGCTCATCTCCAGCTGAGGTTTTGGCCATTTCCAGCAGGTTTCTTCCATTTCCCCTCAGCCTTCTCTTCCCTAATCTCAACAACCAGAAGGTTTCAGCTTTTGCCCCCATTTCCCTGTTCCTCAGTGAGCACCAGCCCCTGGAGTGAGAGAACAGCCCCCCAGAGCTGGAGGAAGGGGGATGTTCCACCAGAGGATGGGCATGGGCTGGTCCAGACCTGAGGGAGAGGAAATCCAGGTGTTCATCACCTCCCCCTCATCTTGGGGGGCACAGCCAGCCCTGGCTTGGCAAAGCAGGAGTTTAATTGGCATCGTGGGGAAAGGTTTGGGCACATTTGGAGCCCTGAAGCTGTTTGATTTTCCAGCATCAGTCTCATTCCATGGTTATGACAATGGGAAGATGCCATCAGCTCACATCCCAGGCAGCAGACAAAGAACTCAATGTTACAATTCACTTTAAAAGTTCCTTGACCAATCACACAAAGCAAAAGCACACTGACAGTATTTATATGTGTATAGTATATATTCTATATTGACAGTAGTTCTATCCAATCACTATAAACACAGTTACCTTTCGTTAAACAATGCTTGCTGATTTCAAATACAATACCTGCTTGTCAGCCTTAAAACACAATGCACAGAGCTCCATTATTAAGCTTAGAACTTCCTAATATCTCTCTAGATAAACTTTTCTGCAGCTCAGGGAGTTACTCTAGACAAGTGTTAATACACAGACCATTGTTCTATTTGTCCTTGCTTTTCTACTTCTTAAATAATTTTTCTGCTGACCAATCTCATGGCTGCTGCTTAGCTCCAGTCACAGCTCTGCTGTCTCTGAGGCCTTTTGCAGCTTTCCCAAACCCTCTGATTTTGTGGATTCCCACACAGACCAGCTCAGGTGACACCTGCACTAAAGCCCCAGGGATGCTGGGGGGTCTATCAGGGTGATAGCCCTGTGAGCCCTGGCTCTGTCCAGAGCTGGAATTCCTCACCCCTGGCTGGAGGGAGGCTTCTGATTCCTTTTCCACTCCTGAATTTGTGAAGCCAAGCGGCTTTGAGAGCCTTTTAGCTGGAGAGGCAGGAGCAGCCCGGGTGGGAGACACCCTCTGGGCCCAATGCCCACCCCACAGCGCCCAGGGGCAGCCTGGCAGGAAATGTTCACGGCCACCCCCAGCACTGAGGCTCTCTGCCTTGTTTTGCTTGGGCTACAAGATTTCCATTTAAACAAACAGTGCCCAGTTCCTCTCCAGACCAGCTCTCCAGGCTGGTGGAGCTCCTTTGGAGGCAAAGTGACAACCCATCTTTGCTGACCAAAAGAGAATTCACACTGGAGCCCAAAGGAGCTGCTTTTTAAATAACTGGATATTTTATTCTCCAAAAACACCTTGGAGAATTACAGAGGGATGTGTTTAACGTTACCTCTGCAGAGAGGTGATTTTTGCTGATTTCCCTTCAGCAGTTGTGCCTTTCCAGGGACCAGGAGAAGCACAGAGGACCCAGGAGGATCTCGCAGGGACCAAGAGATCTCTTCAGAAGCCAGAAGATCCTCTCAGGATCCAGGAGATCCCTCCAGGAGATCCTCTCAGGATCCAGGAGATCTTCCCAGGATCCAGGAGATCCTTCCAGGATCCAGGAGATCCCTCCAGGAGGTTCTCCCAGGATCCAGGAGATCCTTCCAGGAGATTCTCCTGGGGTCCAGGAGGTTCTCCCAGGGACAAGCAGCCTTGCCCAGCATCTCTTTTTGCTCTGCTCCTCCTTTCCCACATCACTCCACACAAATCCCAGTCCTTTCCCCTTGTCCCAGGATGGGGGAAGCCTCTCTGCCCCATCCCACCAGGGAAATTTGGGATTCACCAGCAGCACCTGCCCTGGCAGAGCAGGGCTGGCTCCGTGTCACCGCGTTCCTGTGACATTTTTAGATGTCTCCTGGGGGGTGAGGAGGTGCTGGGGGTCCAGGAGCTCCATCCCCTGGCGTCAGCAGCGGGTGGGAGCTCGGATGCTTTCCCTGCAGGGTGAATCACAGCCCTGGGAACTCACTCACAGCTTTCTCAGCTCCTGAAATGACACAAGGCCCAGTTATGTCAACACCTTCAGCTGGAGAACCGTGGCTCAGATGGAGATGGGGCTCAGTGCTCTGCCCTGCCCGACCCTCAGCTGGGCACTGCTTGGTTCCAGCTTGGATCCCCTTCCCAGAATGGCTGTGGGCGTTTGCTCCAGCCCTCAAAGGCCCTCTGGCTTTGCAGGAGGTGGGATGGGGTCCCCAGGAGGGACACCAGAGCGTTGCCATTGTCTGAGGCTGTGCAGGAGGTGTGGAGGTGCTGGCACAGGCTCTGTCCTCCTTGCAGAGCTTGTCCCACCCCTTGCCCACCCTGGGTGCCCTGAGCAGTGGGGCTGGCTGTGGCTTGGGCTTTCCAGTGACCCTGGCACTTGAATTCAGCTGTTCTGGAGAGGCCAGGCCTGGGGATAACCCTGCCCTGTGGCTTTCATCCCTCCCCACAGCACCACTTCTTGGAGCATCTCCCAGCCCCACTGCCAGCAGGATACAGGGGGAAAAAGGGGTGGAAATCACAGTTTTTGCTATTTGAATTTTGTTATTTTTTGCTATTTGTGCGGCAAACCCACAGAGGGTCAGAACAGCCCTTGGGGGCATCTCTGGGAATAAAGGAAAGAAGGAGAGATCACCCTGGCCACAGGATCTCCTGGTTCCTGGAACATCCTCCCACCGAGTGCTTTTCCCAGCACCACACACGCAGACAGGGTACAAATTCCAGTTTGGGTGTCTGTAAAACCCATTGAGATGAGAGAAATAATTCAGGAGGGAATTATTATTTCATAATAACACCGAGCAAAGGCGTCATCTTGTTAAATCCTTGTGAAAGAGCCAAGTGGGTGCAGAGCTCAGCTCTGCTGGTTCTCCGAGAGGCTGGGATCCGTCTGGAGCTGTCAGCACGGCTGGGGGAGGAGGGTGCAGACACAGGGATGATAATAATAGCTCACAATTAGGGTAGTAAATCAGGAGAGAGCGTCACTCAATTCAGAGAAATTCCCCTGATTTGCTGGAGACGGGAGTTTGGCTCTTTGCATGGAGCTGGTGCTGTTTGGGTGACAAAGCCCCCTGGTTCTGCAGAACCTTCACAAGGCGGCAGCAGCAGGACCATGTTGGAAATTCAGCTCCACTTGAATTGTTCCATGCCCAGCCTCAGTTTCTACATATTGCATAAGGATCAGCCTCGGGCACATCATTTTCTGCGTTCAACCCACCCTGGCGTGGCAGATCTGCCTCCAGAAAGGGCTAAAATGGTGCAGCTGACATTAAAAACCCTCAGCCAGGGCATCCTCCTGCCCAAGGAAACCCATAGCAGTTGTGAAGGATTCCCAGTTTCCCAAGGAAACCCCAGGGCTGGTTGTGAAGGATTCCCAGTTTTTCCGTAGGGTTAGATATTAATTTTCAATATTGGGATCTGCCTGGGGCTTGGGAAAATACAATTTTTGTTCCAAGGTGAAGAGGGATGTCAGGAGCTAAAACACTGGGGTTTATCCCTACCATGTCCCCACATCCCCCTGGATGACTGGGCACCACACTGATTTTCTCAGGTGTTCAGGGTGTTCCAGGCCCTCCATCCCACCCCAGGGCATCCCTGGAGAGATCAATGTTGCCTCTGGTAACTCCATGCAAACCTGACTGCTCTATATGGGAATAGAAATATTTCCCATTGCCTCCTCCAGCACTTGTGCCTTGGGTGCCAGGAGCCTTGTGGGACTTGCTGCTTCCTTGGTGCTCCTTGTGGGGCCATAGGGGGATGGCAGAGTGGTCCAAACCTCATTCCTGAAGGCAGGGCTTGATCTTAGGTCCTATATGTTGGTATGAGCTTGGCCATCTCCTTCCTTTGGGAAGGGAGACATCTCCTCATGAAGGGACCTCAGTAAATGCAAAGTGATATAAAATTATTGCTTTTCACCTCCTCACCCCAGCTCCTGCGAGTCCAATTCTGCCCCATCTCCTTCCCCAGAGCTGCAGGGTGTTTGTCCAGCCCCCAGCTGTCCCTGAGCAGATCCAGGCTGTTCCCAAGAGCATGGGACGGGTTGGAGCCGCATGGCAAAGCAGCCCCGTGTATCCAGGGATATCCAGGGATATGATTATTTCCCAGTGGTTGAAATCTAGGTCTCCTGCTTGGGAGGAGGGCTGCGGGGGGAGATGGAGGGAGTGGGGGGGAAGACGCTCATATTAATCTTATGAATATTCATGGAGGAGCTGAGCTGCCTTGGGAGGTTGACTCCGGGGTAGGAGTTCGGGGGGCTGTAGGTGAGAGGTGCCGGCCGCGGCGGGAGCAGAGCGGCTGCTTGTGCATTCTCCGCATGCCTGACTGCAGAGCCGAGTGTAAGTTGGTGCCTTTTTATGTCCCCCCCACCCCACCCCATCCCTGCATCCTTCCCCCTCTTCCCGCTGCTCCCCTGCTTGAACACAGCCTGGCCAGGAGCGGTGCGAAGCGAGGGAGTCGTGCTTGAGTCGCAAACACGACCCCGAATCCTGTGACTGCCGCCCGCAGCGCTGAGTGCGGACGGAGAACAAACTGAGGGGCTTTGGGCAAACCTTCGCCTCCTCCATCCCCCCCTTGAGCCCCCAAATTTGCATGAATTAACCCTAAAGATGCTTGAGGGGGTTGTTTGCCAGGACAAGCAGCGATGGGGAGAAAGTGGGAGAAACTGAGTGTTGGGATGGGTGATGTCAGCTGAGACGATGCCGTAAAACCCTCCCTGCCAAGCCCCGAGCATCAGCGCTTGGATTTGGAGTCGGAGGAAGAAGCCCAGAGCCCGTGCCAAATAAAAATCAACATGTTAAATGAAAACAAAGTAAATTTCTGTGCTGTTAAACAAATCCGGGGTGTTTGGGGAAGGGAGAAAGGGGAGGAGAGAGTTTATGGGCAGGAGGAAAACGGTGTGTGTATTAAAAAAAAAAAATAAATAAAACGTTGAAGGTTGGTTGATATTTGGTGAGATGGAGGTTTGTGGCTGCCAGATCTTTCCTGCAGCAGCAGGAAAATGTTGTTTGTGGTGTTCTGGTGCGATGCTCAGAGGAGCCAGGGAAGGTCAAATCCAGCTGAACTCCTTGGTGAGTCGCTGGGGAGCGAGTGGTGGGGAGAAAATGCAGGAAAAGGATAAAAACTGGGACAAACGCGACCTCCTCTGCTCTGGGCCTGGCAGAAAAGGGTTAAGAGAAGCGGTTGAATGCTGCAAGCCTCGTCAGGGTTGTACTATTTTTTCTAGTGCATAAGGAGAAGGGAGAGGAGGGTTGCACGGAAAAGGGAAATTTCCAAGGAAAGAGGGATCTGCGGCAATATCTGCACCTCGGGGGATGAAGAGAGGAACCAACAGGCATAAATGGCCTGGAGATGGCTGAAATCTTTGCCGAGGAGATTGGGACCGCGGGGTTATTTTCCACCTGCCTCCCCTGCCCGGTTCTGTAATCCTGGCTCAAAGTAGACAAGTCGAGTTGGAGCTGAAGAAGGGAGGTTAGAGGGGTTTTTATTTCATTTGGGAGGGGGGGAAAAAAAAAAGGCAAAAAAATGAGAGGCTGGTTGGCCCTCTCCGGGCTGAGCATCTCCATGGTGCGAGGCAATGCAGGATGATGCAGAGCAGGGATGCTGAGGACCCGGCGCCCACCGGGGACATGAGCCTCAACATCCCCAGCAGAAATTTCACCCAACGGAGTCGAATTCCCACGGGGGTGGGTCGGCCGGGG
>NW_005054425.1:2196943-2197685 GCF_000277835.1 Geospiza fortis | reverse complement strand
GCCCCGCTGGGCTGAGCACGGCGCAGGGACACGGGGCTCTGGTTTTTTCCGCCTCGTCTCTCTCTCTCTCTCGTGTTGCAGTGCGGGTTGGGCGGGCAGCTGCCGGCCGGGGGAAAGCGGGGTGCCCGGAGGAGCCGCGGCTTTGCGGATGCTCCTGGCGAACCCCCACAGCTTGCTACCTTCTCGGTGTTTTTTCCAGGCGATGCCACACCTCCCGAGGACACTGGGGACATCGGGTTTTGCTGAGCTTAGCAGCTTTTCGCCGTCTTACCGAAGGCATCAGACAGACGCTCATCTGCCCTGAAGTGCAGATCTGCAACAGCTCCCGGGAAGACTCTGTCTCTCTGTCTCTCTGTCTCTCTTTCTCTCTCTCTCCAGTCCAAACCATTACAAGACCTGACTTCCACCATCTGGGAATCTAACCCCTCTTATGCCCCTTCTCCTTTTTCTACGATGACTCACCATTATTTTTAACTTTGAAGAGAGAGGAAATTATGGGGATCTTGGAAGCCTGTATTTCTCTCTAGGATTTCCCCAGGGTCAGATAATCGGTGTTACTAAGAGACACTAAGATTTGGCTTCTCCAGGTAATGTGATTTGTTTTCTGTGTGCCATGGTGGTTTGCAGAGAATGACAGGAGCCGGGACACCAGCGCTCGAGGAGGGGGACTGCGGTGGTCCGCGGGGCAGCTGCAACCGCGGGCTCCACATTCCGGCAGCCGCAGAGCTCGGCTGCAGGGAGG
>NW_005054425.1:2184453-2196933 GCF_000277835.1 Geospiza fortis | reverse complement strand
GAAAGAGGTTTGGGAAGGTGTTAAACTTAAAAGCCGAGCTGGAGCTTTCCTGGAGGGTAGATTGCCTGAGATCGCACGGTTAAATGTTAATTAACCCTTAGCTGCATGCCTGGAAATGAGCTGAGCCCGGCACCCCGCGGGGTCCTCTCGCCACGTCAGGGCTGGATGGGGTTATTTTTCTTCCTTCCTTTCTCTTCCCTTCCCCCTCTTTATTTTTTTTAACTGGAATTTTTATTTTTAGCCAAAAAACAAGCCCCGGTTTACCCATGCCAGTTTTTCCATGCTGGTTTTGAACAGGTGACGGTTCCTCAGGTGTTTTCTCTGTTCCACCTAATGGGTTTAGATGGGAGTTGTTGAACTCTGTCCCAAACAAGGCAAATTAACCCCTCCAGGAAGGGGATAGACGTGCTAGAGAAGGGATCTGCTCTCCTCCCACCAACTTTATTCCATCTCTCTCTTTCTCAGCAGGGGCGATTTTCTTTCTTCCTCTTCTTCTTTTTTATTTTTTTTCTTTTTTTTTTTTTCCTCTATTTTTATCTCATCCCTTCGCCTTTTCATGAGACTCTTCCAAACCTACGTACCTGTCCTTCTGCAGGATAGTAGCCCTGCCCTGAACCCGATCCCACCGCCGGGCGCTGGGAAGAGTTTAGCATAAGGATTTCTTTTAAAGCCCAATAATGACAGTTGCTACTGGAGATCCTGCAGATGAAGCTGCAGCTCTTCCCGGTCACCCGCAGGACACGTACAACCCCGAGACCGACCATGAGTGCTGTGAGAGGGTGGTCATCAACATCTCGGGGCTGCGCTTCGAGACGCAGCTCAAGACACTTGCCCAGTTCCCAGAGACCTTGCTAGGGGATCCTAAAAAGAGGATGAGATATTTCGACCCTCTCCGGAACGAGTACTTCTTTGACCGGAACAGACCCAGCTTCGATGCCATTTTGTACTATTACCAGTCCGGGGGGAGGTTGCGGCGGCCGGTTAACGTGCCCTTGGACATCTTCTCCGAAGAGATCCGCTTCTACGAGCTGGGGGAAGAGGCCATGGAGATGTTCCGGGAGGATGAAGGCTACATCAAGGAAGAGGAGAGGCCGCTGCCTGAGAACGAGTTTCAGAGACAAGTGTGGCTGCTCTTTGAGTACCCCGAGAGCTCAGGCCCTGCCAGGATTATAGCTATTGTCTCTGTCATGGTGATTTTAATCTCCATCGTCAGCTTTTGCCTGGAAACGTTGCCCATTTTTCGGGATGAGAACGAAGACATGCACGGCAGCGGGCTGAGCCATCCCCCCTACTCCAACAGCAGCATGGGGTACCAGCAATCCACTTCTTTCACAGACCCCTTCTTCATCGTGGAGACACTTTGCATCATCTGGTTCTCCTTCGAGTTCTTGGTGAGGTTTTTCGCCTGCCCCAGCAAGGCTGGTTTTTTTACCAACATCATGAACATTATAGACATCGTAGCCATCATCCCCTACTTCATCACCCTAGGGACGGAGCTGGCCGAGAAGCCAGAGGATGGCCAGCAGGGCCAGCAAGCCATGTCCTTGGCCATCCTCAGAGTCATCCGCTTGGTGCGGGTCTTCAGGATCTTCAAGCTCTCCCGGCACTCCAAGGGGCTGCAGATCCTGGGGCAGACCCTCAAGGCCAGCATGAGGGAGCTGGGCCTCTTGATATTTTTCCTCTTCATCGGCGTCATCCTCTTCTCCAGCGCCGTCTACTTCGCCGAGGCCGACGAGAGCGAGTCCCAGTTCCCGAGC
Source organism: Geospiza fortis (assembly GCF_000277835.1). NCBI lineage: Eukaryota > Metazoa > Chordata > Aves > Passeriformes > Thraupidae > Geospiza > Geospiza fortis. The sequence continues at coordinate 2,195,176 of NW_005054425.1, read as the reverse complement.
ATCCCCGATGCCTTCTGGTGGGCTGTGGTTTCCATGACGACTGTTGGCTACGGAGACATGGTCCCCACCACCATCGGGGGGAAAATAGTGGGTTCCTTGTGTGCCATCGCTGGCGTATTAACGATTGCCTTACCAGTGCCCGTCATAGTGTCTAACTTCAATTACTTCTACCACCGGGAGACCGAGGGAGAGGAGCAGGCTCAATATTTGCAAGTAACCAGCTGCCCAAAGATCCCCTCTTCCCCTGACCTAAAGAAAAGCAGAAGTGCCTCTACTATTAGTAAGTCTGATTATATGGAGATCCAGGAAGGTGTAAACAATAGCAATGAGGATTTTAGGGAGGAGAACTTGAAGACAGCCAATTGCACCCTAGCTAACACAAACTATGTGAATATCACCAAAATGCTAACCGATGTCTAGTCGCTAAAATCTAGTCCCGTATTTAAAGCTGAAGTGGAACAATTGCAGATATTGAGTGCTGCTCTGCATTGTAGTTAATACAGTATTTTCTACGGTGTATATTTGGTTCTGCATGGGAAGCAATAGCTGTGTAAGTGACTTTAAACCTTTGATTTCTGCACCGAATAAGCGTCCGTGCAAAAAAAAACCAAACCATTTCGTTGCACTTCTCCCATCCCAGGCTCGTGGGTTTCCAAAGATACGGAGGGGACGGGCACTTCCAGCAGCGGGATGGGGATGGAAGGGGCAGGTCCAGGGCTGAATCCTGGTGCCTGCCCAGGCACAGGGAGCAGCTGGGAAAGGTCAGGCAGGAGTTCCTGGAGGGTGGCTGTGGCTGTGGGGCCGGGCTGCTGGAGGGCTCGGCTCCTGCCCCGGGAGAGCCGAGCGCGAGCGCGGCGCCCGGCTCGTGTTTCATAACTGAAAATGCTGCATGCTGCAATAGTTTCAGCCACTGCAGTGTGCCAGTGTGAGGCCCAGGGGAGGGATAATTAGTGTGACGGCACATTATTTATTAAGTCTTAAATTTTCTATGCGAGGCATCGGGAGGGACGAGTAAATAAATCAAGAGCTTGGAATTTATTTATTTATTTACATGACACTTCCATCATCAATATTTCCAGGATCACCAAAGACACCTCCACTGACACATTGAAAATGAGTTGGAAAAAGCATCTCTTTTTATATCTATATATAAAACTGGAGCAACTATGCTGTGGCCTATAATATATTTATACTGCAGTGAAATTTAACCAGTAATACAGTACAGCTGCATGGATATTTGTTGCATGAATCTGAATATTTAATACACACACAAATATATATTTTCTTAGTAGACTATACAGTATTCATGTTTATAGTGTTTATAGATTCTCCGGTGGCTCGAAGGAGATTCGTGGGAATTAAAAAAATCTCCATTATAGTTAAAAACCGGATGGGGAAGGCGTGTGCTGACAACAGTTGGATAGATAACAATGCAAAGCCTGAGAGATAACAAGGCAGAGCCTGAGTGTCCGAGCATCCAGACACAAGAGCTGACAAATGCAAGCCAGGGAAGGTGAGCTGAAAGTTAAACACCTGCGCTCATTATGGGGCGAGTAATTAGTCATTAATCGTGGTGTCAGGAGCAGAAACCACGGCGGATCGGAGAGGGCACGAGGAGCAGGTGGAATAGCAGGTTCCAGCTCTCCTGACTTGTTTGTTCAGCAGTTTTCAGCCGTTCCCGTAGAATTCCTGAGTGTGTGTGTGTGTATAGATATTTAGAGAGCGACTACAGGGCCGAATCCTCAGCAAACAGAGCTCCTGGGGTATCAGGGATGTCCCAGCTCAGGGCTGCTGGGCTGGTGGGACATGGGCTGGAGCAGGGTGGCCTGCCCCTGGAGCCCGTGGGGTCACCAGGGCAAGGTGTGTTTTGGGCTTGAAAGGTCCTTTTCAACCCCCTCAGGGCTGGGGTTTATTCCTTTATAATGGAGTGGGCAGGTGCTGAAGTGGCACCTCTGAGCCTTTGCTTTGCCTTCTTTCAGGGTGTTTAAGAGCAGTGGGTCAGGGTACAGCGAGCCTGAGGTTCTCTCTCTTCTTCACCCCCAGTGTTATTTGGGGATGGGTGAGAGCGGATGGTCCATGGGGAATCTCACCTGCTTTCCCCATCCCTGTGTGGGTTTGCTTGTGTTTTCCCCATTGCTGACAATCCTCAGGGAGAGGTGCCCTGCTCCTCTTCCAGGCCAGGGGAGATGCAGGAAAATCTCTGCCAAGGTCACGGTGGAGCAAAGCCTCCCTGGGCTGTGGAACAGGGTTCACCTGGGGTGAATTTGGGCTGAACTGGGGCGTGATCAGCCCTGAAACATTGCATGAAGGGTGAGCACAGGGAGCCTGGGGAGGGCTCAGCCAGACCCTTCCTTCCTCAGAGAGGAAACCCCTGCTCCTGCCAATAATCCAACTGGTGCTAAAGTATCTACAGCAATGGCTCCAAATGCCACTCCAGAGCAGGATCCACCTTGTGCTGATGGGGCTCCACTTGGCCAGGTGGAATCACTCCTCAGTTTTATTTGACTGATTGATTGATATTGATTGAGGCCTGGCTATAATTAATTCCAAGTGCCCATGGTTTGTGCATGGCCGTCCCTGCTCCTGTGTGGGGCAGAGGACCAGCAGCATGCCAGTGTTGGGATTCAGGGATGCTCAGGTCCCCCGTTTGTTTTTAATTGGATCTCGTTATATTGGGAGTCCTGCACTCCACTTTGCTGTGGCAGCCTGGGAATGGGAGACCCTGAGCCCCTTCATGCACACAAAAAAGCCAACACAACCAAAAGCAATAAATCCTGAGTTCTGAAGCTCATCCTGTTGGGTGGGACAGGGCTGGTGAGAGTCACCAGCTCGGGCACCATTCCCAGGCAGGTCGGCCAACTTCCATGGATCCAGCTCCTGGTGGCTCTGTGGGGTCATGGGCTCACACAAGGGAGCTGCCTGATGGTCTGGGATCCTCTGGGTGCCCTTAGCACCAGGTGATCCCATTCCTGGTCAGGGCTGAGGTGTTTGGCTGGTGGTTTTACTGCAGGTTCTTTGGAGGATGCTGGTGCTCGGTGAGGCTTTGAGAAGTGTCCGGTTGTTGAACACCCACCGTGGGCTTGGGGTGGTTTGGAGCAGCGTTGGCCAAAGCTCTGGGTGTGTGTTGTGGTGGTTTGGTGAGGAGGAAGGTGAGGTTTTCCTTTGGGCAGGTGGGGTTTTGGGCATGGTGCTCCTGTGGGCCCTCCAGGGCCAGGCGGGAGGGGAGAGCAGATCCATGAGCTGGATCCAAACATCCAAACCCAATCTCCAAGCTGGGGTTTCCTGGGCACATTGGGAGGCTCCACAGCCACACAACAGGGGCAAATGGGGATGAAGAGCAAGAGGCCACACTCCTGTTGTCGCTGAGTGAGGTGATGAGTGTCCCCATGGCAGGGCCAGCACAGCCAGTCCCTCCCTTGGGGCAGCTCTGGCACCTCCTGCCCTGACCCTGGCAGATGTTCCTGGGGAAAACGAGCTCTGGGCTGCCCTTGTGTGGGGCACAATGGAAATGCCCAGGCTCAGTGCTCAGGTGTTTGGCTCAGGGTGGGTGAAGGCCATGGCTGGGAGGGATCCGTGGCTGCACAGAGCAGAGGGGTCCAGACTTCTGCCTTACACAGAGAAATGGTTCCCCTACAGCTTTTAATGGGATTTGTGCCTGCAGGTCGGAGCTCTAGTGCTATTTCTAGCTTTGCTTCTGACTCACTGATGTGATCTTGAACCAGTTTTTCAGGAGGAGACTGTGATATTTTTTTCTTTTTTTATTTTTTTTTTCTTAAGGAATATGGTTTGAGAGAGTCTGGGCCTGTTTCTGTGGAGATGCTGAGCATCCCCATCTCCTCCTGACTCTGAGAGGTGCAAAAATGAGCTGCAAAGTGGCTCAGACTGAAGATGCTAAATTAGGGATTGGGAAAGGGGATGGTCCCATAGCTGTGTTAGAGTCCATCAGGCCCCTAAACAGAGGTAGTCTGGTTCCTTTCCTCCTCCTGAGGAGCCATTTCCCTCTCTCCAGGCCTGGAATGGAAGACTGGAGCTCTCTGGCCTGTGGAGGTGCTCCTGCCTTGGCACCCGGAGGAGGCAGCGCCTCTATTTTAGTTTTAGCCACTGTGCCACGGTTTTGGAGAGCTGGAAAGCTGTGATTGCAGAGCGAGTTGTCTCCTAACACCCAGCCTCGTGCCCAAGCCTGCAGGCAGCCCATCAGCCCTTTCAAATCTTCCAGAATATCTGCTGGGGGCAATGGGGTGAGGCTCGTGTGCCAGCTGGATGCGACCAAGTGATTAGGAAAAAATGATCTCTCTGGAGCACGATGTTTTATTGGGAAAATTAATCCCTGCAGTGACTGGGTCAAAGTCCTACAGATCTGAACGCTGAGCTATAAGAAGAAAAGGATCTCTGGATTGTCATTATGAGAGTGTGGCACGTGGGTGTATAAATATGGGCATATTTGTGCATAAATACACAGAAGGAGAGAAAAAGACAGAGGAGGAGGAGGTATTTCAGGAAGGACCTTGCTTTGTTATTAGATAATTCCTGGGTCAGCCCTTGGAACTGCTGCCAAAGCCTTTTCCAGAGCTTGCAATATACTTGGGGATGGATCCAAGGGAAGGAGATGTGGATCTTGCCTTGGGAGTGGAAGCATCCTGGGGGTCTGGTGGCATTCAGCTCCTCACACCCCCTGCAAGCAGCAGCTTTGCAGTGTCTCTGCTCCCAGCCCCAGGTCCTGGCTTGTGCCAGTCACAGTTTCTGTGACGGTGCTGGGAAAGCCAAGCAGGGTTGAAGGGATTTGGGTGAGTTGCAGGTGCTGTGCTGCATCGAGTGGCCTTTGGGGTTATTGTTTGTAATTGCTGGGTTTTTAAGTCTCTTGAACTATGGTGACTTTTGGTCCCAGTGTGGTGGCTCCTTTCTGGAGCCAGGGTGGTGTTATCACAGAATCCTGGAATGGTTTGGGTTAGAGAGACCTCAAAGCTCACCTTGTTCCACCCCCTGCCATGTACAGGGACCCTTTCCACTAGCCCAGGCTGCTCCAAGCCCTGTCCAGCCTGGCCTTGGAACCTTTTCTCAAGATCTTTCCCATGAGACCTTATCCCAAGGTCTGCGTCCTTGGGGGTGTTTATCCATGGGAGTTATCCATGGTGGTCACTCATGGGAGCTGGTCAGTCTGCTGCAGGGGTCAAGCAGGCTGAGGAAAGAAGGAGTCAGCCTCAAACCATTTTGGTTTGCTGTGGCTCTTTCCTCAGCCCCTGGCAGTGTTTGACCTTCTCCATGTGACATCCCTTGGTCCCTCCTGTTGGGGACCAGCTGCTGCCCCTGCCAGGAGCCCCAAGGGGGACAAGGGTTACCCCCAAGCATTGGCCACTGCTCTGCCCTTCCCCAGCCCTGTCAGCACCCCTGGCCTCAGTGTCCCTGGGATGTTTCTGCTGCCCAGAATTCACCCCCCTGCTCAGAAATGGGTGCTCCATCCTGCTCCCATCAGGGACAGAGGGCCCAGCCCAGGGGTGAAGCAGCCCTGGGAGCACAGCACTGACTTACACCCGGGGACAAGATCCCCCAGCCCAGTTATGCATGAGGAGAGATAAATCCCTAATTCATGTTTTTCCTCCATAGAGGGGGTGGTTTGGCTTGTAGGAGCTGCTGGACATTGTGTAACCACGCCAGGTCCACGCACATGGACACACCACGTCCTCTCCCCAGCCCTGCCTGGCTGTCCTGAGCTTGGGGTTGGTATTCTGGGGTTTGGTTTTTTTGATTATTATTTTTTATTTTTTTTCTGCTGCCTATAAGATGTAATTATCCATTTGCACTTGCTCCCTCACTGTTTGAGACTGTGCTCTTGTCCTCCAATGTCATCCCCGAAGCGCGAGGGGAAAAAAATGGGTATTGGATCAACCCTGCATGTGGTGCCTAATTTGAGCAAATCAATAGGAAGAGGAAATCCAAGAAGGACTCATCCTAAGGATGCTGGAGCTGAACCTTTTGTTTCCATGGTTACGGGAGAAATGGGACCAGGAATGGAGAGAGGCCTATAAACTGTTAAAGGAGGACTCGTGGGAATTTCAAGTCATTTAACCATGCATTTGCTAGACACAACTTTAGACACCAGCTGGATCTGAATTGCACAGTGTTTATAGAAATTCCTGCTTTATTGACATCTGGGGGGGTGTGGGAAGGGGCTGGGGGCCCCCGAGTCAATAAGGCTGCCTGTTGTATATAGGTATACAGAGCTGTGTACATACATCTCCAAATGAGCATTTGCTGTCTGGTTTATCATCAGTGTATATAATTTATTCTTCACAGAGTATCACAATTTTTGTAAATATCGGCACTAATTAAGAGAAAATAAATATGTATATTATTGAGGAGTTATTTTGATATCAGTTCTGTGGAGGGTGGGAGAGGAAAAGGACAAGTAATTATGTTTTTGATATGTTTTTCTCTACAACTAAACCCTCTGTGAGAAGAGAAAGAAACAGCCTGTACCAGGGGAAATCAGTTTGTGCTCCACCATCAGCCAGGCTGCAGGAGCAGAGTCCCAAAAACCCCTGGGAGGAGGAGCTGATGGGCCTTGGTGATGTGTACAGCATCCCCATGGGATTTGCTCCAAAAAAGTTCCAGCAGTGACTCCAGCAGAGGGGAAGAGGCTGGAACCTGGTCAAGGTCACATTCCTCATGGCTCCCCACTCCTGCAGCTTGGATATCAGCCACATCCACGCAGGTAACGGGTTGGGTGGTGCTGGGGGTCAGGCTGCTCTTGGAGAACTTGTGGGCAGCCAGTGGATGGCTTTGGAAAGCAAGTGATCCCTCTTGGAAGAGGGAGAAGCAAACAGACAGGGAACGCGCTGGTAGCACATCATCTGTGGGGTTGTATCCGTGGATCTCTGGGAGGAAATGGGGATGGGATCCCTGGGATGACTTCAGCTGTCCTTGCAGAGGAGTGGTTGGTTCATCCAGCCCCAGGGAGCGACTGCAACAATTTTTTCTCTTGATATTTTGGACACCTTGGGGCAGCAAAGGGCAGGGAAGGTGCTTGGGGCACTTGGTTCTTGTGGTTTGGGGTTTTCTTGGTGCCTTTCACAGGCAACGTGGCTGCTCTGGGCTTCCCTTCTCATGGGCAGAACCCACTCTGTGTGCAAAGGATGGAGGGGAAACACAAGGAGAACAAAGAGATTCTCCTTCTGCCATGGTGGGGTGGCCCTGCTCGGCTCTGGGATGTGGCACCCCCTGGTAACCCAGGGATTAGTGCCAAACCTCCTCCTCAACCATCCCTACCACTCATGGAGGAGCCCCTGGTGTGGCTCAGAGTCAGGCCTTGGGTTCGAGTGTCACTGTGTCACCCAGGGGATGTCATGTCCCATTCCATGCCTCAGTTTCCCTGTCTGTAACACAGTTTGCTAAGCTGGACCCAGCAAATCGCAAATCTTAATTCAATATTGGGACAGTGAAAATGCAGAAATGGGTGGCTGAACCCATGGGCAGCTCTTGTTGGGGGCAGAAGAGGCGTCCAGGAGCAGCTAAATATGAACATTTACGTGTGGAAAACCATTGGAGTGCACAAAAAGTAACAGAAGTGCTTATGAGCAATGCACCCTGAGGGAAGTGCCACACCATTTGCTGCAGAGCTGAGTGGAAGCAATCCCCAAACTGGGCCACTCTGTGCTCCTCAGCCCCCTCTCCAAGCCCCGGAGAGGCTCCAGCTGGCTCTGGCAGATGCCAAACCCTTCCCTTCTCGGTGTCCTCTTGGCTTGTGGGCTCATAAATGTCTAAGCACAAAGTGGTACCAGGAGTTTGCAGCAGAGGCTGCTCTGCACGGGCTCTCTCAGCGATGGCAGCGGAGGCTGCGAGGCAGACTCGGTAATTATTTTAAATTGCCGGGCTGTCAGCGTGCGGCACCGGCCCTGCCGTGCTCCGAGCGGGCAGGAGATGCCCTCAGGGGTGTGCATCCTCCTCCAGCCGGGCTGCGTGGGCTTTTACACCGTTCAGAGAGGCCAGGAGGGGCTGGGAGAATCACCCAGACAAGGTGGAGACCTCCCCTCTCCCAGGTGCTCTTCGTCCCCCAGTCTGGCACCTCCCCGCCTGTTGGGGAAGATGAAACAGGAAAGCCTTATAAATATGATTGTCTGGCAAAAGATTTGGAGAATATGGAAACTATAAGGGAGATTGAAATGAAAGCAAGCTTTGAGATTCCTCAGTTACTGAACAACTGGAAAACAATGGTGTGGCCAGCTGAAGGTGATCCCCTTTTGATGGAACAACACCCTCTGCTTGCAGACAGCTCCAAGGGTCAGAGCAGACCCTACAGCTTGGCAGAAGGGGCCCAAAGAGGAGTTTTTAGGGTTTAAAATGTAACCCAGTGTGGTAATGTAATGATTCTTATAGGCTGTATGGAAATGCTATAGGATTTGTATCTTGTACCAGATTGGTTAGTGAGAATTAGAATATTCAGCACAGAAGATGATTTATTTTATTGTAACGAGAACTTTGCTCTCTTAGCTCTTGCCTTTTGCTCTCTTACGCTTTTACTTCTTTACCCTCTCATCCTCTCTCCCCCTCTCTTCTCTCAGTCCTGCTCCAGCTGCGGCTGGCAGCTCCCAGCAGGGCCCTGCACCCAGGCCCTTTGCAATAACCCACAAGTTCCCAGCCCTGGCTGCAGAGATCTCTCATCTCCATCTGTCCCGACCGTGCTACCCCCCGATGCTCCAACACCCGCCTGCAGTCCTGGCCCAGCCCAGCCAAGCCTGGCTGGTTCTGCTGTGCTCACTGACCTCATTCCTGACACTTTCCTTTCTCTCTGGCAGCCAAAACGCCACAAAACCTCTCCTGCATCCAATCCAGAGCTCACAGAGACCCCCGAGATGGGCATGGCGATGCTCCCCATCATGCCACCACAAAAGTTGCAGGGGTTCTTCTCCCTGCCAAGGGCTCAAGCCCTCCAAATCCTGCTCATTTCCATCGAGGAAGGAGAGGGATTCAAATGCCAACAAAGCACTACCTCTGTTGCTCTCCTGGAAAGCCTGGGATGCTCAAACCCCATTACAGCCCATCGTGTGTGCCTCAGGAGGAATTTTTTCCCCTCCTGACTGCCTGTCAGCAAATCTGCTTCCATTTGGCAAAGTGGGCACTCGGATCATGAAAGCACTTCCTGGGCTGGAGCTGGAGGAGGCCATTAACTGAGATGCTGAGAGTGGGAAATGGAAAATGATGCCAGAGCCAGGGATGCTGCCGCCCTCCCGGTGGTGCTTGGTGCCTGTCTGAGGTGCTGGGGCTCAGGTAGGAGCTGGTGCTGGGTTGAGCCAGCCCTGCTGCAGTGCTGGTGATTCCAAAGAGCCTTAGCCAGGCAGCTGGGTACAAAACATTTGCAAGGGTGGGCGTGTGAAGTGGGGCCCCCACAGTCTATCTTTAGGTAACCTCTAGGCAAAGGTTTGGAGCTTGCATAGCTCCGAGTTGAACATTTATCCTGCAGCTCTGGAAATCAGGCCAGGTCTCTCTTGCTCCTTCCCACTTCCTCCTTGCTCCTTCTTCTCCCTCCTTTGCATTCGTGCTGGGTGTTGAAAATCCTATTCCTGGGAGCAGCTCTCTCATCTGCACCTCAGCACAGTGTCCAGGGTGGGAGAAAGGGGGGTTAGGCAAAGGAGAGCAACATTTGGGTGTATTAAATATGAATCTTTGGGTGTATTAAATATGAATCTGTGCTTTTACAGAGGCAGAAGTGAGTCTGCTGAGGCCCCACATCTACAAAGCATTAGGGCAGACAAATAAGATCCAAGGACTAAAGCCAGCTGTGCCCAAATATTGGAGCTCTCCCAGTGCTGAGGTCCCTTGTCCCAATGTCACCACAATCTCATGGAGAAGGCACTGGTGCCTTCCTCAGCCTGGAGTGCCCAGGTCCTGCTTGGACATCTCAGTGCCCTGAGCCTCCCCGTGCTGGGGACAAGCCACAGTGAGGCTGCCTCATCTTTTTAATCTAAAAAAAATAGTGGGACAATCTGGGCCCAGGGGATCTGGGAAGTTTTCCCCAAAGGCTCAGCAGAAGCTTTGCCCCTCTCCTGCTCTCTGTGGCTGCTGCTGCGGGGCAAAGCTCGCTCACCAGCCTGCCTGGGCCCAGGAGCTGTGGGTGTTGATCCACCCCAGAATTCCATGATGTTCTTACACAGAGGAGTCTCTGGGAGGTTGTTGGTTTAAAGGATGCCTTGCTGAGTTCACAGGGACCCAAGGGCTCTGCAGAGAAACCCCAGGGCTGGCGAGAGCTCAGAGTTTGTTTTGCTGCTGCTTTAATGCAGCCGAAACCCGCTCCTGGCAAGAGCTGTGCTGGGGTTTGGGGAGCTGGGGATGCCAAGGTCACCCTGCTGCTCACATCCCTGTGGAGCCCAGCCTGGCACAGCCCACCACAGCTACCATCATCCCCCAGCACCTCCAGGGTAGGGTCAGGCCCCAGGGATGGGGTGTTACGCAGCGAGAGGGGAAGGTTTGGGGCAGGCAAGGGAAGCAGAACAAATTTCTTATGCCAGGCACCTGCTCCTCACATCCCCATGGAGCCCAGCCTGGCACAGCTGCCATGCCCTCCCTGCTCCCCCAGCACCTCCAGGGCAGGGTCAGGCCCCAGGGATGGGGTTTTACCCAGTGAGAGGGGAAGGTTTGGGGCAGGCAAGGGAAGCAGAACAAATTTGTTGTGCCAGGCACCTGCTCCCTGCCTGGGCAGAAGTGCCAAGGGCAGCGTTTGAGAGCGGAGCCT
>NW_005054425.1:2172542-2184443 GCF_000277835.1 Geospiza fortis | reverse complement strand
CACTGTCCTTTTATCCTTGGCTAATTAAAGGCAAATCTCTGCTGAAGGAATGCAGTTCTTCATAGCTGAGCTTTAATAACTAGAAAGTGGCTGCAAATGCTTGGAGGCAGCTGCAGAAATCCTGGGCAGAAATAGCATTTTTATCTTGCAGCTTACCAGCTTTGGCTGCGGGGATAATAAATTCCTGAGTTGTAGAAGGAGGCAACAGAGGATACAGCCCCGTATTGTCCGAGTTTACAAAAGGATCACTTGGATGGATCAGCTAAACTCCCAACTCCTCCCTGAGCAGGACAGCGGGGATGTCATGGCAGGGGATTGGAACAAGGTGGCCTTTCAGGTCCTTTCCATCCCAAACTGTTCTGTGACTCCATGAAGCCATGGTGAGGGGCCACCACTCCCGGGGGTGCTGTGGGGAAGGGCTTGAGTGAATCATGTCCCAGCAAATAAAGGTTTGCTGCTCTCTGGGTGGCTGGTTCTGGATCCAAGTCCTCTCATCCCAAGGAGGGGTCTGCAGGATCCCATCTGGCAGGAGCATCACCCAGCTCCAGCTGTTGCAGGGGAAGGTGAGGGAGGCTGGTCCCGTGTCCCACATGTTGGCTGAGGTGTTTAAGATGGATCCTGTGGAGCTCAAAACCAGGCTGGAAGGTGGAAAGCATGACAGAGGCCTTGCTCCACATCAACCACCCAGCTCAGCTCATGCAGAGCAGCAGAGCCTTAACAAGACCTGGCTTTGTGCATTCCTGGTGGAAGGATTCAGGGAAACGAGCTCAGCTGGTCCATGGATGTTGGTGCAAGAGGTGCCACCCTGCAGAGCCACTCAAGGACTTTATTGCCCCCTAAACCTGGTGTCCCATGCCCACACTGGGGTCTGTGGCAGGGCCCACACCCAGCTCCAGCTGTTGCAGGAGCAGGTGAGGGAGGCTGGTCCCATGTCCCACATGTTGGCTGAGATGTTTAAGATGCCTCCTGTGGAGCTCAAAGCCAGGCTGGAAGGTGGAAAGCATGAAGGGAAGATGGATCACAGCTCCTGCTTTCCACTTGTGCAGCACCTGCTCTCTGCCCCCTGCCAGCCCTGCACGGTGGGAGCTCTCTGCTCCAAGCCTTGTGTTTTATCCCTGTGGGAGGACAGGGAGAAGGAGCAGGGCTGGAAGTTGAATTTGCAGCTTCAGCTATCTGAAGCCGAGCAGTCTGGCCTGCTGGGGTCACCTGGGGCTCAGGGTGCTCCATGGAGAGACTGGCACCTCACAGGGATGCAGGGATGAGGCTCCCCTTGGCTGTTGGCCTCCCTCCAGCAACTGCACAGATGGCTGCGACTTCTTCCACTTGCAGACTGGTCTGATCCATGCTCTTGAACATTCACATGCTGGTTATTTCCACTCTGTAAAAGGCAGAAGAATTTAACCCTGAAGGACCTCCATCAAATGAGAAAGAAGGATGCTCTGCACTTGTATAACATCTCCCAGCCAGGCAGCCCACAGCACTTTACTCACAAATGTTTTTAAAGGTTTTGGGTTACTGTAATGCCCTGAAACCCTTAAGGATGAAAAAAACCCCCAGAGCAATGGAACATTTGGTATAACAGGGCATAATTTTATGAAGACAGACACCAAAAAAAAGGACGTGGCATCCAATAAGACTGGCAAGGAGCAGGCACAGAGTAACTATTATTATTCTGATGCTGATGTTGCGTGGCTCTTGCACAGTGCTTTTCATTAGGAGCTCTAAAGTGCTTTAGGAAAGAAGAGACTCAGATGTCTGGGCAGTCTGCAGTGATTTCAGCAGAGGGGGGCAGGCAATGGTCTGATGCAGAAGCTCTTACTGCAGCTCACTGGTTGCAGGGCAAGGAGCTCCTCTGCTCAGCTCCTAATGGCATTTTAGTTATTCTTCAGCTTCCAGAAGTCTCCCCGTGCTCCACACAGGGCTGTGCTCCTGACAAACCAGTGCAGAGCTGGGGGACACCCCTCCCCACGAGCATCCCCTCCCCTCCACCCCCAGCATTCCCATTCCACTGCAATGAATGCAGCAGACACGCCAAAATCCAGCATTTCTCATCCCTGCAACAGCATCCTTCCCACGGTGGGAGGAGGCACGAGGTCCCCGGGGGAGGACACTTGGTGCTCCAGCCCTGAGGGGTTTGTGCTGCGCAAGGACGGACACAAAGGGCATCACAGCGCTCCTGGCACAGCTCTGCGGCACAAAGTCTCCTCTGGTGTTCCTCCCCGCCCTGGCCCGGGGCCAGCAGGAAACAGGAGCTGCCCTCCAGCCTGGCCCTGCGGATCCCTGGCCCCGGACACCTCGGGGCAGCAGCAGGGTGGGACACCCTCCGGCACCACAGCCCCTCAGCAGCTCCGTCCTTGCATCCCCCGAGGGCAGCGAGGAGCTGCTGGAGTGCCGCAGGCATCTTTTCTGGAAAATCCTTTCCTTAGGATTGTTTCCTCCTGAGAAGCTGAGAGGCCTCAGGAACAAAATGCAAACAATGGTTATCTGCTGCTGTGGAATGCAACAGGTGCATCTGTGATTGGTCTCATGTGGTTGTTTCTAATTAATGGCCAATCACAGCCCAGCTGGCTTGAAAAGAGAGTCCGAGACAGAAGTCTTTGTCATCATTCTTTGCTATTCTATTCTTAGCTAGCCTTCTGATGAAATCCTTTTCTTCTATTCTTTTAGCGTAGTTTTAATGTAATATATAACATAAAATAATAAATCAAGCCTTCTGAAACATGGAGTCAGATCCTCGTCTCTGCTCTCATCCAAGAGCCCCTGTGAACACGGTCACACTGGAGGAGAGCTGGGTTCCTGCCCTGGCTGCTTGGGAAAGAGCAGAGCCCAGCCCGGGGCGATCCTGGGCCCTGCCGATGTCCAGCCTGCGGGGGAAGCAGCCTGGATTTGAAGGGCAGCACTGGAATTGCCCTCTGGGGACTCTCTTGGGGGTTTGCTGTGAGCTCAGCCTTGGCCTGGCCTCCCCCACCTGAGGCTTTTGGCTGCCTTTGCCATTTGGCTCCTGAAAGACTGGAAAATTGCTCTGGTTGGAGGGGGTTATCCCAGACCAGGCCACATTCAATGTGCAGGACACATTCCTGTATGCAGGGACGTGGAAATCCCCCCATTAAATCCCAGTAAACACTGCTTTGAGATCCCTCCATTCCCTAGTTCAGTGTAGTGATGCTGCTGAAGGGGAAAACAACCCATGGGTTTAGCTCAAGTGGTTCCCTGTGGGATAGGGGCACTGTGGCCATGGTGGGAATTGTCACAACAATCCCTGTCAGCTCCAGAAAGAGAAGCCAAGACACCTTTGGCCAGAGCAGAGGCATTGCTGTGGATAAGTGGGATGGCAGTGGGGTGCCCTGCTGGTGGGAAAGTGTGAAAAACGCCAATCACTTGGTTTTAAAAATTTAAAAGTTTAATAGTAATAAAATGGCTATGAAAATAGTAATACAATTAGAGTAATAATAATTTGGACAATTTGAATTAGGACAATAAGAGACAATAGAAACAAAGAGTTATGGACAGTCCAGTTACCTTTTTCTGGGCAGCATGAGCCCAAAAAAGGAGCCACGTTAACAGAGGATTAACCCTTAAAAACAACAGCCTGTTGCATATTCATACACCTCATCCATGATGCATAAATTCCATTCAAACACAGGATTCTGTCTGAGCAGTGTCAGCTTCTTCCTCTGAATCCTAACAGCACCTTCAAGGTGGGCAGAAGTTTGTTTCTCATGATAATGGAGCAATAAATTCTCTTTCTCTGAAAGATTCAGGCGTCCTGTGGCTGATATCTCAGTGCAAGTCCTTTCTTTACAAAAAAAAATATCCTACATAGCATAGTTTCTATTTCAACATTTTTGATAATCTAAAGCTAGATTTAACACACTACTTAAGAGAATTAATACAGCATTATTTTCTAACACAACACATATAATATTCATTTTCATATTTGCGAAAAGCCAATCATAAAATACGCATTTTTCACAGAAAGGGTTTGCTCAGGTGGGCTCTCCCTGGCAGGGGCTCAGGGAGGGCTCGATTTGGCTCTGCTGGGAGATGGAGGCTCCCAGGAACTCCTCCTCTCCTTCCCCAGGCGCATCCCAGGAACTCTCCCCTCTTGTCGCAGACATCTTTTATGGAAAATCCTTTCCTCAGGATTTTTCCTCCTGAGAAGCTGAGAGGCCTCAGGAACAAAGTGTAAACAATGGTTATCTGCTGCTGTGGAACGCAACAGGTGCATCTGTGATTGGCCCATGTTGGTTGTTTCTAATTAATGGCCAATCACAGTCAGCTGGGTTGGGCTCCGCGGCCGCTTTTGTTATCATTCTTTCTTTTTCTATTCTTAGCTAGCCTTCTGATGAAATCCTTTCTTCTATTCTTTTAGTATAGTTTTAAAATAATATATATATCTCATAAAATGATAAATCAAGCTTGCTGAAACATGGAGTCAGATCCTCATCTCTTCCCTCATCCTGGGACCCCTGTGAACACGGTCACACCCTCCCTCCCCAGCAGCATCCCAGGAACTCTCCCTCTCCCTCCCCGGCAGAGGCACCGGCTCTCACAACGCTGCAGCTCCACGAGGATCAGCCACTCATTTGCCATAAATAGAAAACGGGGGGAATGTGTTTTAGTGTATGAAATGTACCCCGGGAGGCCGCTGATGCACGGGAAGATGAGCGTGTCCTATCGATCCCCATCCTCAGCCCACTCCCTCCTCCCTCCCAGCACAGGGACCCTCCTGCCCTGTGCTGACCCCGGGGCCAGGCCCTGTGCTGGGAGAGGGGATTTATCACCCTGGTGGTGTTCCTGGGGAGGGAGGAGCCCTGGAGGTACCGGGCTGGTCCCCCGGGCACGGCTGATGCTCATGGAAGCGTCCCCAGGAGGAACTCTCCATCGGTCTCGGTGTTGGGAGCCCCGTCACGGTCAGCAGAGAGAAACTCCTCCGCATGATTCATCCGGCTTAATTTAGCCATTTGCCTCGGGGTAAGAGGAGGAAAGCCTGAAAAGAACCTGGTTTTTTGTGTTTGTGGTGGAAGGAGTCAGGGAAACAAGCCCAGATGGACCAGAGATGCCCACTCATGATGCAAGGGGTGGCACTCAGATTTCCAGGACACCAGTGCCTGGAAAACCCTTATTGAGACCTAACTGTGTGGGGTGGCATGACTTTGATAGGTGTCCAGACAGAGCAGAGCTGGAATGTGGATTTTCTCTGCCTGTAACTGCTCCCCACCACCAGCTCCATGCATGGATCCATATTTCACAGTGGAGCTGTGAGGACATTCCCTCCACACTCTCAGCCAGTGCCTTTCATGCCCACAGAGAAGAGAGGAGACCCCTCTGGATGCTCCTTTCTGGAGCCTTTGGCTCTTGGAATCTCTGTTGGTCAGAGTGACCCCGAGATATGTACAAGTCTCTTTTCTCAGCCTGGCAATCAAAGAAGGAGTCAGAGCTCTTAATTTCTCGGTCTCAAGGTTGTTTATTGTTCCTTATCTATAAAATTCTTTCTCCTGTCCCGCCGAGGTCTGCTCAGCAGGTCAGACAGAGGCACTCTGCCTGCTCCCGGGGCAGTGTTATCTTTTTATACTAAAAACTACGTGTACAATGTTTACAATGACTTTCCAACACCTATCACCTATGTTAGACAGTGAGCTTCTGCTCTAAACCAATCTGTAAGTGCCAACATCACAGCAGATGATGGAGGCCAAGAAGAAGAAGGAGAAAGGCTGGACATGCCCAGATTTCTCCATCTTGCCCCCTGAACCCCCATTCTAAAAACCCCCAAAATCTATTTTTCACCCTGTGATAAATTCACTATCATTCTACTTAAACTTCCGTGGCTTGTAATCCTTCATATAAAGGTTGGTAATTGTTTTTTCCAAGGGGTAAATCAAAGGCACAGGGGTCCTGGGCTCTATGCAGAGGTCTCTGAGCAATTGTTTTTTCCAAGGGCTAAATCAAAGGCACAGGGGTCCTGGGCTCTGTGCCAAGGTCTCTGAGCCCCCTGGGCAGGGGCTGGAGCCCTCCAGGGCAGGCAGAGGCATTTCCTGGGTTCCCACATTTGGTGTGCAGGGCTGAGCTTTCCTGGCCGCCCGGGCTCCCTCTGGCCATGCTCTGACCCCAGAGAGCTCCTGCCAGGGCAGGACGAGCTGAATGGGCAACCAGCACAGCACTGCAGGTGACCCCAGCAGGCCAGACTGCTCGGCTTCAGATAGCTGAAGCTGCAAATTCAACTTCCAGCCCTGCTCCTTCCCCCTGCCCTCCCACAGGGATAAAACACAAGGTTTGGAGCAGAGAGCTCCCACCGTGCAGGGCTGGCAGGGGGCAGAGAGCAGGTGCTGCACAAGGGGAAAGCAGGAGCTGTGATCCATCTTCCCTTCATGCTTTCCACCTTCCAGCCTGGCTTTGAGCTCCACAGGATGCATCTTAAACATCTCAGCCAACATGTGGGACATGGGACCAGCCTCCCTCACCTGCTCCTGCAACAGCTGGAGCTGGGTGTGGGCCCTGCCACAGGCCCCAGTGTGGGCATGGGACACCAGGTTTAGGGGACAATAAAGTCCTTGAGTGGCTCTGCAGGGTGGCACCTCTTGCACCAACATCCATGGACCAGCTGAGCTCGTTTCCCTGAATCCTTCCACCAGGAATGCACAAAGCCAGGTCTTGTTAAGGCTTTGCTGCTCTGCATGAGCTGAGCTGGGTGGTTGATGTGGAACAAGGCCTCTGTCTGTCTGTCTGTCTGCTGCCCACGGTGTGCTCCTGGCAGCAAGGCCTGTGAAGCTCTCCTGGGAATGTCCCCGTGTGTGAGAGATGAAGGGATGAGTCAAGGGCTCCGTGTTCCCATCTTTCCCCACCCCAGAGTCATCATCTTCTCGTATCCTCGAGTCATCCCTGCTCGGAGCAGCGTTTCTGGTGCTGGAGGAACCCAGAGGAGCCCCAAGGTCCCACCCATGGCAGTGTGAGGGTCTCCAGGGCTTTGGGACAGCTCAGGGCTGCATCTTCAGGGCTGCTGAGCTTGTTCATCTCCAAGCACACAGCTCAGACAGCCTTTGGTTCCCAGCACCCTTCTGGTATTCCAACCCTGCACATGTCCCTGGACTGACTCCAGTTTTATGCCTGATGAGGCTCAGGCCTTACGCTGGCAGTTAATGGACCTTAAAATACCTGGAGATCCTGGCCCTGCTTCCCTGGCTTCACCCAGGCTGGAGTTCTGCTGCAGGGGAGTGATGGTGGGGGTGTGGGTGCCCAAATCCCCTGGGATTGGGGATGCTGTTCCCTTGGGTCCCCTGGGAGTGGGGAGGCTCATCCCTCTGATCCCATGGGAGAGCCCAGGCTGTCCCTGGAGGTGAATATCTTGCTCACATTTCCACACAGACTCCTAAGCAGGAGCCACAGGGTGTCCTGTCTCAGGGTATCCCATTCCCTGTGTAGGAGTGACGGGGGCTAGGACGGTGGGGATGGACAGAGACGAGAGATCTCTGCAGCCAGGGCTGGGAACTTGTGGGTTATTGCAAAGGGCCTGGGTACAGGCCCCTGCTGGGAGCTGCCAGCCACAGCTGGAGCAGGACTGAGAGAAGAGAGTGGGAAAGAGGATGAGAGGGTAAGAGAGCAAAGGGGGAAGAGTGCGACGTTCCCGTTACAACACCATAAATCTTCTTCTGTGTTGAATATTCTAATTCTCACTAACCAATCTGGTACAAGATACAAATCCTATAGCATTTCCATACAGCCTATAAGAATCATTACATTACCACACTGGGTTACATTTTAAACCCTAAAAACTCCTCTTTGGGCCCTTCCGCCAAGCCAGTAGGGTCTGCTCTGACCCTTGGAGCTGTCTGCAAGCAGAGGGTGATGTTCCATCAAAAGGGGATCACCTTCAGCCAGCCACACCATTGTTTTCCAGTTGTTCAGTAACTGAGGGATCTCAAAGCTTGCTTTCATTTCAATCTCACTTATAGTTCCCATATTCTCAAATTCTTTTGCCAGACAATCATATTTATAAGGCTTTCCTGTTTCATCTTCCCCAACACCCTGCTCCCAGAATATTGCCTGTATGCCCATGGGATTTGCCTCATGGCCACACCTTCCCAAGCCAGGGTGCGTCCTCTCCACCAGATCTGTCTACAAGAGGATTTCTGCGTCCAACAGAGGAGGAAAAGTCCTTGCAAGGGATCTGGTGAGACATCTGCAGGGAAATCAGGGTGAACCCAAGAGTCTCAGGAATGAAGAATTTCCTTCTCAGCATGCCCTGGTGATGTTTCCACCCTGGAGCAAAGCCAGTCACTTTTAGTGACTTCCTGCTTAGGTCTTAAAAGCATTGGGAAGGATTGGCAGATTTTCAATGGCCTTGGGAGAGACAAGAAGTCTCATATGGTTCTTCTTCCTATTGATCCAGCCCTCCAGATAAGACTTTCCTTCAAGACTATTGCCTTGGCTGTCCATTTTTCCTCCCAAAGCCTCCTGCAAGGACGTGGCTCCAGCGGTTCTGCTCACGCTCTTTCCATCAATAAAGGATGAGGATTGATCAACCCCTTCCCTCCACCCCCAGCCCTCTCACTCCTGACCATTTCTTGGTTAAATGGAAGAGGCTCCAACCTCTCTGAGGTGATACCAGGGTGCAATTCCCCTTGGGACACAGTGGGAATGTTTAAGAATCAGGAAAATCTCTCCTTCCCCTTTGTTCTTTCCGTGGCTGTGACATGGGGCTGGTTTTACCCTTGCTCTCTCACCCTCCCGTGGGATCCCATTCCTCCCTGGAGTGGGATGAGGAGGTGCCAGTGGGATGGATGTGCTCTCCCTGGGGTCCCCCCTGCTGGAACTCAGCCAGGGTTGGGGGTACACAAAGGCAGGAAAGGATATTCTGACTGTTTTCTTCCCCCTTCCTTTAGCACAATCCTCCAAAAATAAAAGGATTCAGTGTCCTGGAAGGCTTTAAAACCCCATCCCTGCAGCAAGTCCCAGCCTTTCCTGGGCTGTGTCCCCCCATCAGCCCCTGCCAGGTGTGCTTGGAGGAGGACAGGGCCAGGCCAGCAGCCCCAGAGTCTGTGCCCTGTCCCCTACGTCAGCCTTGTATCTCTCACCATGGTTCATGTGCTGCATCTTCCTATTTAGAGGAAATCTATAAAACCACTTAGTACAGAGTGAACCCTCCCAGGCCTTCTGTGGACAATTGATCAGCCAAGGCTTTCAGCTCCCTGATTTCTTTTTTTTTTTTTTTTTGCCCCTTTTCTCTGTCTTTCTCTGTTTTTGTGGAGCCACCTGGGCTCCCCTCGGGCTCCATCCCGCCCCAGGTTTTGTGCAGTGGTACAAAGGCCCACAGCTCCTGTCCCTGTGCCCATCAGTCCCAGGATTTTGGAGACAGCTGGAGCCTGCTCAGCAGCCAAGGTCCCATGGAATGGGAATCTCAGCTGCTGCTGGGCTCTGGAGCACCTGATGCCATCTCTGGGCCCAGAGGGGATGGGGTGACCCCATGGGGTGCCTCAATCCACACAGGCTGGTCCAATCTCCCCAGTGCACCAACCTTTCCCTCCCTCTTCATTTCCAGAGGTGGAAGGACAGCCAAGAGCTGGGAACCACTCCCTGCTGCCCAGCACTTCGGTGCTTAGTCCATCTTCACTCTCTCCTTCTCCTTGGGCAGCTCCAAAATCTCTGTGGGGAGTGGAATAAGCTGAGAAGGCAAAGCCCACTGTGCCCCAAATGTTGGAGATGTTGCCACCAGCCTCAGATGGAGGACAAAACCCTGCCCAGACAGCCTGAACCTGCACCTACACCCAGGAAACCTCCACATCTGGCTGGGAGCTGCCACAGCTGCTTCAGCCACAGGGGCTGGTGCAGAGATTTGTGCCATCCCTGAGCAGGGAATTGGGAAAATGTTTATTTTTGTTCACAGAAAAATGATGACTCATTGACTCCAAGGCTTTTGTTGCTGTTGCTGTTGTGGGAAACATATTGTTTTGATGAATATCTTGGCTTGGGAATGGAGATGAGGAAAAAAGATTTGAAGTTTATCAAGGCATCCCATTGGGAAAACAAAATCTCTTTTGTTTCAGATGTTAAGTTGGTTGAGAAAAGGCTTTTAAAAGGTTAAACTGAGTTAAGAGCTTGGCTTAAGAGCAACAGTCATTCAAATACTCAAACTGCGAATTGCTTTGGTGTCCCAAAGTCTTCATTTACTCTGATTCCAGAGGAGGAAGCCAAAGAGTCCCCAGAGGTGGGAAAGCTGCTGCATGGAATCCCAGAATGGTTTGTGTTGGAAGGAACCTTAAAACTCATCTCGTTCCACCCCAGCCATGGCAGGGACACCTTCCACCATCTCAGGTTGCTCCAAGCCCTGTCCAGCCTGGCCTTGGGCACTGCCAGGGATCCAGGGGCAGCCACAGCTGCTCTGGGCACCCTGTGCCAGGGCCTGCCCACCCTCACAGGGAACAATTCCTTCCCAATATCCCATCTAAACCTACTCTCTTTCAGTTAAAAATCATTCCCTCTTGTTTCCAGACCAGAAGTTGTCTTTAAGAAAGGATTATAGGGTTATTATTAGGATTATAGCTCTGTCGAGGTACCTTGGACCTGGTATTTATCCAAGGATGGCCCCAAAGCCTCTGCAGTGATGGATCTCAGGGGGGGCATAGGCAGGGTGTGCTGGTGCTGCCTGGTCCCTGTTCAGGGTCTGGGACACCCCACCAGGCTGTGGAGCAAGAGCACAACCCCTCCTGGAGTTGTTTTTTGACCTTTGATGGGAGGATGATGAAGGAATTTGCAGCCAGAGTCTCCCGGGGAGGAGGACCAAGAGCACCACAAACACATTTTCATGTGCTGGTGCAAGGACACACGGAAGAGTGAAGAGCACTTGGTACATTTAAAATTGCTCTTGCAAAACCCCTGGTCCTGGTGAAACACACTGAAATGCCCAGGAGGAAAGTGCTCAGAGTTCCAGCAGCTGAGCACGTCCCCAGAGGGGACTCAAAGCAGAGCCCTGGGGAGATGTGGAGGTGTGGGGACAAGGTGGCTGAGGGACACATCAACTTAGGACCAGGAGTCCCCATCTCTGCAGCTACAGTGGCAATAATTGCTCCAACAGCTATTTGGTGTCTTGGTTTGAAAAGCCAGGTGTCTGCTAAGGAGGGCAGGAGCCTTCCTTGAAATGGAAAATGTAAACCCTCTCCCTCCAAATTATTATAATTTTGAAATTAAGGGGCTCTCAGGCAAAGATATGGCAGTAGGAATAACAGTTCTTTATTAGGAAAATTAAAATTACAAATGCAATAGTACAAAAAAGAAAACAAACCACTGCCAGAGTGAGAGCAGGCCCTGCCCCCCTGTGTGTCAGGGGTGGCACAGCCCCATCCCATGGGGGCTCAGCCCTCCTGCAGTGCCAGCTGTGCTGCTGCTGGAGCAGGGATCCTGCACAAGGGGGAGTTTTCCTCTGCAGCTCCAGGGCTGCTGCAGATGGGCCTGGGCTCCCTCTGGCAATGCAGGGCAGCAGAAAGCTGCTCCTCTGGCAATGCAGTGGGCAAAGGCTGCTGTGCTGCTCCAGGCTCAGATTGGGTCCAGGTAGGAATGCTTGGCTCCGCCCCTGGGCGCAGCATCTCCCCATGGGATGCTGGAATTGGATCAGCCCTGCAGGGACACTCAGTGGCCATGGACAGCAGAGATCTCCTGGAGAGAGGATTGGCTGTGGGAGAGATAAAGAAAACTGCCCAATGAACAGCAGAGAACTGCCCCAGCTCTGACAGATGGGGATAGAATGCACACCCCCATTTCTAACCTAAGACTTTTGGGAAGTCACTGAAGTGATGCTGAAGCAGGAGAAGATGCAGCCACTCAGCAGCTGCCCAGGGTTGTGCTGTTCTCCTCCACACTGACAACAAAACCAACACAAACCCACTGCTGGGACAGAGTTTGTCCCTGGAG
>NW_005054425.1:2152787-2172408 GCF_000277835.1 Geospiza fortis | reverse complement strand
GAGCTCCCAGCTGTTCCCAATCCACTGGGATTAGGTAAATAACTCGTGTCCAGGCTGGATGCTGCACTGGGAGCTGGGAGCAGGCCCAGGATCACATGTCTTCGTTTTAATGTCAGATGTTTTCTTGTTTTCCAGGTGGAGAGCAGAGCGCAGGGAGCTGCAGACCAGAGGAATTTGCTGATCTTTTTTTTTGGCAATCATAAATTCGAGTGAAATTCCACTGAGGTTTTGAGCCAGGGGAAGGCAGCAGAGGAGAGGGGAGGAGAGTTGAACCATGTCCTTTGGATACTCCTGTATCCTACTGTGGAAATGCTTTCCTTTCTGAACTGCCTTTTTCCCTTTTTTATTTTTATTTTTTAGTTTGGAAGGGCAGAAAGGCTTGGAGATTTGCTCCTTATGGAGATATAAATCAGTTTTTCCACCATGGAGCTCACTTATCCCTTCCCCAGTGCACACAGAGAGCCAAAAAAATACCCCCACAGCATCTGCCACCCTCCCTGTGCTCCATCCCCAGCTCATCCCCCTCTCCACCGTGCTGCTCCCCGAGCCCCAGGCTCTGCTCAGGTTCATCCTCCCCAACTTCAGCTCTAGACATCTTGGAGCTATTTAAATATTTACAGCAGACGGTGGTAAAAAAGATTGAAACATGAATTATTCACAGCCTCGCTTTTATCCTGGCAGGGGCTGTTGTGTTGGGCAGGGAGGATTCCTCTGCCAAGGGTGCTCGGGAATGCGGGGAGGGAGGCAGGGGCTGCGCTGGGGGAGGGGAAACCGGGTGGGCACAGTCGGGGCACGGTGAGAGAGACCTGGCACCAGTGAGACGGACCTGGCACCAGTGAGATGGACCTGGCACCGGTGAGATGGACCTGGCCCCGGTGAGATCCAGGGGGGTTTTTCCCTCCTGCCGTGCCTCGGTGCTGGGGATGGAGCTGGGCAGGAGATGCTGGAGCAGCATCAGAGGAGTCCGGCTGTGGCAGAGCCGCTGGCACGGGGCAAACCCTGCCCCAGGCTTGTCCCTGTGGCCATCAGTGAGGAGGTGACTCCTGAGGGGTTGATCTGTGACCGTGTTCACAGGGGTCCGAGGATGAGGGAAGAGACAAGGATCTGACTCCATGTTTCAGAAGGCTTGATTTATTATTTTATGATATATATTATATTAAAAGTATTCTAAAAGAATAGAAGAAAGGATTTCATCAGAAGGCTAGCTAAGAATAGAATAAGAAAGAATTATAACAAAGGCTCGTGTCTAGGACAGAGAGTCTGAGATAGCCGGACTGTGATTGGCCATTAATTAGAAACAACCACATGAGACCAATCACAGATGCACCTGTTGCATTCCACAGCAGCAGATAACCATTGTTTACATTTTGTTCCTGAGGCCTCTCAGCTTCTCAGGAGGAAAAATCCTAAGGAAAGGATTTTTCATAAAAGATGTCAGTGACATTGATCCCCATGGCTTTGGGCATCCCTGGCGCCAGGTGAGCTTGGAGCTCATCTGTGTGGCTGGAAATGTTTCTGCAGGTAACGCTGTGCTGAGAAGATGCTGCGAGTCCCTTCTCTTCCTGCTCACTCCCGAGCAGTTTTTCGCAGAAAACATCACACAACACCCTGCGAGACACGAGACACTTTTTTTCTGGGTCCCCAAGGGCTTCAGTTACACCCTTGAGGCAGAAATAAGTGTTCCAGATCTCGGCTGCAGGAGGGGGCTGAAAAATCCTGCGTGCCTCTCAGTGCCTGGCAGCCTCTCCCCGGCAGGGCTGACTCCCACCAGCCTGCAGATGGATTTTGGCACCATTTCGGATCCCGAGAGGAGCAGGTGACACAAACTGGAGTTTTGGGAGGGGAGGAGTGGGGGTGAGATGCACTGGAGGAGAAAACCCACAGTCCTGCATCTCCTCTCCCTGCTCTCAAACTGGTGCCATCCCAATAAAGCCAAGCTTGGGGCCAGTCTGACCAGTAGGGCAGAACCCAGAAGTGTTGGGAAGGATGAAAGTTTGACAAGGAAAGTCTCACAGATATGTGTGCTTAGCAGAAAGATTTTTAAATGTAGAGTCTGAAGAAGGAATAGAGATGGAAGCAAGTTTTGATAGAGAAGAAAAGAATTGATGAGCCAGTCTTACTGGATAACCAAGGAGGCAAAGGGTTTGTTAGTTAGAAGGGGTTTTTAGGGCTTAGAGCAAAGGATAAACCCACCCCAAACTAGAAGATGTTTTTACCAAGCAGAAAGATAGCACAGGCAAACAAGTCAGCGAAGCTGCAAGTAGAAAAAAGGTCTCAGAATTTTCCCCTGCAAGAAAACAGAAAAACAACTTCTAGCTTAAACTGTAATGTACTGACTTTTAGTGATTGGAGAACAGTAACATGAATATGGTAATTACAGTAGTTATGATAGGCTATAGATAAAAGTTAAGGTATAGATTGGTTCTGCTGTGTTAAGATGCTCAGGAAAGAAAAGTATATAATGCATTGTAACCAAAAGAGATGATGGGCAGAGATGATGGGCCAACCCCCAGAGAGGGTCCAGCACCTCCATGGATGATCCAACTCTCCATGGATGATCCAACATCTCTGTGGATGATCCAAAATCTCCATGAATGATCCAGCATCTCCATGGAAGGTCCAGCACCTCCATGGATAGTCTAGCATCTCCATGAATGATCCAGCATCTCTGTGGACGATCCAGCATCTCCAAGGATGATCCAACATCTCCATGGATGATCCAACATCTCCATGGATGGTCTAACATCTGCATGGATGGTCCAGAATGTCCATCATTCCCTTTCACCCTCTGAGTGAAGCCGTGGGGACTGATTTTCTTTTCTCCTGAAAATACATCCAAATCAACCGTACTGTGTGGAGGCTGAGTGCTGTAACTGTGTTCCACTGGGAATATAAACCCTCCTGGCATTCAGGAAAAGTGGATTTTGAAATGCTGGGGAATATGGTCACAGGACATCAGAAATGTGGCACAGGTGAGATGGGTGCTGAGCAAAGCCAGGGGAGGTTCAGAGAGCCATATTATCTTGCACGTGAATTTCATTATTTCACCATTTCAGGAATTATTGGGAATGAGGAATGCGGAGTGGGGAATGGGAATGGGGAATGGGAAGGGAGGATGCTGCAGCCCTGGATCTCTGGGGTCAAACTGCAAGTCCACCTTCATCACCCTTTCCTTCCTCTTTTCTATCCAGTTCCTAGATTTTCACCCAGATTTTTACCCCACCAGCAGCAAAAGCTGCTCATTTGCATTATCAGGGGATCTGGAGCCTTCCCCAGCCCTGGGTTAGTTGGGCACCTGAGGAATGAGGCAATAATCTGGTGAGCATCTCCACCTGCCTGAGGTTGGGAAAGGACCTTTGGCAAAAGGGAAACCAGTTTGGGAGCATCCCTTGGGGCTTCTGATCTTACTGGGACAGCCAGGAATGTGCTGGTCGCAGGGTGGAGCAAGTGAGTGAGGCCAGGCCGAGCTTAGAGGGAGGAAGGGTCAGGTTTAGGCGGTTAAAATGATAAAATTTAAAAACTCAAAATTTTAAAATATAAAAATTTAAAACATAAAAATTAAAAAAAATTTAAAAATATTTTTTAAAATAGAAATTAAAAATATAAATTCAAATATTTTAAAATACAAATTAAAAAAATAATTTTTTTTAGGAATAAAAGGCGGGATGTGAGTGTGGGATGCGCGCGTCTCCGGCAGCGGTGCTGGGGATGTTGTGACAGATCCCTGGCAGCTCCTGTCTCATCCTCCTCCCCTGCGGGGTGCCGGGAGGGGGAAGGAGGATTGTTAATGGAAGGGATGAGGAGAGGTGGGCTCCCGTGGGCTGGTTTGTTTTACACCAGTGAATTTCACTGTCTCGTTTCAGGGCATCCACCGTGGAGCTGGGGGCGGTGCTGCCTGCGGAGCTGGAGGGAGCAGAGGAGGGCTGGGGGGCTGGAAGGGAAGGCTGGGGGCAGCAGGGAGGAACCAGCCCCTCAGGAGGCAGTTAGGTAAAATACTTAAATTTTTCTTGTTTCAAATGCCTCTTTTAAAATACTTTACCCCAGGAGGGAGAAAACAGCCCCTCAGAAGCCACCTGCTGTTAGGTAAAATACTTAAATTTTTCTTTTTTTCAGATGCTTCTTTTAAAATATTTTAGCCCAGGGTAAAATATTTTTCCCCAGCAGGGAGAAACCAGCCCCTCCAGAGCCACCTGCAGTTAGGTAAAATACTTAAATTTTTCTTTCTTCAGGTGCTTCTTTTAAAATATTTTACCCCAGGAAGGCTGTGGGGTGGAAAGGCCACTGGGGTGATGGATCTATCAGTGCTCAAGTACTGCCCTGTTTTTTAAAAGTTTTTCTAAGCCTTCTGATGTTCACATTATTGTAATGAACTTTCTCACACACTTTCTGTAAATAACTTATTGATTAGTATTCTTTTATGGAGGAGGAGAAATTTGATGGACTGTTGGTTTGTCCAGTGTCATTGGAGAGGTGGCACTGTCACCCTCCAATCCAGAGTCACTTCTAGAAATCTATAAATGTTGGAGTCAAAAATTAAACACCTTCTTTTTTACCTTAAAAAGTCCAGTATCTGTGTCATTTTATTTTGTGTCCTAAAGCAACACCGAAGAGCTCCTGAGGATTTATCCACATTAAAGTGCCACCTCTCCAGCCCAAGGCACCACACAAAGGGGCTGAGTGAGTGAGGTTCCCCATTTTCCCCCAAAGAGGGTAAATTTTACAGAGGATCCTTGTCCCACCTTCACTGCCAGGAGCAGCTGTTGAAAGGGGCAGGCTTTAAACATGACACGGGGATGGAAAAGGAGGGAAGGGCTGAATGTGAAATCCAAAGCTGTGTTTCGTGTCAGGTACAAACAGGCAACGTGTGTATTTGTGATTGTGAGATGTGTGGAGACCGACCATGGGACAGCTGTGAATTCTATTAATAACTGAGGAAAGTAAAGCATGGAAGAAGGCCTTTGAACCTATCTTCTGTTTGCAATTTACCTTGGTTGATTTAGGAGCATTGGAATTAAAGGGTTAAGGATGTTGCTTTTTGCTTGTAGTTAAGCCTTAAAGAGTTCTGCAATAATAACCTCTTGAAGTATAATTTTAGAATATTGCTTGTATCCTTGAAACTATAGCTTTGGAATATCTATAAAGGAAATATGCTTATCTCACGCCTTAACAAAGCAGAGAAAAGCAGTTTGAGAAAGGAAGATGAACATCAACTCAAGGATTTATAGTTTCGACCAAGGGAAGCTGGACATCACTGTTATGAGATTTATAGTCTTTGCAATTAAAAGGTGGACCCACATCTGGGGAGCTGGACCCCACCAGATGGGATTCTTCTTCCTTCTTTCGGAAACCAGACCCCCACCATCTGGGGATACTCCTTTTGGGATACATCCTGAGAAAAACTAAATCACAATAGTGTATAGAAATGTGATGTAAAAATTGGGAATAGAAACTGCTGATGAGTAAAAATTGGAATAGAAACTGCTGAGAAAGCTGATGAGTACCCCTATAAATACCTGTAAGCCTCAACTCTCAGTGTGCAGTTGGAGGGAAAACTTCCCCCACTGTACCCAGCGCTGTATTGCTCATACTTTACCATATTAATTAATAAATGGATTGCTGCTTGAATATTGGCCTAGGCAAGCTTCTTACTCATAACATGAAGGAAGGCGGAGGGGCTCCATGTGTCAGGACTTTTCCCATCACTTGTGCCCATCGGAGCGCGCCCAGCCGGGGCTGACGGAGCGGGATGTGACAGCTCATCATGAGGATGAGCCCAGCTCGGGGACTTCTCTCGGCTTTTGCATCACAAAAGCGGCGCTTGGGGAAAGAAAACAGCATTTTGGGAGAAGGCTGGAAAGCCTCGTCTCCACTGAGACCCTTCCTGAGCTGGATCTTTGCCCTTTGCATCCAGCCTCCATCATGGGAGGGAGCTCCAGAGACACCCTCTGAGCTCTGCAGCAGCAGAAAAGTGAGGGTTTGGAGAAATTTGAGGGGAAATTGGGACCTTTCCAGCTCCTGCAGCACCCAAATAATACATGTTTCAAGTTTTTATGCTTCTGAAAAAGAACTTCTGCATATGCACTGAGTAGAAGCCAGTGAAAGCTCATGCATAGTTATCTTTTTTAAACTACAGAACACAAAGTATTATATTATATGGTTATATTTTTTTTCAAACTACAGAACACAAAGTATGTTATATTTTAAAAGACAAAGTCTAGCCCTTTTCACTTCAGTTGGTGTTAACACATGAACTTAATGATAGTTTATGTGGTTGACATTGAAATGTTTCTCAGAAGTTAACGTTAAGGAAAGATAAAGATGCAAACTGGAGAGCTTTGTATTAAAAAAAAATTAAAAGTGCATACATTTTGGGGGAAAGAAAATCAGAAATATCATGCATATCTATAAAGCATACCTAAGTCTGTCAAAAATTTTTTTAAACTCCTGTGCAGTCGAAGTGTGGAGTTTAAACAATTGAAGAGGAATAGATCCATCTGGGAAAGTGTTAAGAAAAGAGCTGTGTTGAATTCTCCATCCCAGCTGCACACAAGGCTGACCCAGAATCTCCTGAGGGTCTCCCAGTTTTAGCCACTTCAAAGGCATAGTGCAATTGTCTTGGTTTGGAAAGACAGGTTCTTGCTAAAGAAGGCAGGAGCCTCTCTTGAAATGGAGAACGTAAAACTCTCTCTACCTTTCTGAATTGCTATAAATTTGAAATTAAGGGGCTCTCAGGCAAAAATATGGGAGCAGGAAGTAACAGTTCTTTAATGGGGAAAGGAAAAAAAATAAAAGGATAAAATAAACAATGCAGTACACTAGAACAACACTGACAGAGTCAGAAGTCGACACGCTGTGGGTCAGGGTCTTGGTGGCAGTCTGATTGGAAACGTGGCTGCAGTCTTTTTGAAGTATTAGGTGTGGTTCTGTTGGAGCAAGGGGGTTCTGCAGAGAAGGATGTATTTTTCTCCTGAAGATTTAGTGGAAGAAGAGACAGCTGCTGTTCCTCTGGGGAATCCAGTGGAGAAAGCTGTGCTGTTGTCTCAAAAACTTCTGGATTATATCCGGGTAGGAATGCTTGGCTCCTCCCTCTGGGCTCGCATCTCCCAGTGGGATGCTGTAGTTCTTATCAGCCATGCAGTGACATCCAATGGCTGTTATCAGCAATGTCCCCTCCCGAGGGAGGAGTGATTGTGATCACTCAGAGAGAGATAAGGCAAACTGCCCACTTGACAAAAGATAATCTGCCATACAGATGGTAATTGAAAACATCTTGCATGGCAATCTTCAACAGTAATATTTCAGAATAAGTCTATCACCAAGAGCCCCCTCTGCCCCTGCTCCAGAAAACCCCAGCATGGGACAATTCTGGCTTTCCACCCCAGAGTGAATCCCAGACTTTTAGAGGAACAAATTTAGATTTGAGGTTCAGCACATGAAAGAGCTGTGAATCAGCGCCTTACTGCAGCACCTGAGAGCTGGTGCCAGATCCCTGGGACATTTTGATCCTAGATCCCTAAATGTGGTGATTTTTGGCAGCAGAAGGGTCTCTCCTTGTGTTTCCACCCTTGCCTTCCTCCCCAGAGCAGGAGCAGCAGCAGCACCCTGCTGCACAGCTGGGGCCTGGCAGGTTCCCAGCTCTGCTTTCACTTTAATCCTCATTATTTTTAAACTCCAAACAAGAAATTACCCCTGCAGCCTGTGCCAGCCCCTCTGCCAGGGGCAGCTCTCCTCTTTGGGGTTCATTTTGGGGTTAGGAAAATCTGCTGAGCTGCAGGGAACAGCTTGGATACCTGTTCCTGTGCAGTTATATGATATTTATCTCCATATCAACGTGCAGGTAAGTGTCATATTGAGATTCACGTTGACAGGTAGGTGTTTCCATTCTCTTTTGTCTCTGCCCACAAGAGGGACATTTCTGTCACATTATTTATCTCTTCCCTAGAGGGAGATGGCACAGCTGAAGCAGCTCCCTCCTCACTTTTCCCATCAGCCCAGTAACTCCTAATTTATCTGAGGCAGAAATTTTCCCCCAAAAGCTGAATTCTCTACGTCCTCAGGTTCAGTCTTTGCTGCAGTATCTCCCTTTGCTGCAATATCTCCCTGTTCTCTCCCAGCAGCCAGAGCCCAGCCCTGCTGCAGCTGATGTCCCCTCGAGCCCCTCTGCACCCACACCTGGAGGGGTTTTGTCACTGGGAACAGCCTGGACCCCCTCAGAGCCCGGCTTTGTGTTGGGAAGGGGGATTTGAACAGCAAAAAGGGAGCTGGAGCCTTTCAACCCCTCATGGTGCAGCCCTAAATAAAACACAGGCACCACTGTCCTCTTCTGGCCGGAGCTGTGATATCACAGCCGAGATCTCCAGGAGCCTTTTCTGGGGTGAATTTTCTGTGTTCAATCCCTACAGAGGGTGGGGTGGGGAGGCCCCACTCCCTCAGCAGCACCACCCTGGGCTTGGGGTTCTGTGTTGGAACCCAGGACATTCCTCTGGCTGCCCTGGAGGGCTCGAGACTCTGACAAGGGGCTCAGAGACCTTGGCACAGAGTCAAAACCTCCTGTGCCTTTGATTTAGCCCTTGGAAAAAACAATTACCAACCTTCTATGAGGATTCACAAACCATGAAAGTTTAAGCAGAATGATAGTTAGTTTGTTACCAGATAGGAAAGTAGAATTTTGAGGTTTTAGAATGGGGGTTCAGAAGCCAAGGTGGAGGGATTTGGGTGTGCCTCGTCCTTCTTCTTTCTTCTTCTTGGCCTCCATCTTCTGGGTGATGTTGGCACTTTTGGATTGGTTTAGAGTAGAAACACACTGTCTAACATAGGTGATAGGTATTGGAAAATTATTGTAAATAAAAGATACTTAGTTTTTAGTATAAAAACATAACATGACCCGGAAGGCGGTCAGTGCGCCACGAACTGACCTGCTGGACAGATCTCAGTGGGTCAGAGAAAGAATGTGATAACAGCAAATAAACAACCCTGAAAACCAAACCAGAAGAATCCTGACTCCTTCTTCGGCTGCCAGGCTGGGAAAAGAAACTCTCTGACACATCTCGGGGTCGTTCTGACCACAGACACCAATAGTGCAGGTCCTGGGGGGCACAGGGTGTACCTTGGGCTGTCCCCAGTGCTGGTGAGATTAAATCATTATTGTGGTGTGTGGGAGAGGTTTTACAGCAACTCCTGTGAGCCACAGAGAAGTTTGAGGAGATGATCCATCTTTAACCCTGAAAGAATTTTCAACAAAGGTCATTGACATAGAAACCAAGAAACAAAGGATAAATAAGAGAAACCTGCAACTGCCTGTTCCAATGAGCACTTTGTTTGTCTCTCCTGATCAATGAGTGAAGTGTAAACTTAGGATCTTTGTAAGAATGCCTAAAAAGCATTCATGCTAGAATAAAAACAGTTTGAAGCCTTCTGAAAATTGAGCGTGTTGCTTTGTATTGTCTCCATCTCAGCTACAGCAGTGGTGAGCTGTGCAAACCCTCCTGGATGGAGCTGCTGTGCTTCCCTCCCCCAGACTGTGGCACTGTTGGATTTCATTCCCTGTACTGACAATTTTGTGATTTTTTTTTCCATTTACGGTCCACTAAATCTTCTCCAGGAGGGGCACAAATTCCCCTGCAAGGTGAATTTAGGATTACTGACAGTAACTTTAATTTTCTTGGTCATTTTTTCAGAGTCACCCGTGGCCAACAAGACGCATTAAGCACAGAGCAGACAGAAGCTGCTGCTTTGGAGGCACCAGCAAACACTCAGGGATGTTACCAGGCTGCAACTGCTGCAGGGACCTGATTTGGAGACCCAGCTGGAAAACCCTGAGCAGGCAGAGCTGCTGCCTCAAGCTGTGCATGGGAAGAGGAGCAAAGGGAGCAAAGCTGCTCCTCCCTTGTCCTGTGGGAGGGGGTGTTTGGCAGCTCAGCCCTCTTGTGCCTCAGTTTCCCTATTTATAATCCCGCTGTGGACAGGATTTTTATGATGATGAGGTGATGCCATGCTTGGCCTCGTGACTCCACAGAGCAGGAATATCTACTCGGGGTGGATGTTGGCTCAGGGAATTTTCCCCTTCTGTGGTGCTGATTCCAGTGAGAGCCCCAGAGCCTCCTCCTCACCTTCCTCCTGCCTGACCTAAGCACGAGCAGGGAGAAGAAAGGATGCAGCACAAGTCTCAATTTCCCATTTTCCTCCTTGCTCCTCCATCTTTCCTGGACTTTCAGGGGCACCAAAGGGAAAGCATTTAATCACCAACTTGCTCCAGCATTTGTTTTCCATCTGCGACTTTTTTGCTGATTATCTGAAAAGAAACAATTTCCCTCTCCTTTTGCTCCAGCCCAGAGCAGCTGTGGCTGCCCCATCCCTGGAAGTGTCCAAGCCAGGCTGGACAGAGCTTGGAGCAGCTGGGACAGTGGGAGATGTCCCTGCTCATGGCAGGGGGTTGGAGATGTGCGTTAAGGTGCCTCCCAACCCAAATTATTCTGTGATTCCACATTGTAGGAACATCAGGGGGTAGGACGGTGGGGATGGATTGAGACAAGAGATCTCTGCAGCCAGGGCTGGGAACTTGTGGGTTATTGCAAAGGGCCTGGGTGCAGGGCCCTGCTGGGAGCTGCCAGCCACAGCTGGAGCAGGACTGAGAGAAGAGAGGGGGAGAGAGGATGAGAGGGTAAGAGAGCAAAAGCGTAAGAGAGAGAAGTTCCCGTTACAATACCATAAATCTTCTTCTGTGCTGAATATTCTGATTCTCACTAACCAATCTAGTCCAAGATACAAATCCTACAGCATTTCCATACAGCCTATAAGAATCATTACATTACCACACTGTGTTACATTTTAAACCCTAAAAACTCCTCTTTGGGCCCCTTCTGCCAAGCTGGCAGGGTCTGCTCTGACCCTTGGAGCTGTCTGCAAGCAGAGGGTGTTATTCCATCAAAAGGGGATCACCTTCAGCTGGCCACACCATTGTTTTCCAGTTGTTCAGTGACTGAGGGATCTCAAAGCTTGCTTTCATTTCAGTCTCACTTATAGTTTCTATATTCTCAAAATCTTTTGCCAGACAATCATATTTATAAGGCTTTCCTGTCTCATCTTCCCCAATACCACATCATTTGGCTGGACAAACAGCACCTCCCCCTCCCCCCCAAGGAGGAGAATGTTGTGGGGATTAAATTAGGGCTGGATCTGGACGCTGTGGTGTCATCCCCATCCTGGGGTGAGAGGCTGCTGTCCCCAGGGAGGGAGCAGCGGTAGGAGCAGACACGAGAAGCGCCGGGAGTTTCCTATTACCGATACAGAATAGCCCGATTTTGGTGACCAGGAGCTGCTGTGACGCGGGCTGGGGTTATCCAAACCCGCCCGGAAGGTGACAGGAATGGAACAGGAGCCTGCCCGGAGCTGGAGCCGCAGCGAGGCGGACGCTGAGTGCCGGGAGCTGGGAGTGAGCGGGGTCGGAGCGGGGTCCGGGATCGGTGACGCTGTTTGCAGACAGTCTGATGGGGGGGTGGCGATCAGATTGCCCAGCCCCACCCAGGCACGAGGGATTGCATAGCCCGGCCCGTGAAATCAGAGCGGGCAGAGAAAGTGATAATGGAGATTAGAGAAGGGGGAGTGCTGGGAAGATGAAACAGGAAAGCCTTATAAATATGATTGCCTGGCAAAAGATTTGGAGAATATAGAAACTATAAGCGAGATGGAAATGAAAGCAAGCTTTGAGATCCCTCAGTTACTGAAGAACTGGAAAACAATGGTGTGGCCAGCTGAAGGTGATCCCCTTTTGATGGAACAACACCCTCTGCTTGCAGACAGCTCAAAGGGTCAGAGCAGACCCTGCTAGCTTGGCAGAAGGGGCCCAAAGAGGAGTTTTTAGGGTTTAAAATGTAACACAGTGTGGTAATGTAATGATTCTTATAGGCTGTATGGAAATGCTGTAGGATTTGTATCTTGTACTAGATTGGTTAGTGAGAATGAGAATATTCAACACAGAAGAAGATTTATGGTATTGGAATACCTTAAATTAGGTATTCTTACCCTAATACCTAATTACGACGCTCCTACAGTGGAGTGCTGGGGAAAGGGACGATCGTCCTCTGCTTAAAGAGCTGGGCCAGGGGCTGGGGTGCTGCTCCTGGTGATGCTCTTCACCTCCTCGGTGCTTTGGGGACGTGGCTGTGCCCGGACCTGTCCCCGAAGTCCCCAAGCAGGAGCGCGGGTTTCCCCGTGTGAGCATTCCGTGCTCTCCATGCTCCTGGCTGCCGGGAGCCGGCCCTGGGGCTCAGGGAGGGTGGGATCCGAGAGATTCAACCAAGCACACTCTCATTCAACCAAACACACCCTTGCACAGCCTTTGGCTCCCTCTGGCACGCTGCGTGTGCGCTCCCGGCCGGGTTTGGAGCATCTGCGGGGAAGGAGCGCAGCGGATCAGCCTAGAGGGAAACGGGACTCGGGAAGCGAGAGGGGAATTGCTGTCCCAGCTGAAATAGGAGCGGGTGGCACTCCCTGCCCGCCAGCAGCCCCAGCAGCTGCTGCGTTATCCGGCTGCAAATGCATTGACAGTTCACATCCGTGCCCGCCCCGGGCCGCGCAGCGCTGCGGCGGCGGTGGAGCCGCGCAGGGAACGGGGACACCCCCAAAGCTCCTTTTCCGAGTTAATCTCAGCTTTCCCCTCTCCTGGTCTGGACTTTGGGGGTGTCGGGAACCCGATGTCCCCCAATACATGAAAACACCCCGCTTTTCTCCCTCTCCATGGCCTCTCCCAGCTTTCCCCAAAGGATGAAAGTTTGACAGGAAAGTCTCACAGATATGTATGCTTGGCAGAAAGATTTTTAAATGTAGAGTTTGATAAAGGAATAGAGATAGAAGTAAGTTTTGATATAGAAGAAAAGAATTGCTGAGCCAGTCTTACTGGATAACTAAAGAGGCAAAAGGTGTGTAAGTTAGAAGGGGTTTTTATGACTTAGAGGAAAGGATAAACTTACTTTAAACAAGATGTTTTTACCAAGCAGAAAGATAGCACAGGCAAACAAGTCAGCAAATGTGGCAAGTAGAAAAAGGTCTCAGAATTTTCCACTGCAAGAAAACTGGAAAACAACTTCTAGCTTAAACTGTAATATACTGACTTTTAGTGATTGGAGAACAGTAACATGAATATGGTAATTACAGTAGTTATGATGGACTATAGATAAAAGTTAAGGTATAGATTGGTTCTACTGTATTAAGATGCTCAGCAAAGAAAAGTTTATAATGCATTGTAACCAAAAGAAAAGCATGCATTATATAATATATATATACAATGCATTGTATAATGCAATGTAACCAAAACCAAGGGGTCTCCAGGCCTGCCTGCCGCTGGAGCTGACAGCTGTGGGCACAGCTCTGTCACCGACAACCCTGGGCTTCTGTAACATCCTGGATACAATAAATTGCATTTTGAAGAGCTGCCTGGAGTCCCACATCTCTCATTCAGGCTCTTACAGTGATGCTCAACATGAGGTGCCATTAGTAAGAGCCTGAGTTAGGGGATGTGGGTCTCCAGGCCTGCCTGCAGCTGGAGCTGACAGATGTAGCACAGCTCTGTCGCCGACAACCCTGGACTCCTGTAACCTCTAGGATGGAATAAACTGCATTTTGGAGAGCTGCCTGGAGCCCCACATCTCCCATTCAGGCTCTTGAACCCGTCCCTCTCCTGCCCAGGAGCTGCTGGAGCATGGCCAGCACGGAGCTGCTGCTGCCTGGCTGCCCTCACCACGGGCAGCTCGGGCAGATGGCAGGCAGGGCACAGCACATCCTGCAGAAAGCCACGCTGGGAGGCTTTTGTTTTGCTGCCTGGAGCTTCTCTTTCAGGTTTCCAGGGCGTCAAGGGGTCTCTGGGAGAGGGAGAAGCTCTGCTGGGATGGGAGAAGTGTCCAACCTTCCCCAGAGAGGGCTCAGGGTGGTGCCTGATCCTGCTCTGGCATCACCCAGGGACAGGCTGGACTTGGCTTTGAAGCTTTTGGCGATGGGTAAAGACATTAAAAATCCTGCCAAATGCAAAAATAAGGGGAAGAAAGAAGCAGGTGGGACAGAAAGCAGAGAGCAGGGGGGTGATGGGGGTGTCAGGGTGCAGTGAGGAGGGAGAAACCCAATCCAGCCGAGTGGGTGCATAATTTATTCCCCCATTAGCTATTCATAAGGCAGCCCTTTGTATCAAGTCTCCTGACGTCCTTGTAACAACTTCAGGCCTTTCTGTGGAGCATCACCCTTCGGGGGTGCTCCTGTGCCACTTTGCCATGCGAACATGATTCTTGATGTGTCCTGGGCCTTCGTTACCACCATTCAGCAGAACCAGTAATTAATGAGATTCCCATGGCTGCAGTGTAACAGGAACCTCTGGGAAATACCCAGGGCAGTGCCACCTCCGAGGGTGCTGGGCCTGCACAGCCCTGCCTGGTGCTTGAAGGATGAGCTTGGACTTTGGGGTTTCCTCCTGAGCTGGGTTAAAGCCCAGTGGGCAAGGCGTGGAGCTTTCCTGCAGCACCTGCTGGTCCTGATTTCTGTGGGGTTGGATGTGAGGGTGAGCACCAAGGTGTGGGTCAGCTCAGTGTGGCAAGGAGAGGTGGGGGAGGCCCATCCATGCTGCTCTGCAAGCTCCTGGTCACACTGCAGCCTCAGCCTGGGATGGTGTTCACAGGAGTCCGAGGATGAGGGAAGAGATGAGGATCTGACTCCATGTTTCAGAAGGCTTGATTTATTATTTTATTATATATATTACATTAAAACTATACTAAAAGAATAGAAGCAAGGATTTCATCAGAAGACTGAGAATAGAAAAAGAAAGAATGATAACAAAGGCTTGTGGCTCAGACAGAGTCCGAGCCAGCTGACTGTGATTGTCCATTAATTAGAAACAACCAACATGGACCAATCACAGATGCACCTGTTGCATTCCACAGCAGCAGATAATCATTGTTTGCATTTTGTTCCTGAAGCCTCTCAGCTTCTCAGGAGGAAAAAATCCTGAGGAAATGATTTTCCATAAAAGATGTCCGTGACATCAGCCTGTACCTTCTTCCCCCAGGAGAAGAGGGGTTTAACACATCCCACATATTGCTGGGATAAAGCTGACCAGGACACCACACTACAGGCTTGGAAGGAGCCACCAGAGCAGCCAAAATCTCCTGCAGCACCAAGAAGTGCTCAGGGAATGAGCTGGGTCTTGGCTAAAGGGAAGACCCTTCTGCACCCTTGGGGTTTTTGTCACCTCTTCCCCAGCACTGCCTGGGGCTCAGAGCTGATGTGGGGCCCCTTTTCCTGTTCCCCACAGTGTGGGATGCTCAGAGATGAATGCAGGGCCCCTTTTCCTGCTCCCCATAGATTGGGGTGCTCAGAGCTGATGTGGGGCCCCTTTTCCTGCTCCCCATAGATTGGGGTGCTCAGAGCTGATGTGGGGCCCCTTTTCCTGTTCCCCACAGTGTGGGGGGCTCAGTGTCTCCTGGAAACCCCCTGAAAATCTCCCAGAGCCTCTCTGGGACGCAGACAGGTCTCAAGTCGACCAAATCCCAAAGTTTTGGCCTCGTGGCCCTAAAGCATTGCACAGGGAAGAGGTCAAGGCCAGATCCCAAAGCCTTGCAGCCCCCATTGAGGCAGCAGCACACCCTGGTGGGACCCAGGGCCTGGACTACAGCCCACACCTGGGCAGGGAAGAGCTCCTGGACACTTGGGTGTCGTTTGGTCTTAAAATGTAAATGTTGATCTTGAAAACAGGGGGAAATCCCTCAATGCCAAGGGACTCCCTCCCTCCGTAAGAGTCCTGCCCATGGAGCAACAATGGGATAAATCTGTTCCCAGGCTCTGAAGGGATCCCTGGGGGGACAGTAGTTATTGGTAATTAATAGGATTCCAGTAGTAGTTATGTGTAATTAATAGGATTTAGCACTGATAAGTGGTAGCTTTGTAGCTGTGTGTAATTGCAAGCGAAATAATGTAAATCGGACGCAGTTGTCTGTTTATTAGTTAATTAAACTGGTTTATTATTTATGTTGATTAATTATTAGTGATTATTGGTTAATTCTTATTAGTATATATATTATATATTTATATAATACTATATTATATTATATAAATATACTATATACTATAAGATATATTATATTTATATATAGTATAAATATATATTATTAATATATTATATAGTTAACTAATTAATATTATTATTAGTTAATTAAACTGGTTTATTAATTATGTTGATTAATCAGTAAGAATTACAGACCCTATCAGTTCTAGCTCCAGCTTTCAATATAAAGGAGGAAAGCCAGACCCTGAGGCAGCAATCCAGAATGTGATTCTTCTGAAACTGGACCTTGGATGGCTGCATCTCTGAGGAACCCAAAGGGGTAAGGAAGTGTTGTAAACATGTTAAACACCAGCCTGGTTACTCTTCCACTTGGACTGTTTTCTGCAGTAACCTGCAACCCTCAAGGTGATGTATTTAATGTAAAAGTTCTTTCATTCCCATTTTTAGCTCATTAGTTCCTACGTGGTCGAAGTCCTCCCCTGGGGGTGGCAGCTGGAGGTTTGGGGGGGTTTGGGGCATTTTGGGGCTGAGTTCCGCCCTGTGTGGAGCCGCTCCCAGCCCTGTTTGCAGCACCACATTTCTCCCTGTGTTTCCTTTAAATCCAAGGGCAGCGAGGCAAGGTAGGGTTTCACTGGGGTGTAGGATTTCCGAATCTGAGTCTTTCCTGAGACAAACCCCAATCCTTACCTGTGTGTCAGAGACGTGCAGGGACCTGCCATGTCCAGAGCCCCTGGGATCCTCCTCTTCCCCGAGGAAGGGCTGTAAGCTGGGCTGCCTGAGCAGGGCTGCAGGTGAGTGATGGCTTTTATTGTGTTTTCTCTGCTTGTAGACTCCACTGATGATATCCTGGAAATGAACCTGAGCCCAACACCCAGCTGGGAAAGTTCCCACCTATATTAAGCCATTTATTTTACTTTATTGACAGTAGGATGTGGAAGAATCACCTGATTGAAAAGGTTTCCATTTTATCTCCAGCTAAATTGGTGCTGGGTTCGTGGTTTTAGACCAACTTGTGCTGATACAGGAGTTTTGGCTGCTCTTGGGTCTGTGCCCGACCCCAGACAGAGACACTCTGTGCTTTGAGCATTTACAGCCTCTCTTTCTCTTCCAAGACTTAAATAAAGTGGTTACCTTTGGCTGTGATCTTTTTTAATGGCTTTGAATGCTTTGCAAGGCTTCCATTAGAAAATCCTCAGCTGCTTTCTGTAATCTGCTTTATGGGAATGTGTGCAAGGAACAGCGAGGGCATTGAACATTCAGAGGAAATATTGGTTGCCTTCAGCCTGCTCCAATTAAACTGTGAGGACCTGGAGTGAAATAATTCATCAGGATTTCTGACAGGCTGAAATCCATGGCTGCCAAGGAGTCACTTCAATCCCGAAGCAGTGTTGGGATGAATTAAACTGGGAGGGGATGGGGTGCAGGAAAGATGATGTCAGGTTCAGGCTGCAATAATGATGATGATGATGATGATGATGATGATGATAATAATAATAATAATAATAATAATGATAATAATAGTTAATGGGATGTCTCTTTTTAGGTTGGCTTGGGAATGAGAGGGACATTTTAGGTGATCACAAGGAGGGAATGTGGGAATCCCCAGTGACACAGAGCTGGGTGTGGGGTGGGAATATTGGCTCAAAACTGCTGCTGGTTCCATGGATTTGGTACAGTTTGTACTTCGAGGTGAGGAATAACCTGATTTTCTGAGGGTCTGGTTTAGGATGTCCTCCCTGGTGCTGTGGGTCAGTGCAGGAGCCAGTCCTGGTGCTGGCTCAGCGCTCACTGCTCTCTCTACCAGTGCTTCCATCCTCCAAACAACTGCAAAAGTCCATGGAAAACCAGTCCCTGGGGTCAGGGATGGGTGGCAGAGCTCAGAGGGATCAGAGGCAGGTTTTTAATAGGGGAAAAATTATCATCTTGCTGATTCTCAGAGAGATAGGATTGGGGTTCCTGGGCTGAGCTGCTCCAACCCCAAAATGGGTTAAAACTGCAGCTTTGATAGGCAAGGCTCTGTGTCTGTGCCCTGTGACTGATGTCCCATTGCATCCCAAGGTGGAATTCAGCTCCTGGGATGCAGCTGTGCCTTTGGCCTGGCTGGGCAGTGGGGACCAGGCCAGCCCATGCCAGTGCATCTGTTTGTAAAGGTCATGGGAAGGAGACTGGTAAACTGCTCGGAGGCAAAATCAGCTCCAGCTTCCTGAGAGGAGCCTGGGGCTGCCAGGGGAGCAGGGACCCACAGGGAGGCTTTTTGCCTTTTTTTTTTTTTTTTTTAGATCTTTTTTCCACATTTGGGGGGCGATTTTCCAGACCTGTTTTTCCAGGATTCCTTTTATTTCCTTGGGTTTTCTCTGGAGCAGCACCTTTGGGAGAGCCCAGCTTTGCACACCCCACTGCCTCTGCAAGGGCTCCGTGCAGGCTGATCTCAATATTTTCCTATCCCAGTTCAGCAGCACAGCATGGAAACCTGCCCCAATTACACAGGCTGGAATAGAGCTTGAGGGAAAACTCTGCATCCCAAGATGCTGGCAGGAGGATTCAGGATGCAGATGACTTTTGGAGGTCAGTCAGGAAATGCCCTGGCTGGTGCTCCCCCATCCCTGTGTGTCCAATCCCTTCCCAGGGTGATGTTTTCGCCTTTGTTTGGGAAGTTTTGGGGCAGGGAAGGAAGGCAGAGCTGGGGGAACACATGGGAAGGGAAATTGTTGTGGTTTCATGAAATCCTGCTGGAAAAACGGGCAGAGGTTTGGAACAGCAGCTGGGCTGCCTCACATGGGCTGGTGGGTGATGCTCACAGTCCCATTGGAATAACAGAGGGGTTGTGGCCACATCCAGAGCTCTGCCCAGCACCTGCTGGACCTGGAGCTGTCCATGGAGGTGTGCCACCCCCAGAGGGTCTCATGGATGAACAACTCCCCCTGGCCATAGAAAAACAGGATGGGAAAAGCCCTGGGGAAGCAGCTCCGGCTCCTGGAGCTTCAGCAGTGTGGGAGCTCAGTGCTGGCAATCACAGCTCTGGGAACAGAGGATTTTCCTGTGTCCCAGAGAAAAGCCAGGCCTGGGTGAGGAAGTGCCTGGACAAAGGGCCAGAGGGGCCCCGGGGGTGCCTCCACCTGCCTGGTGCTTGCTGTGTGCCCATGCTGGTGCTGGGAGCACTGCAGGCTCCTGCTTTTCCAGATTTTCTCTCCGTGAGTGCAAAAGAACCAGGTCCCTGTGAGCCCCGTCCTGCTGCCTGCGCAGAGCAGTGAGCAGCCCTGCCCAGAGGGGACACAAAGGGTCACATCTGGGCATCACCTCCTCTTCCTCTGCTCCACCCTGCTCCTCACAGGGAAAGCAGAGGCCTCAAACCTCTTTGTAGACATGAAAGAGGAGCGCTGGAGCCCTGGCTGCCGATGCTGCTGCCAGGCAGGACCAGCGAGGGAGCATAAAAAACCCATTTCAGGCACAAGGAGAACGAGGGCAAGGAGTCCCACCGGGCTCACGTGGGCACCGGCATCGCCTTTCCGCAGGAGAGGCTGGAGCATCCCCGCGCTGCCCCGCAGGAGAGGCGAGGCTGGAGCATCCCCGAGCTCCGGC
>NW_005054425.1:2129053-2152758 GCF_000277835.1 Geospiza fortis | reverse complement strand
GGCAGCCCCGGCCGGGAGGCGGCCATGGGAGCACGGGCACCCCGCACGCCCGAGGAGGATGAGGACGATGCCAAAACCGGGTTTGTTGCTCCCCTCTTGGGCTCAGCTGCCGTCGTGGTCAGGGGAAGTTTGGGGGCAGAGGAAAGGAGAGTTTGGTGATTGGGTTTGGGGCAGTCAGATGTTGGTTTTTCTCTTTTTTGGTGGGTATTTTTCGGATGGTGGTGACAGGGGGGAAGTTTAGTTTGTCCTTGGAGATGAGGACGATGCCAAAACCGGGTTTGTTGCTCCCCTCTTGGGCTCAGCCGCCGTCGTGGCCCTGGGGCAAATTTAGAGGGAGAGAAGAGGAGAGTTTGGTGGGTGGGTTCGGGGCAGTCAGATGTTGGTTTTTCTTTTTTTTGGTGGGTATTTTTTGGATGGTGGTGGCCGGGGGGAAGTTTAGTTTGTCCTTGGAGAAGCAGGAGGGTGAAGTGTTCCTGAGCATGGGGTGAGTGCTGTGAGGAACCCTGGAGAGGAGTGATGCTAAAACCGGGTTTGTTGCTCCCCTCTTGGGCTCAGCTGCTGTCGTGGTCAGGGGAAGTTTGGGGGCAGAGAGGAGAGTTTGGTGGGTGGGTTCGGGGCAGTCAGATGGTGTTTTTCTTTCTTTTGGTGGGTATTTTTCGGATGGTGGTGACCGGGGGGAAGTTTAGTTTGTCCTTGGAGAAGCAGAGAGGGTGAAGTGTTCCTAAGCACGGGGTGAGTGCTGAGGGGAACGGGAGAAGCAGGAGGGTGAAGTGTTCCTAAGCACGGGGTGAGTGCTGAGGGGAACCCTGGATTTACCAGCAGTCAGAGGCTCTCACTGGCGTCATCTCAATCACTTTGAGTCCTGATTACTTGTGGTGGGTCCAAATTCCCATGTCCTCTCCCGGGGGCACCGTGGGGGTTGCTGGGCTGGGCTGGGGGCTGCCCTGACCTCTGCAGTGGCTCTGGCTCAGCACATGAAGCCACCAGGCTGGAGTGACACCGGGACCCCAAAGCTGCCACCTCTCAGGCTGCTCTCAGTGCTGCTGCTGCAGAAACCGGGATCAATGCAGGATCTGTCTGACCCCATTAGCGGCTTCCTATTGCTTTCCATTTATACCTTCTCTCCATTTTTGGCTTTGGCCGCCGACCTCCTCCAGGGTTTGCTGCCGGTGCAGATTTCGAGGGGGGGCGAAGTCCTTTGCTCACCGCCGGGAGCAGAGCGAGGTGACAGCCCCGAGCCCGGATGCTGCCCTGGGGTGGGAGCAGGGGGCGGCTCTGCCTCTGTCCCAGCGCTTTGGGACACGCTGGGAAAGTTTCCCATCGATTCGGGCTCGGGTTCTTTCTCGTGTTACAGGGCAGTAAGCAGGAGGGGGGCAGCCTGCCCCGGCCCCAGGCAGGCGCCGGGATGCTCCAAAGGGAAGAGGTCACTCCATGCACCTCCTTTTCCACACCTCTGCTGGTTCAGACCTTTGTGTCCGTGTGTCCATCCATCAGCCGCTTCCGGAGTGCGTCCAACACTTGGCAGCAGCAACTGCTCCGTGAATCCCAGGGGGGGCAGAGCCCCAGCCCCCAAAGAACCCGCTCAGCATCCCCAAAGAGCCACCGCAGCACCTCACAGCCAAAAATCCATTTCAATCTTTTCCTGAATCAGGCTAAAGCCCGGCTCGGAGGGCAGGGAAGATGAGCAGGGCTCAGCTGGAGCCAAGCCTGGCCGGGTCCCAGCC
Organism: Geospiza fortis; assembly: GCF_000277835.1. Lineage (NCBI taxonomy): Eukaryota > Metazoa > Chordata > Aves > Passeriformes > Thraupidae > Geospiza > Geospiza fortis. The sequence continues at coordinate 2,151,034 of NW_005054425.1, read as the reverse complement.
TGTCCCTGTCCTGTCCCTGTCCCTGTGCCTCGGTGGAGCAGCCGGCACCGCCGCAGGGCTGATTTGATCCCATCTGGCTTTTCCTGCTCCCTGCGCTGGGCTGGGGCGGCTCTCAGGACACACCCGGAGCGAGCGGGACCCCGCCGGCTCCCTCCGAGCAGGAGCTCGCCCTCGCTGCTTATTAAATTACATCCTGACCCGGTTAATCCAGAGCTGATTAATTTTGGACTCCATGGCTGGGTATAAGAAAGGGTTCATCTGTCTCCTTGTGTGTACTGTATGTACTGAGCTCTCTGATAATCAGATTTTTAAAATATATATATTTATTTAATATCTTTATAAAGATATATGTATCTCTATAATATATAGATTTTTATATATACCATATTATATCTATATAATATATAGATTTATTTACTATATATATAAAGATATATACATTATACCTCTATAATATATAGATTTATATATATAATATATAGATTTATTTAATATATAAAGAAAATAAAATACGGGCGGAGAAATCAGAAGGAGGTATGAAAAGTGGGGAGGGCTGCAGGGGTCTGGATGGACACATCTCTGTCTGCAGTGATGGACACTGGGAATCCTGCTGGGGGCCTTCTTCATGTACATCTTGTTCTGGGGAGCTCCTGCCTGGCTTTATGGACACCCACAGCCCTGGGGAAACTGAGGCACGGAGATGGAAGCAGCCCTCAGGAGCTGGTGGCTGCTTGCTCAGGCTCATAATTTGTTGCCTGGTGCAATTTCATGGAATCTCAGGGTGGTTTGGGCTGGAAAGGACCTTAAAGCCCATCCTGTCCCAGCCCTGCCATGGCAGGGACGCCTTCCACTGTCCCAGGTTGCTCCCAGCCTGGCCTTGGGCACTTCCAGGGATCCAGGGGCAGCCACAGCTGTGCCAGGGCCTCAGCACCCTCCCAGGGAAGAATTTGTCCCAAATACCTCATCTGAACCCACTTTCTTTCAGTTTAAAGACAATTTATGTGTTTAAATGTTGAGGTTCATCCTGCCCCCCTCCCTTGCCACAGACAAACTTTAACCTCTGCTTTTAGCAGCAAAGAGAATTCAGGTCTGGCTGCTCCTAAGCCCTGGGCTCTCCTGGGGCTGCACAAACCCTGGGATTGCTCTGAGCCACACCATTATTTCAGTGGATTTTGGCCCCTTTTCCACTTCTCCACTGTTCCCACAGTCAGAACTCGAAAGCAGAGGCAGCTTTTGCCAGATCCCATCATCCCCTGGAATATCTGAATTATTCTTTCCTGTGTTTTCATCATTCATGAACTACCACCATCTCCCCTCCTGCTTATTCCCTCACAGCTGCACACATTTGCTTGGGATTTAAAGAGTTCCATTTGCAAACTCCTCTCCTGAGGAGGAGGAGGATGAGCCACAGGTTCTCACAGCAAACCCAGCAGCTCCTTGTTTTCCTTCCAGAGATGATTCCTGCCCCGCTCCATCAGTGCCAGATGCCCAGGGCACCTCCCTGAGCCTCCAAGGACATCCCCTGCTGCAATCAGAGCTCCAATATTAATTACCCAGCCCTAATCGAGGGCGTTCAAGGGTCTGGGGTGTGATTTTACACCCTGCACCCCCCAACATCCAGCCCTCCTGATGTTGCTAATTGAGGGGCGCTTCAATTAGCTGGGATGAGAAATAAGAAAAATTCCCTTGGTGGAGACGCTGTGGAGCCACCTGAGCTCCATCCCAGAGCCGCGGGGCTGGAATTAGCGAAGCCCAGGTAATTAGTGCCGCAAAGAGAGGACAATTAGCAGAGGCTCATTAGTGCCCTGAGCTGCTCCGTGGCCCGGAGCCGGTGCAGGCTCACACGGATTTCACAGTTCTGCTCGGGAGTTCAGGGAAAGCAAAGAAAGTGTCGCTGTGTTCTGCGGAGATACTCGAAACTCCACAACTTTTGTTAAAGTTGTAAAGCCGCTATGTTTGTTATTACAGCGCTGGATGCGTGTGGGAATCCGTGTGGGAATGGTTCCCCTGCACATGACATGGGTACTTCTGGGGACTTCAGGTCCCTTTTTATCCCCCTCTCAAATCCATATGCATACAATTTCACAATAGGTTCATACATATTCATTTTTAGGAATTTCGCGTGACATTTTGCTGCTAGTTCTTCTTTATCGGAAAGAATTCCTAGGTCAGGTTGAGCTGCTCTCACAGCAGTCTCTGTCTCTATCACCCTCTGTCTCCCCCTCCTTATCTCTGTCCTTCACTGAAGCAGTTTCTCTGAGCTTAGGTTCTGCAGTCAGGCTAAATAGCTGTGTTTTCTAACCACAGACTCAACTCAAAAATGTACATTTCACCTAAATCAAAATGGATTTCTACTCTGGAAAATTTCCACTCTGCCTCAACTGCCTGGTTCCACCGCAGGACAGGACCTGCAGGACCCCTCCAGCCTCCTCCAGCCCATCCCATGCCACATCAAAGGGAAGGGGAGGGATGAGCTGCTCAGTCTCCAGCGCTATTTCCCACAGGGAAAGTTAAGCTCCCTGTCCAAACAATAATTCAGGGACCTGCTGCCAAAAATTCCTCCTCTGCCAGCTAATCCCTCTGTGCTTTCGGACAGGCTCGGGGGTGTTTTGTCTCCCCTCTGGTGTCAGAGTGATCCCACACAGGACTTGCTGGATTCTGCTCCATCCCGGATGCTGGACACCCTCAGGGCCCGAATTTGTCTGGGGGATAAATCCCAGCAGAGCCGGCGGTTCCAGGAGCGGGGATTAGAGGGAGAGGAGCGCCTGGGGCAGCCTGGCTGGGGGGGAACTGAAATCCTTGGAGCCAAGCGGGTGTTTAGAGTCACCTTGGCGGGATGCAAAGGCAGAGCTGTCCCGGGGGTGTCCCGGAGAGGAGGGAATTGTGTAACTGCCCCGTTTCTGGCAGGCAGGGATGTTATACCGGGCATCTCCCCCCGTGCCCGTGTGCCCTGGACCACAGCGCTGCTTTCACTCCAGGGATATCCCCGTTATCAGAGAGGTCTTGCTAAAACTCCTTAGCCCCAGCACAACCCAGATCCCCTGCTCTTCTGGATGCTTTTTATGCTCTGCATTTCCCTCAGCCACAGCTGCTCTTTGCTCCGGTGCGGGAAGTGACCCTGGCTAGTTCCAAGTAGATTTTGGGGAAAAAACAAAAAAAAAACCAACCACAAAAATAAACAAAAAACCCCCACAAAAACAAACAAACAAAACCCCCCCAAAAACAAAACAAAAAACAAAACAAAAGAAAACCAAACAAAACCCCTACAAAAAACCCCCAAAAAATAAAAACAAAACAAAACGAAAAAACCCCAAAAAAACCCACTCCCCCCAAAAAAACCTACAAAAAACCCAAAACCAAAACTAAAAACAAAACAGAACCCCCCCCCAAAAAACCAACCAAACTAAACCAAACCAAAACAAACAAATTAAAAAAAACAACAACAACAACAAAAAAAGACCCCTAAAACAAAGCACCGAAAAAGGTCAGATTTTACCTACAGCCCCCATCACGCTGTGGTCAAAGCCCTTCCAAAACTGGGATTGGAGGTGAGATGGACGCAAGGTGACAGGAATAGAAATTGAATTATTGTTTTGTTAATAGATGCCCTTGCTGGGACGAGGGTAAATACAAGGGCTGTGGTTTGTAGGGGTAGAGAAAACGGTGTATAAAATCATAAAGCCTCCCTGAAGGACCTGATCAAAGGTCCGGATAATCTCCTGTCCCCTTTCCATCACGGGAGGCTGGAGATGTCTGTAGGATGCTCCAAGCCGGGCTCTCCTCGGGGACAGGGCGGTTTAATGTGCTCATTAACGCCATGAGAGGAGAAATAGCTCAGAGGACAGAAAAGGATGCTGGAGGGGGGGAAATCGAGGTGAGCGGGTCCCTCAAGAGCAAAGGAACGTCACCGAGGAGGAATTCAGGAATTCAGGCTGAAGCCTGCGGGTAGAAATGTGCCAACCCCTGGAGGGCGAGGAGGGGACGGAGGAGGAAGAGGAGGGTGGGGAGATAACCTGGGTGAAGGTAGAGGCGGGGTCCAGCCCTGGGTGAGGCCAGCGGGGATGAAATCACTCTGGAGCACCCAAGGCGAGATGGCCGTGAGCAGTAGCAGGCTCCGAAATGGAAAGGAAGAAAAAAAAACAGGGAAAGAAAACAAAAGTCCCGGTTATTTTAACGACTCCTGATAACCTGCCCGGTCCTGTCCATTAATAAATAAATATTTACTTATTTATCAATTCCTGGAGATGACAAGCCCGGTGGCGCTGGGGTCGGAGCCAGCACCCAGCTGCCCCCAGGCGTGGGGAAGGGCCAGGTCCCTCCTCTCCCTCTCCCTGGCACCGATGCCTTTTGCTGGGCTGTGCCAGCTGTACCCACTGCTGCAACTGGTCCCAGTCACCCCGGGGCGGGGACGGACATGTCCCACGTGGTGGTGGTGGCACTGTCCCCTCCTGGAAAAGCGCCCGCTGTCCCCACGACCACAGGCGAGAGGTAGGTGGGCAGCGGGGGATGCTCCAACCCTTGGGCTTTCCCCTCCCCTCCTCCTCTTTTTAAAGCCATTTATTTTATAATAATACCTACAAAAGAGCTGTAAATCCCCCTCCCGGGGTGGCAGCGGTGTGCGGGTCGCTGTCCCCCCTCTCCCGGGGACCAGCTCAGACCTCGCCACGTCACGGACAAGACTTGTCCGCGCTGGACCATCCGCAGCATTATTGGGGATTAAAGGTGGCATCCGCCAGAAGGGCACGTCCTCCTCCCCCGTCTCGCCGCCGGCGGGTGGGGACAGGAGGTGGGAGCCCGAACCCCCCTCCCTGGGCGATGGGGAGTGGGGACAGGGTGTCCCCAGCGCCTTTCCATGGAGCCCCGGCTGGTTCCGGGGCTCCCGGGGGGATGGAGGGGCCGAGCCCCCACGGCCGCGCCTGCCAAAGCCCGGCTTAGGCGCGGGGCTGCCAATTCCCCGCTGGAGCAAAGAGAGACAGGAGCCTTTCCAATGACATTGTCCGCCCAAAGGCGCCTTCCCAGGGTATGGCTGGGCTTTTTTCTCACCCTACACATCCCTGTCTGTGTTTGATCACTCTCTCCCCAGATGCTGAGAGCCTTGGCGCTTCCATGCCCTGGCCAGGTAAGTCCTTGCAGGTGCTGGTGTGGGTGTGGGAGGGCAGAGGGGACAATCTCCTCCTTTCTCATCCCACCCAGGGATGATGATGGGGAGGGGAGGGGACAGCAGAGGGGGAGAAGAGGCTCCACACCTCCAACAATCTGGAAAAAACCTTGGGGATGTGTCACAGACACCTTTTATGAGGATTTTTCCTCCTGAGAAGCTGAGAGGCCTCAGGAACAAAATATGAACAATGGTTATCTGAAGCTGTGGGATGCAACAGGTGCATCTGTGATTGGTCTCATGTGGTTGTTTCTAATTAATGCCCAATCACAGTCAGCTGGCTCGGACTCTCTGGCCTTTTTATTCATTCCTTCTTTTTCTATTCTTAGCTAGCCTTCTGATGAAATCCTTTCTTCTATTCTTTTAGTACAGTTTTAATATAATATATATCATAAAATAATAAATCAAACCTTCTGAAACATGGAGTCAGATCCTCATCCCTTCCCTTATCCTCGGACCCCTGTGAACACGGTCACAGGGATGGACATTGTTCAGGAGGTCACAGGAGGAGGAGGAGGAGGAGGAGGGGACTGCAGGGAGGAAGGTTTCACTGGGTGCAGAGAGCCTGGTGGAAACCACAGCCCCGACTCGCTGGGATGTGATGGGTAAAACACCAACTCTCCCTCCAAATGACCTTTCTCTTTCACCGTCGCTCTCCCTCGCGTGGTTTTTTTGTTATTATTATGATTTTCCACGGGCAGGGATTTCCGCTGAAGGATATTAGTTAATCAGATTCTGAGAAGCAGATGTTGGGTGATTTAGGAGGAAAAAACGAGGCAACTTTCTAGTTCATGCCTCAGCTGGAGCCTGGTGCAAGGCTCAGGGAGGATGTTTTGTGGCTTTGGGATGCACTGTTAATTTTGGTCTTAATTAAAAATGAGACAGATAAGGTAGTTTAGGGTCAGGTGGGGCACCTCCCTCCAGACATCAGCATGGTCTGGGCATTTAAGGTAAGGAAAGGAACCTCAGAGCCCTGCATCCCATGGGAAGCTGTTCCAAGGACTTGCAATGGAGCTACAGCTCTCTGGGAATTCCATGGTCAGCTTTAGGTGCTCAGCTTTGTTCCACTGCCAAGAGAAGCTCCTGTACCTGTGGTCCCCTCTGGGTCCTCCCCCTGGCTGGAGGTGTGGTGGGTCAGGTCAGCTCACCCTGCCACTGAACACTGAACTCTGATTCAAACTTTATTTTATTCTGATTTAAAAATCAGCTTGGGATTTATATTAAGAAAAAACAAGTAGGCAAGAAGGGAACGATGTGTGCTGCTTTTCTTCTTTCCTTTAACACTTATTTTTCCCTTGAAAGTGCTTTATCTGGGCCAGGTTTGTTGCAGTATCCCTTTGTAGGCCTCCTGATGCTCCTGAAACCAGGGTTATCCTCACCTCTGATGCCACAAATCATCCTGCCAGCACCAGCTTCTCACAAAGCCACCAAATAGTCCAGCCTGGGATGAATCCAGCCCCATGGAGAGCAGCTGCACCTTGGGCACGTCCAGCTGGGGCTGGAGGACTCAGGTTTGGAGTCCTTGAGGCTCCCCAGCTTTGCCTGAGGTCACTTTGAGGACACAACCACACTGCTGCTGCTGCTGCTGCTGCTGCTGCTGCTCCAGACATCAGTTCTGTCCCTTGCCCCTGACACTCCTCCCTACACATCCCCAAGAGGGAAATTCGGCTCAAAGCCAGCCTGAAGCAGCTCCTTAGGGCTGGGTTTCTAAGAACAGCCAAGCTTTGTGGGTTTAGCTCAAGCAAAGAGGCCTGGTCTGTAAATAGCTTATGATAAATTGTAGGATTTGTCCCCAAATCCAGAATCTCTTCTAGTGAGGAGCGAGCGAGTTTGACCCCTGGATGCTGGGTCCTTTATGAGCTTCTGCTGCTGGGGCTGTAGAGCTGAGGGGAGGAGAGGGAGGATTTGTAGCAAATCAGGCTCTTCATGCCCATTTCTGCAACAGACTGGGGAGGTTTTGGGCCTGTCCTACCCCAGCTGTGTGTCACCTTATGATAAATTGTAGGATTTGTCCCCAAATCCAGAATCTCTTCTAGTGAGGAGCGAGCGAGTTTGACCCCTGGATGCTGGGTCCTTTATGAGCTTCTGCTGCTGGGGCTGTAGAGCTGAGGGGAGGAGAGGGAGGATTTGTAGCAAATCAGGCTCTTCATGCCCATTTCTGCAACAGACTGGGGGGGTTTTGGCCTGTCCTACCCCAGCTGTGTACCAGCAAGGATGGAACCTCAGCTTCTGGGGAGGAAAAGCCTTCAGCACCCCAAATGAGCTCGGGGACCAGCTCAGGCCCCATAAGGGTTGGGTGCCTGCCCAGCTCTGGGAAGCAAACCCCACCCCAGCTGTGTGTCAGCAAGGATGGATCCTCGGCTTCTGGGGAGGAAAAACCTTCAGCACCCCAAATCACTCCAGTGGAACAGGGAGCTCGAGGCACAGGGAGCAGCTCAGGCCCCATGGAAGGATGGGTTCCTGCCCAGCCTGGAAGCAAACCCAGCACTGGGGACCATCCTCACCACAGGACCAGCCCTGGCACCACCGCTGCTGCTCCGTGGCCTAAATTGTGTTGCTATTCCTGGCAGTTGAGGGCATTTGGGTTTTTTGTGTCCCTCTCGCTGGAGCTGGCTGGGTAAGAAAGCCAGAGTGCCCTTGGTGAGCAGCGGTCACGCAGAGCAGCTCCACGTGTCCTCCTGTGGTGCCTCATGTCTGGGAAATACATTTGGAGGGGAAATAAATCAGGGCACTGAATTTACTTGGAAAGTTCATTCTGGGGAAAATCTCCGCAGAACTGCTCCCTGTTAACACCTAATTTCTCTCTGTGCTTCTCCCTGAGGCAGGACAGGTAATTTCCCAGCTCCGTAACTTGGCCTGGTCCCTGGGCTCCTCTTTGACTTTGCTGAGTTCAGAATGATGTTGGTGTGTGGGGAGATGTGTGCCCTGGAATATTTGGGGACGTAGGGACTGTTCCTGAGTGCCTCTCAGAGCTGGGCTGGGAAATAATCTACCCCATGGCCTGAAAGGTGCTCTCCAAGGGATCCAAGGGCTTAGTCCTGAGCTTAGTCCTGAGCTTCTTCCTGGGGCTGGGAATATCAGGTCTGTTGTGGAGGAGGGCTAGGACAGCTCTGGGGGATGTCACCCCATCCTCTGCCTGCCCCAAGGCCAGGGGTCCTGTTCCCACCCCTCTTCCCAGACCAAAGGGGTTCTCCAAGGCTGGTGGACATTTCTCCTCCTGGCCTGCTTCCTCCTGGGCTGCATTCCCCACATTCCAGTGTGGCTCCTGCTTTGGGAATTGTTTCCAAACAACGCTTGACCCATCTACAACGTGCCCAGGACCTCCCTGGGGTTTGACCCAATGCCTCTCCCACCTGGATCAAGGGCTGCTCTTAGCTTGGGACAGCCGTGTTCAAAACCTCCAAATCCTGCTCTGAGCTTTGGATCCACACCTGGAAACGGACGAAACGACCCCTTGCTGTGGGATCACTGGGGAGAGGCTGGGTGGGACACCTGGATTCACCCCCATCCTCTGCTGCTGCCTGACCTTTCATCCTTGGGTTCTGTAGGTGGTTTGGGGAGGGTTAACAATGGCAAAGCCGTGCCAAAAGGGCGTGCAGGATCCAAAAATGAGTGACTTGCTGGAAATCATTTCGCCACTAAACAGCATTAATGCTTCCATTTAAAAACAGAACGGGGCGGTGTGGCCTCTCAGGGTTTGTTTTGCCCTGCTCATGCACAGTTCAGCTCTGTGTCCCTGTCCCTTGCAGATCCTCCTAGCGTGGGCAAGGCGCGGGCAGCCGGCGTCGGCCGCGGGGGTTTCTGCTGCTGAGCTGATTAGCGTATGATGGACGTGGCCAGTTGGAAGGAGATGGAGGTGGCACTAGTCAGTTTTGACAACGCTGATCAGATCGTGGAGGATCCCTGCTACTCCAACGACCTCAGCCCCGCCGGGCAGTCGCGCAAGGGCCACCCCAGCTGCGCCAACCTGCTGTCCAACCTGCGCATCCTCATCAACAGCGAGAACGCCAACAATGAGACCATCTTCTCCAGGTTCTCCGCCGAGTTCAGCGACCACCTGGTGGGGGAGAGGGTGGGCATGGATGAGGGGGACCAACGAGTCATCATCAACATCGCTGGACTGAGGTTTGAGACACGGCTCAAGACCCTGGACCAGTTCCCCGAGACCTTGCTTGGGGACCCAGAAAAGAGGATGCGTTACTTCGACTCCATGAGGAATGAATATTTCTTTGACAGGAACAGGCCCAGTTTTGATGGGATCCTGTACTATTACCAGTCTGGGGGGAAAATACGGCGCCCGGCCAATGTCCCCATCGACGTCTTTGCTGATGAAATCACCTTCTATGAGCTGGGTGATGAAGCCATGGACCAGTTCCGGGAGGATGAAGGGTTCATCAAGGATCCTGAGACCCTCTTACCAACCAATGACTTTCACAGGCAGTTCTGGCTGCTCTTTGAGTACCCTGAGAGCTCCAGTGCAGCCAGAGGCGTAGCTTTGGTCTCTGTCCTGGTCATTGTCATCTCCATCATCATCTTCTGCATGGAGACCCTGCCGGAGTTCCGGGAGGAGAGGGAGTTTAGATCCACCCAGGAGCTTTCTAAGAATGTGACAGACACCTTGCTGTCCCACAGCACCTTCACGGACCCTTTCTTCGTCATAGAGACCGCCTGCATCGTCTGGTTCTCCTTTGAGCTCTTCGTCCGGTTCATCGTGTGCCCCAGCAAGACCGAGTTCTTCAGGAACATCATGAACATCATCGACATCGTGTCCATCATCCCCTACTTCGTGACGCTCACCACCGAGCTGATCCAGCAGAGCGAACTCAACGGGCAGCAGAACATGTCCCTGGCCATCCTGCGCATCATCCGCCTCGTCAGGGTCTTCCGCATCTTCAAGCTCTCCCGGCACTCCAAGGGGCTGCAGATCCTGGGGCAGACCCTCAAGGCCAGCATGAGGGAGCTGGGCTTGCTCATCTTCTTCCTCTTCATCGGCGTCATCCTCTTCTCCAGCGCCGTTTACTTTGCGGAAGTCGACGAGCCGCAGTCCCATTTCTCCAGCATCCCTGATGGCTTCTGGTGGGCCGTGGTCACCATGACCACCGTGGGCTACGGGGACATGTGTCCCACCACGCTGGGCGGGAAGATCGTGGGGACCCTGTGCGCCATCGCGGGGGTGCTGACCATCGCCCTGCCCGTGCCCGTCATCGTCTCCAATTTCAATTATTTCTACCACCGGGAGAGAAGGAGGAGAAGCAGATGCGGCCCGGGGAGGTGGAGCGGCTGCTGGCCAGCGTGGCCACGGGCAACGGCAGCATGGAGTCACTCAATAAGACCAATGGGGGTTACCCTCGAGACAAGGCCAAAAAATGATGGTGGAGGCCCTGAGGGACTGGGCACGGTCAGCTGGGATTGGCTGGAAAAAGCATCCAACATCTGCATGCTCTGATTTTTTTTTTTAATAATGTGCTGCTGCTTTTTTTTTTTTTTTTTAGACATTTTTCAATCTCTGATTTCCTGTGGCTGGTCAAATAAATACCATCTTTCTTATCTCTCTGCCCTGCCCATCGGTCTGGTGTTTTCTATTTGATGCTCATCTGCTTGACATTTGTCTTCTCTCTTCTTCCACACTCCCTGGCTTCAGAGTGGAATTCCCCCACATACAGAGATTTCCCCATTTACTGGAGAGGAAAAAGGGCAAAATGACATGAAATGCTTGGCTTGGTGACACCCAGCTGCCCAGGGATGAAGGTGGGTCCAGCTCCCTGCTTCATTTATAAAATTAGTTTTCAATATTTTAAATAGTTCCTCCCTGCCCACCACTTCAGATCTGAGGGTCTGACAAATTCCCAGGCCTGCAACAGCAAAAATAAGCTGGCGAAAAGAAATGAGAAGGGATATTTTTAGCTGGATGAATTCCCTGGTCTGCTTGACTCATTAATTCTGATGGCAGAGCAGGGTGGGCAGTCAGGGATGGAACCAAGGCAGCAGGGGCGGATTTGGGGTTGCTGACCAGACACAGTGGCACAGCCACCCCAAAGGTCCAGGGCACTGCAGCTCAAAGCCCACCGGAATTTCTGCTGGAAAACTGAGCTCTGAGAGAGGGAATGGGATTTCTCCTGCAACAAATGCTCATTATCTGGTTTACAAACAGCCCTGGGGATGAGCCACTGTGACCTTGTAGCTTTTATTGTCACTTCTGGTGCTGCAAAGGGGGCAGAGAGCAATGAGAGCCAACATTTCCTGACAGCTCCGCTCCCTGTTGTAACAAGGCACTTCTGCTTTCCTAAAAATGCAAATTTCCACTGGCACTTTGGATGGGAGCAGCCAGCAACAGCTCATTTTGCCATCCTCTCCAATGCCAGCAGGTTTTCTGACAAAAACATTTTGTTCCCACTTCACTGTTTCGCTCGGTTTTTTTTTTAATGTTTCTGCCTCCATTGAAATCCCAGCTTCTCGTGCAGTGTCTCATCCACTCTGATGTCCCACACCTGCTGCACAGATGTCTCATCTCCTGACACATCCCCCTGATCACCACACAGCATGCCAGCATTTCTGGTTTGCAATTTCATTCAGAAAGCAGTGGTGGAACAAGGGTTGGATTTATTGCTCCTGCTCTGTTGGAAAATGCAGCTTTGGCCTCGCTGGGATTTCCCCTGTAGCAGAAATCCCACAGCCCGGGTGGGAGGAGTTTTTATTTTGGTTTTAGGGGATTCTGTGCCCTGTCTTTCTGCAATGAGGTGTTTTGCACCCCAGGAGATGGATCTGAGACATGACCAGTACAATTCCTTTTCCCTCTGGGGCAAATCCCACTTACCACCTGCTCTCCCTGTTGTTTTTTTCCCATCCCTCCACCATCCTTTTTCCCTCCCTTGCAGCCCTCACACTATCATCTCAGACAGGAGGAACTGTCAGGGCTATTTAATCTCCTTCCCGCTGTGTCCAGGTTCTGTGGGGATGCTTGGAGAGCACAGAGCTGGGCACAGCTGGAGGAGGCACAGCTGGGAACAGCTGGGGACAGCACTCAAACATTCCCAGCTCCTCTCTTTTCACCCCTCAATTCTCTCCAGCAGTTCTTTCACATCACTATTTTTATTTCATAGCAGGTTCTTTCTTCTTTTCTTCTAGAAAACTTGATTCGTTTTTCCATTCTTTTGTATTTTTATTGCTCCCCTCCCCAAATTCTCTCCCAGCCTCTCTAATCTGAAGCACTTTTGGTGATTTTTCCTTGGGAAATCACCATGAAAAACTCTGATGAGAAGGTTTGGGCTGGGAAATATTCAGCCTGATCAGCCATGAGCACATTTCCATTCCTCCTGCAAACATGGACTGTAATGGTGCTGGGATGGATGGATGGATGGATGGATGGATGGATGGATGGATGGATGGATGGATGGATGGATGGACAGACATCCTGATTCTTATAAACTTGTAAACTATCCTCAAATAAAAGAATAAATGCTTCAAAATCTGGTATGCAGAAAACATTGTTGATTTGGACTCAACTTTTTTTGTTCCTGGCTTTGTGCTGCTCCATGGCAACGCAATTCCAGCTGGGAATTGTGTGTGGGAGGGTTGGGACATGGGGCAGCATAGAATCCCAGAATGGTTTGGGTTGGAAGGGACCTTAGAGCTCACCCCATTCCACAAGACAGGGACAGCTTCACCTATCCTGGATTGCTCCAAGCCCTGTCCAGCCTGGCCTTGGGCAATCCAGGGAAGGGGCATCCACAGCTGCTCTGGAAAGCAGAAAATTGCAGCTCTCCAGCTCTGTGAGATGAGGACAAACTCTGCAGATTGGCTCACACCATCCATTGTGGGAGATCAGGTCCAAGGGGGATCCCTGATTGATGCCATGGGGAGGGGATCAGAGGCATGAAACCTCCCCAGACACACCAACCTATTTCCAATTTGCCCCAAAGAGGAAGAAAACCAGGCTATGAACTCCCAGTGTCAACACTGATGAAAACCTGCGAGAAACCCCGTTTTCCTGCACAATTTGCAGCTTTGTCCCTTTCCAAACACAGGCCCAAAGCTCAAAGCTCAATGAAATCCATACAAAGCCCTCAGTAATTGTCCTGTTCCAGAGCCAAGCCCTAATGAGCCAATCTGTCATGTCCCTCTGCACACAGGATTAATTCCCTCTTCACATTTTTTACTGCCTCAGGAAAAGCTAAAGGAAGACAAGAATCCCCTTTGCTCTGTCAGAAAGGTGTCCTGGCCATGTTTTATCCTTGGAGCAAGACACAACCTGCGGCCAGGTGTGAAATATTTGCAGGTAGGAGTGACTCCCTCCTTTGAGCTGAAATTCCCGAAAATCCCAGAATGGTTTGGCTTGGAAAGGACCTTAAATCTCACCCTGCCATGGGCAGGGACACCGGGACACCTTCCACTGCCTCAGGTTGCTCCAAGCCCTTTCCAACCTGGCCTTGGGCACTTCCAGGGATGGAGCATCCAGGATTTGAGGGTTGGCACCAGAGCCACGAGATGGCAGTCCAGGATCGGCATTTCCCTGCCACGGGCAGTCTCTGCTCTCCAATCCGCTCTTGGAAGCTTTTCCTTGGTTTATCCCTTTATTGGAATGCGAACACGGCTGCGGGAAGGGCTGCCCCGGCCAGGGGGAGGAATCCCTTTGTCGGGAATTCTCAGCACCAATGCAGGCGGAGGATTTAGGAACTGCTGGATTTAGAAATGGCATTGAGGCCAGCCAGGTCGGTCCTGCCTGGAATAAGGACCAACATCCCACTCCCAGCACTCTGAAAGGGGAAATCCAGCCCTGGCTGCTCCTCCAGGTGTTGTCTGTCCCTGCAGGGCTGATCCTTGGAGTCACTGTTCCCCCTGCACCTGCCTCATTTATTCTTGGCCATGGTGGTGCCTTGTGCAGGCTGAGCTAGAACAGAGACCAGACAGAGCTAAAGAATAAAGCAGGGAGTTAATAAATTATATAAAAATAGAGATAAAAAATAAGGGGCATAAAATAGGGATTAAAAAAAAAAAAAAAGGGGAGTAAATTCGGAGGCCTCAATGGATCCACCTTGGGCAGCACAAGAGCCCAGCCCAGGTGAACCCAAAATGGTCACAGAATGCTCGACAGGTCTTGGGGTCTCTCACCTTGATCAGTTCTGCTCCATTTGCATATTGCAGTTAATTGTCCAATTAGTTTTAGCCCATGAAGTCCCATCCTGCTTGTTTTTCTCTCCTCAGTCCACGTTGATACTCTTGGGCCTGATCTGCATCATTTGTCCTTGGTGCCCAGCTAGAGCAGGAATTGTTTTGTCTCCCTGCTCTGTGCACAGAGCTCACCATCCCCTCATGTGAAGCCCAGACCCACACACTAAAGCAGCACAGAACCTGAAAAATATAAAAGCTAAACCTGAGGCATCAATAGTAATGAGAGAATTCCTGTGATGGAGCTGAGGGCAAGTCCCAGGTGCCCAAAATCCAGGGCTGGATCACTCTTGTTCTTGGGCACAAGGGATTCCCTCCAGGGATGTTGGGGGGTAAATCCCACTCCCACCATCCCACATCACATCCTCCTCTACAGCCAGCTCAGTTTTTACACCGTGCAAGAAGACAATAATTAATTTCCAACCCCAATCACCTGGATCTCCCCCTTCACATCCCTGTTCCTGCTGGGCATGGAATCTCCAGGCCCCACCAGTGGTGGAGCCTCATTCACCAATAAATAAAGCAAGCAGTCCCTTGTCCCTCAGCACTGCAGAAATGAAAACACAGCAGGGACCTGGATCTCTCTCCTCGCTGCCTGCTGAGCCATTCCACTGCAGCTGCTCCTGAGGAAAGAGGCAGCTCTGTTTTTAATAGGGTTGGAGGGGGTAATTTCCTTCACAAAACAGAACTGTGCAGGTTCTGTGCCTCTGTAAAAGCCTCACCATGGGAGGCACGGGGTGAAAGCTTTTTCCTGCCCTCTTGGGTGGTCCAAGGAAAATCTCCAGCTGAGCCATATTCTCCTGGGGACTCCCTGCCCTGGGGTGGCTTTGGGCTGTCAGACACCTTGCAGGGAAAGTGGGAACAAGCCCTTTGCCCAGGGATGGGGAGCTAGCAGGACAGTAAGTGGTGGGATGTGGTTGTGGGTCTGGGGTGGTTTGTGCCTGGGGTGGAAATTTGGGGGTTCCAGTGTCGGAGCGTCGGGGGGTAGCACGGTTGGGATGGACAGAGACGAGAGATCTCTGCAGCCAGGGCTGGGAACTTGTGGGTTATTGCAAAGGGCCTGGGTGCAGGGCCCTGCTGGGAGCTGCCAGCCACAGCTCAGAGCAGGCTGAGAGAAGAGAGGGGGAGAGAGGATGAGAGGGTAAGAGAATAAAAGGCTAAGAGAGTAAACAGGGCAAGAGCTGAGAGAGCAAAGTTCCTGTTACAATACAATAAATCCTCTTCTGTGCTGAATATTCTAATTCTCACTAACCAATCTAGTACAAGATACAAATCCTACAGCATTTACATACAGCCTATAAGAATCATTACATTACCACACTGTGTTACATTTTAAACCCTAAAAACTCCTCTTTGGGCCCCTTCTGCCAAGCTGGCAGGGTCTGCTCTGACCCTTGGGCCTGTCTGCAAGCAGAGGGTGTTGTTCCATCAAAAGGGGATCACCTTCAGCTGGCCACACCATTGTTTTCCAGTTGTTCAGTAACTGAGAGATCTCAAAGCTTGCTTTCATTTCAATCTCACTGATAGTTTCCATATTCTCACAGTCTTTTGCCAGACAATCATATTTATAAGGCTTTCGTCTTTCATCTTCCCCAACATTCCAGAACCCCCCACTTGTTGTAGCCCCACTAAAAGAGCCAATCTTGGCTTCCATCCCTCAGCCCTGCAGTGATCACAAGCTCCCAGGGGCTCTCAGCAGAGCTGTGATGGACAAACAGTCCTTGGCCACCACAAAGCAGCTCCTCCCTGCCTCCTGTCCTTCCATCAGAAATACACACACAGCCACCAGCTCAGAACCACCAGCTCTTTATTTGTGCCAAAAGCCTTGGTTGGGGCTGGGTGTGTTCAAACCCCAGCAGCTCTCGCATCGTGGTGGATCTAAACAGCCTTGGCCAGCCCAACACGGTTGTTGGCCCGGTCAAAGATGCTGTAGTACACCCTGATGAAGACATCTCCCAAGATCCAGAGGTCCCCAGAGGTGTCCTGGAAGCTGCTCGTGCAAGATTCTTCACTGTGCTGTGTTTGAGCACGAGAAGGAAATTGGGGAAATGTGGGCTGGAATCTCTTCTTGCCTTGCCCTGGAGGCCCTTGGCCATCCATCTCCCAAGGGAATGGGGGAAGCCAAGGTGACCAGAGCCACTGGAGAGAACAGAAGGACCTTGAGAGGGGCTCCTGCAGCCAGGAGCAGCTGGCTCCCACTTACCTGCTCGGTGTAGGCCAAGGCTGGCACGGGGTACTGGACCCCGTCGATGACAAAGATGACATCGGGCATGGCAGGGATGGAGCTGCAGTTCACACTGTGCTGCAGGGAGCAGAGGGAAGGGCTCTCAGCAGGGAAACGTGTTCAGAGGGTGCAGAGTGAGGGGAGACCTCACTGGGGCCTCCAACCTCCTCCTGAGGGACAGCTCCAATCTCTGTGACAGGGACAGGACCCAAGGAAGGGCTGGGGCTGTGCCAGGGCAGGATTTCAGGGAAAGGTTGTTCCCCCAGAGGGTGCTGGCACTGCCCAGGCTCCCCAGGGAATGGGCACAGCCCCGAGGCTGCCAGAGCTCCCAGGAGTGTTTGGGCAGCACTGCCAGGGATGCCCAGGGTGGGATTTGGGGGTGTCTGTGCAGGGCAGGGGTTGGGCTGGATGATCCTGGTGGGTGAGGATCCTGGCTGATCCTGGTGGGCAGGGGTTGGGCTGGATGATCCTGGTGGATCCCTTCAGCTCAGGACATCCTGTGCTTCTCTGTCCCACTGACACAAACCAGAGAGCCCCAGGGTGTCTCTGTCAGGGTTGCCCTGAGCATGGGGCGGTTTCCCCACGCGTGCCAGCAGCCTTGGCTGGGCTCAGCTGTGCCAGCTGCCTCCAGGGCCTGCAGGGCGAGCTCTCACCTCTCCATACTCGCCCTGCCTGGCCCCAACTGCGCTCTGGATGCTCCTGATGCCCGAGGGGGGCCCGGCCACGAGGGAAGTGCCGGTGTCGATGATGGCCTGGCAGCCACCAGCACACGCGACCTCCTGGCTGCCCACAATGATGCTGTGGGGAGAGACCAAGCAGGGGCTGTGAGATAACCAACGGGGCTGTGAAATAACCAACGGGGCTGTAAGATAACCAGTGGGGCTGTGAGATAACCAGCGGGGCTGTGAAATAACCAGTGGGGCTGTGAGATAACCAGCGGGGCTGTGAAATAACCAACGGGGCTGTGAAATAACCAATGGGGCTGTGAAATAACCAACGGGGCTGTGAGATAACCAGTGGGGCTGTGAGATAACCAGCGGGGCTGTGAGATAACCAGCGGGGCTGTGAGATAACCAATGGGGCTGTGAGATAACCAATGGGGCTGTGAGATAACCAATGGGGCTGTGAAATAACCAACGGGGATGTGAAATAACCAATGGGGCTGTGAGATAACCAGTGGGGCTGTGAAATAACCAGCGGGGCTGTGAAATAACCAACGGGGCTGTGAAATAACCAATGGGGCTGTGAGATAACCAATGGGGCTGTGAGATAACCAATGGGGCTGTGAAATAACCAACGGGGATGTGAAATAACCAATGGGCCTTAGGGATGGTTTCTAACTTCTTTTACAAGAGTTAAAGCTGGGTAACCCCAAGTGCTGCCTGTGAGCCTGCTCCTGTCTGGGGTTGCAGAGCCACCATTGCAAATGGGAGCACTGAACACAGCCCAGCAGCTGAGATCCACTCCAGCCCAACCAAACCCATGATTTTGCTCTCCTCATCACCAAAAACATCCCTAAATCACAGGACAAGAACTAGGCTGTGCCCCAGGCACAAAGCATCCTCATTTTGGGTGTCGAATACCAAAGTACTACAGAGTTTGTCCCCTTATCCCCCCGCATCCCTCAGCCCTGGGGTGGGGATGTCACTGGAAGCCTCTGGTGCTGATGGGCCCAATGTCTCTTTAGAAGCAATGCTTTGAGGTGACCAGAGAGCAACAGAGCTGGTTTGTCACCTGTCCATGGAGATCTGCCAGTAGCCCTGGTAAGAGACAGGGATCCAATTGATGGGGCCAGTGAAATAGGACTCGTCGATGCCCCCGAAGATGATCACGCTCCCTGCTGCCTCCCTGGATGGTGCAGGAAACAAAAACGAGAGAGGTTTGCCTTGTGGTTCAGTGCAGGGCCATGTGTCCCATTGTCCCCACCTCCTCACACAGCACAGCAGCAGGGCCAGAGCCTTTGGCACCAGGAGCCATGTGCTGGGAATTGCTTCCCAGTGAGCCATGAGCCCTCTGGGGAGGCTGGTGGCCCCCTGAAATAGGAGCCTCCTCCAGCCAGGTCTCATAAGCTCCTGGAGGTCTATAACACACCCAAGATAGCTCAGCTACCTTAGAAGGCATGAAATCAGCAGGATGGCTTCTGCTGCAGTGTTGGAAACAAAAAGGTTCTAATAAAAGGGAAAACAACAAAACCCTTTACAGAGAAAAACGGATCCAAGTGCAAGAGACCCTCCTGCCCCTAGTAAAATACCTCACAAAAGCAATTAGTTTCTTTATTCTCTTCTTTTTCTAGTAAATTGCCTAAGCAGGACTTTCTGTCTCCTGTCCAATTAACCATCCTTTAGTTTGAGGTGAAATCCCCCAAACCTATGAGGAGCCTTTTCCACCTAATTGAAAAGAGAAATTTCTGAGCTTATTTCCTTTTTAAAGAGACAAAAATTAGTTTTGCCACTCCATCAACAAGAAGGACAGTCCTACAGCCCCCAGCCCTGACACAGACACAACATCTGATGGCAGCAGTGACAAGGAAGGAGCCAGAGCCACCAGCACACCGTGCATGAGGTGCATCCCTGTCAGAATTCAGGACATCCCTCTGTCTGTCCTGGATTCCAGCACATCCCCCTTCCCCAGCCCCACAAGCCCACGTGGCTCACCGGGACAGGTAGACAGAGAAGAGGTTCTCCTGCAGCAAGCTCTGGTTCACCAGGTTATCAAAGACAGGCGTGATGCCATCAGCAGCCAGGTTTGGGTATCCCAAGCCCAGGATTCCATCGAATTGGACGTGGACAAAGAACTGGCCGGGCTCGGCGGTGCTCAAGCCGAAGAGCTGGTTGGTGTCCACCAGAGAGGCCACCTGGGGACAGGGAGGTGAGGCTTGGAGCAGGCACCGGGATTCTGGTGTTAATCTGGTTAATCAGGGGATCCCCTGCTGCCGGAACTCAGTGCATCCCTCCAGGTGTTCAGAGTTGCCGAGGACCCCACCAGGGGTCTCGGAGACCCTGGCACTCAGCCCAGAGCACCTGGGGATTTGATTTTGACCCCTGGAGCAAATAACCAGCTTTGTATGAGGACCTGAAAGTCACAAAGGTTTGAATAGTATAATAATAAAATGATCACAGGGTGAAAATGTAGATTTTAGGATTTTTGGTATGGGGGTTGTGGGGACAAGATGGAGGAACTTGGGCATGTCCAGCCTTTCTTCTTCTTCTTGGTCTCCATCTTCTGCTGTGAGTATAAAAGACAACACCACCTCGGGAGCGGTCAGAGTGCCTGTGGCTGCCCTGCTGAGCAGATCTCGGCTGGGCAGAAAGAAAATTCTATAGATAAGAATGAATAAACAACTTCAAGACTGAAAAGTGAAGAGCTCTGACTCGTTCTTCGGACGCACTGGCCGAAACACAGACATCCAGCACATCTCAGGGTTGCAATTAAGAACCAAAAACCCGAGACCCTGCTGCAGGTGGAGCAGGAGCTTCAGATAAAAGTTATTAAAGAAGTCCAAAAACCAAGGTAGGAGGGGCTGAGAGAGCCCCTGGCTTTCTGAGCCCCACCTCAGAGACGGGAGTCTGGAGGCTGCTGGAGCCAATCTTACCTCAGACTAGCAAGGGTTTGAATCCTGCAGCCTCGTCCCACAACTTTTAATGATGGCAAATCACATGCATTTAATAAAAGATGAGATATTTTATATCTCATTTTATATCGTGCTGAATATTCTAATTCTCACTAACCAATCTAGTCCAAGATACAAATCCTATAGCATTTCCATACAGCCTATAAGAATCATTACATTACCACACTGTGCTACATTTTAAACCCTAAAAACTCCTCTTTGGGCCCTTCTGCCAAGCTGTAGGGTCTGCTCTGACCCTTGGGCCTGTCTGCAAGCAGAGGGTGTTGTTCCATCAAAAGGGGATCACCTTCAGCTGGCCACACCATTGTTTTCCAGTTGTTCAGTAACTGAGGTATCTCAAAGCTTGCTTTCATTTCAATCTCGCTTATAGTTTCCATATTCTCAAAATCTTTTGCCAGGCAATCATATTTATAAGGCTTTCCTGTTTCACCTTCCCCAACAGACTGTCCTACCCCTGTTGCTCCTACAGGTGGGATGTGGGATGTTCCCCATGGATGTTCCCCACGGATGTTCCCCAGCCGTGCCATGGGGACACTCACAGTGACAATGTCCAAGCCCACGGTCCCCTCCATCTCTCCTGTGCCATAGTGGATGGACAGACTCAGCCCTGTGCTCTTGTAGGTGGAGGACTGAGATGGGTCAAATACCCGGTGGGTTTCTAGATAAGTGGAAAAACACAGAATTAAAACGTTTGGCAAAGCTAAGCCTAAGGGAGGTGTGGGAGGAGGAGCCCTGCTGAATTGCTGTTTATTATCCTGCCTTCAGGAATAATTCAGCTGCAAGCATTTGCTGCTCATCCTTCCCCTCCTCCAGCAACCACAGGCATTCCCACACCCCTTGGGCACATGGGGAAACTGAGGCACCAAGCAGTAATCCCATCACCTGAGGAATGCAGCCCTGAGCAGCCCCTACACCCCTACAGCTGCCATGGGCCCAGATGCATGACCCCCTTTCCCTAGCAATGCCACCCCAATTTTTGGGCTTGGTGGAGCCGTTCTAAACCCAGAACATGCAGCTGGGCCCGGCTCCTACTCACGGCAGGCCAGGCTGGGGCAGGACACAGAGGGGACCCAGAGGTCGGAGGAGCCGGTGTCGAAGACCACGCTGAAGTCCTGTGGGGGGGTGCCAATGGAGATGGTCCCATAATATTCCACCTGCAGGCCAGGGATGGATTTGGAGGCATGAAACCAAACCTGGACCTTCCCCAGGCTTGGTCCCCTGCTTCCTGGAGACCCCCTGTGTGACCGTGTTCACAGGGGTCCCAGGATGAGGGAAGAGACGAGGATCTGACTCCATGTTTCACAAGGCTTGATTTATTATTTTATGATATATATTACATTAAAACTATACTAAAAGAATAGAAGAAAAGATTTCATTAGAAGGCTAGCTAAGAATAGAATAAGAAAGAATTATAACAAAGGTTTGTGTCTCAGACAGAGAGTCCGAGCCAGCTGACTGTGATTGGCCATTAATTAGAAACAACCACATGAGACCAATCACAGATGCACCTGTTGCATTCCACAGCAGCAGATAATCATTGTTTACATTTTGTTCCTGAGGCCTCTCAGCTTCTCAGGTGGAAAAATCCTAAGGAAAGGATTTTCCATAAAAGACGTCTGTGACACCCCTGCTTCCAGCAGAGCTCCTGGGGGATATTCCTCCATTCAGAGCCACCAGCGTGGGCAAGGAGAGGTGAAGGATGTGAGCTGAAGGCTTTGGGATGAAGGATTGGGTTTGGACAGAGGGATGGACGTCCCACAGACCCCGCCAGGGCTGTGTTCCTGGGGATTGGAGCCCATACTC
>NW_005054425.1:2125687-2128992 GCF_000277835.1 Geospiza fortis | reverse complement strand
CGTGTGGGAACTTGGTGCCGATGTCGTAGTGGTGATGCTGGAAGAACTGCCGCAGCAAATCCTTCTCCCTGAGGACATCTCTCAGCTTCTTCCCCCTTTCCAAGGGCAGCCTGGCACAAGCAACAAGGGAAAAAGAGTGAGATGGGATTTTGCTGCCTGCAGCTCCAGTTTGACACCTCCAATGCTCTGATCCAACAGCAGGAGCACAGGAAACTCCCCCAAAACTCTGAATCTGGGATTTCCTCAAAATCCCAAAACAGCCCTAGAAAGCAGCCCCTTCCCTGGCACGTCCTGCCCGCCTGGAGCAGCTTTCTGCAGCCTCAGACCTCCCCAAAGCCATGAAAAGCCTCCAAATTCTCATTTCCCCCTCACTTTTCCCAGTGGCCCTGACAGTGATACCGCTGTGGCTCACCTGGTGACTCCCTGGCATAGGGCAGAGGCAGCACAGAGGAGCACGAGGGACCACATCCTGCCAGGACAGCCAGGGCCAGTTCCCTCTGGTTTATAAAGCCCCTGCCCCTGCCGTGCCGAGAGCAGCCAGGACCAGTGGGAGCTGCCCCCTCCCCTCCTATGGGCACCCGGCCAAGGCAGGTGACAGCCAGGGGCTGAAGGACACAGCACACACGAGCCACACGTCACCTGGCGGGGGGGAACTGTCCCCTAATGCCTCCCATGGCCCTCTCCTGGGGACCCCATGCTCTCCTCTAGATCCCAAATCCAAACTCGCCATCCTTGAGGCCCCAAATCCTTCATCAGGACCAGGCACTGCCTGGCTGTGGGCATGGATCCTGAATTCCAGGATAATTCATGTTGGAAGGGACCTTAAAGCTCATCCAGCCCCAAACCCTGCCATGGACAGCTTCCACTGTCCCAGGCTGCTCCCAGCCCCATCCAGCCTGGCCTTGGGCACTTCAAGGGATCCAGGGGCAGCCCCAGCTGCTCTGGGAAGGAGAAGTCATAACTGATTTTGGTGGAGGCAGGTTGAAGCTGTGAGGTATCCATCCCGCCCCTCTGGCAGGGGCAGCCATTCCCTGTGTCCTTTCCTTCTATCCCTGGTCCAAAATCCCTCTCCAGCTCTCCTGGAGCTCCATTAGGCCCTGGTAGGGGCTCTGAGGTCTCCCTGGAGCCTTCTCTGGATGTGGCACTGGGTGCCAGGGCTTAGTTGAGGTGTTGGGGTGTCACAGAAACCCCAAAAACCCTCACCGAATCCTGAAATTCGGTGATTTTCAGGATGGTTCCCAGACCCAAGCTGGCACCAGTGGCAACTCGGGCTGGTTTGAGAGTGCAAGGGACTCCTGCAATCTGCCATAAAGAACCAGGGCTGGTGAGTTTTCCTTGGAGGGAAAAGGGCCGATGTTGGTGTCTGGGGTCCTGTGGCCGGGAGTGCCGAAAGGAAAATTCCTTAGGATATTTCTTCCTTAAGAAGCTGAGAGGCATCAAGAACAAAATGTAAACAATGGTTATCTGCTGCTGTGGAATGCAACAGGTGCATCTGTCGTTGGTCTCATGGGGTTGTTTCTAATTAATGGCCAATCACAGTCAGCTGGCTCGGACTCTCTGTCCAAGACAAGATTTTGTTATCATTCTTCTTGCTTGCTACCTTCTGATGAAATCCTTTCTTCTATCTTTTAGTATAGTTTTAATATAAAATATATATCATAAAATAATAAATCAGCCTTCTGAGACATGGAGTCAGATCCTCGTCTCTTCCCTCATCCTTGGACCCCGGTGAACACCACCACATTCGGGCTGGGTTGGACTCCATGGTCTTTAAGTTCTCTTCCAACCTGGTGATTCTGTGAATTCTGTGAATTCTCCTCTCCAGGTGAGCACCCCAGCTCTCCCAGCCTGGCTGCAGAGCCGAGAGCTCCAACCTTGGGATCATCCTTGTGGCCTCCTCTGGAATTTCTCCAGCATCTCCACGCCCTGATGCTGCAAACCCCAGAGCTGGGGGCACCATTTGGGCTTTTCAGCCTGGCGCCCTTGGCCATTGCAAAGAGCACAGGGACTCTGTGTGCAGGACATTCCTGTGTGCAGAACACCCCTGTGTGCAGGCCATAGATCTTGGAGAGAGGCCGAGTAGGAATTTATCATAGAATTTGTTTTATTTTTAGGGTTGTGCTTTGTTTTAGGGGGGTTGGCAGTTCATCTAACCCCTCCCCTTATTACGGGGCGCTGGGGCTGGTTGTAGCGGCAGTTGCAGGGTGTGGTTGGCTGGAAGCTTGGGGGTTTTCTTTGTGTCTTTGGTGCTTGTTATGGTTTAAGTTAGGGGGGATGTTGGTAGTTTTTGTTTATTCAGTGTCGTTGGCGGCGGATCCTTACCCAGAAGCCTGGGCCAGCTGGGGTGTTGTTGGTTATGGCCTTGGGATGGGGTTGGTTGTGGTGATGGGGCTTGCTATAGGGGGTGTGTTGGGGTTACTAGCAGACGAGGGGACAGTGAATAGTGGGGGTCTGTTGTCAGTCTGATCAGACTTCAGTGGAGTGGCCATGCTTTACTCAAACTCCTGTCTGTAGGACACCCCAGTGTGCAGGACACCCCAGTGTGCAGGACTCTCCTGTCTGTAGGACACTCCTGTCTGTAGGACACTTGTGTGTGCAGGACTCTCCTGTGTGCAGGACACTCGTGTTTGTAGGACACCCCTGTGTGCAGGACTCTCCTGTGTGCAGGACACTCGTGTTTGTAGGACACCCCTGTGTGCAGGACTCTCCTGTCTGTAGGACACCCCTGTGTGCAGGACTCTCCTGTCTGTAGGACACCCCTGTGTGTAGGACACCCCTGTGTGCAGGACTCTCCTGTGTGCAGGACACTCGTGTTTGTAGGACACTTATGTTTGCCAGAGTCCCCCCGGGCTGGCACGAGGGGGCCCCTGTGGCTGCTGACGTGGGTGACCCCCCCTTATCTCTGACCCCGGGATGCAAACAGGACAAGGTGACCCCACGGGTGCTGGGCTGGCACCAGGCTGTGCCCAGGACACAGAGACCCCTGCCACTGGGGTATTTTATGAAAAATCCCTTTGCTAGGATTTCTTCTCTTGGGAAGCTGGGAACCTTCGGCTTCTTGTTTTGCTGCTTTGGAATGTGATTTGGAGAATTGTTTACTCAGCGTGTGAATTGTTTTAATTTAATGACCAATCTCAGTCCAGCTGTGTCAGGACTCTGGTCAGTCACAGGTTTTTATTATTCATTCTTGTTTGGCCTTCTGAGGGGTCCTTTCTCTTAGTGTAGTTTTAGAATAGAATAGAATAATAGAAATTATATATTATATTATATTATATTATATTATATTATATTATATTATATTATAT
>NW_005054425.1:2124264-2124938 GCF_000277835.1 Geospiza fortis | reverse complement strand
AATATAATATAATATTCCTAGGATATTTCTCATTTCCTAGGATATTTCCTATTTCCTAGAAATTAAAAGGATTTTCCCTAGGGTATTTCCTATTTCCTAGAAGTTAAAAGGATATTCCCTAGGATATTTCCTATTTCCTAAGATATTTCCTATCTCCTGTAAGACAAAAGGATATTCCCTAGGATATTTCCTATTTTCTAGGACATTTCCTATTTCCTATAAGTCAAAAGGATATTCCCTAAGATATTTCCTATTTCCTAGGATATTTTTTATTTTCTAGAAGTTAAAAGGATATTTCCTAGGATATTTCCTATTTCCTAGACGTTTCCTGCTAAGATGTTTTGTGTCTTTTTGTTATGGTGGGATCAGCTGGGAGAAAATAATTTGTAATATTTTCCACCGGGAGATGTCCAAAAATTAAGCAAAACTCCCGCATTTATGGCACGTTTTGCATCCACGTTCACTCTTCAAATTGTCCCATCCTTGGTTTTTCCTGGATGAAATAAAGAGGGGATGTGGTAACTGACGGGCAGCACCCGCGAGCCAGCAGCTGGGGAAGGGATTTGTGATGTCATGGAGAAATCGGGGCATCCCAAAATGGGGCGTCCCCAAATCGGAGCATCCCCAAATCGGGGAGTCCCCAAATCGGGGCATCCCAGAATCGGGGCATCCCA
>NW_005054425.1:2119010-2123416 GCF_000277835.1 Geospiza fortis | reverse complement strand
GGGGCGGGGCTGTCCGGGGCGGTCCGGGGCTGTCCCGTTCTGTCCCTGCCGGGCTCTGATGGCCGCTCTCTCTCCCTCTCTCTCCCTCTCTCTCTCCCTCTCTCTCTCTCCCCCGCAGCATGAAGAGCCCGGCCGTGGTGGGTGTGCTGTGCACCGACTCCCAGGGGCTCAACCTGGGCTGTGAGTGAGGAGCTCCGGGCATGGGGGGCACCGGGGGGGGCTCCTGGCACTGCACGGGCCCTTCCAGGCCTCCTGGGGCTGGGGTACCCCAGCTCCTGCCCCATGGGGGGGTTTGGGTGCCCCAGCTCCTGCCCATTCCCTTTGGGGGGCTCCCCAGCCTGGGGGCACCAGGCCCAGCCCTAGAGACCCTCCCTGGGGGTGCCCTGTCCTGCATCACTCTGGGGACACCTGCCCTGCCACCACCTTCAGGTGTCCCCAAGGGCCACCAGCTGCCTGTCCCTACCAGGGCCAGCTCCTCCTGACACCTCAGGTTGGGATTTTTGGGTGGAGGGAGAGGAACCATGTGGGGAGATGCTGAGTCAGCCCTCAGGGAGGGAAATGGGGCTGGGCAGGAGCAGGGAAAGAACTGGGCAGGACCGGGGAGGGAAATGGACTGGGGCATGAGCGGGGAGGGAAATGGGCCAGGACCAGAGAGGGAAATAAGCCCAAGAAGGACCAGGGAGGGAAATGAGCAGGATCAGGGAGGGAAATGGGCCCAGGCAGGAGCAGGGAGGGAAATGGCCAGGTCAGGAGCACCCCCTGGGCCTGGGGGTCAGTCGGGGCTGTCCCAGGGCACTGCCCTGGCACAGGGGGGGTTATCCATGGCCTCCCCCTGCAGGCAGGGGCACCCTGTCAGATGAGCACGCTGGCATCATCTCAGTGCTGGCCCAGCAGGCGGCCAAGCTGACGTCGGACCCCACGGACACGCCCGTGGTGTGCCTGGAGTCAGACAGCGGGTGAGCCCCAGCCTGAGCCCCCTTGAGCCCCCTGTGCCCTCCCCCAGCCCTGGCAGCTCCTGCAGGCACAGCCCTGGAGCAGCGTGGGGGCGGCACTGCCACAGGCACGCGGGTAATGGGGATGGAAAAGCAGAGGGAAACCGTGCGGGGGCTGCTGGTTACTGCAGCTCAGGAGCTCTTCCCTCTTGGAGTCCCTGTGGGTGACAAATCTGGGGATTCCTGTGAGTGACACAGCCTGGGGATGACAAATCCTGGGATTCCTGTGGGTGACAAATCCTGGGGTCCCTGTAGGTGACAAGGTCTGGGGTCTCTCTGGGTGACAGAGCCTGGGTCCCTGTGGGTGACAGATCCTGGGGTCCCTGTGGGTAAAATAGCCTGGGGTCCCTGTGGGTGACAAATCCTGGGATTCCTGTGGGTGACAAATCCTGGGATTCCTGTGGGTGACAAACCCTGGGGTCCCTGTGGGTTACAAATCCTGGGGTTGCTGTGGGTGGCACAGCCTGGGGTCCCTGTGGGTGACACATCCTGGGGTCCCTGTGGGTGACAAATCCTGGGGTCCCTGTGGGTGGCACAGCCTGTCAGTCAGTGGCAGCAGGGATGTCTCCATCACTGCTCCAGGAGTGAGGAGATGGAGCAGCCAAGCTCTGGGGTGGGGATGGGCCCTGGGGCTGCTCAGGGATTCCCCTGCCCACTCCCCAGCGCCAGCAGCTGCTGCTGGCCCAGCTGCCCCCTCAGCCCTTTGTCCTTGCTGCAGGAACATCATGATCCAGAAGCACGACAGCATCACCGTGGCAGTGCACAAGCTGCTGTCCTGAGCGCTGGGGACAGCTCTGCTCCAGCTCCTCCCTGCACTGCCGCCCTCCCTTTGGAGCTCCTCACCTGGGATGAAGGCTCTCCCTCCCTCCCTGCCTCTCCAGATCACATTTCAGCCCCTGTGCTGCTGAGGATGAAGCATGGGCACCCCCCAGGCCCTGTAACAAGCAGATCCTCCCTGCTTTGTGTGGGGGGCCTCATTTGATGGAGAAATTAATAAATGACCTGTAAAAACCTTCCTTCCTCCTCTTTGCTCTGGCTGGGAGAGCTGGGCCTGGCAAGGTGACTTCTCCCACTGCCTTCATTAGCATTTCTCTGGAGAAAGATTGGAACTCTGGAGGCTCCTCAGTAGAAAAGGTACACAAAGCTTCCCGAGGAATTTCTCCTAGGAAACATTGCACTTCCTCAAGTTAAACATTCTGTGGGAGTTCTTGCTCACTGTGCCTTGGGTTGAAGTTCAAACCTGGCCCTGGGAGCTGGGAAGGGATCTTGGCAACGTCCTCACAAATCCAGGCCCCTCTTCCTCTCACAGATTTGAAATGCTGCAGGGGAAAAAATCCTGCAAAAAATGGGGAGCTGCTGCACCCCGATGGTTCCTGTGTGCTGGGGAGGGAAAAGGAGCTGGGCTGCAGCTGCAGGAAGGGGAAGGGGAGTTTCACAGCAGAGCATGAGGGAAAAATGTGAGATTGTCACTGCTAGAAGTGAAGGGATGGGACTTTTCATGCTAAGAATGATTTGTTGCTCAGATAAACATCAGTCTCAGAGGCTGTGAGATTTTAGAGGAGCAAGCAGTCAGCCATGGCTCAAGAATAGCACAAGATTTTTTGTTATAAGGCAATATAGAACTTTCTAACCCAATAGAAAAAGCCACAGGATTTATTTTGTTTTTCTGACCTATCACCTTTATTATTTCTGCAGATGCTTTCATCTAATGGGCTTTTAACTCACAAGTTTTAACTTAATATTTCTGTTATAACTTCTAAACTCCCAACCTACTCCATACTATTTTATTACTACACTATAAACTCTTCACCATCTTACCCATACAGTTTCTCACTTCAGGCATATTGTTACTTACAACTATAGAAACATAAGAAATATAAATATTATATAGAAAATATTATATAGAAAATATTATATAGACAATATTATATAGAGAATATTATATAGAAAATATTATATAGAGAATATTATATAGAAAATATTATATAGAAAATACTATATAGAAAATATTATATAGAAAATATTATATAGCAATATAATTAGGATTTTTCTGCTTAATATCTGTGTATTGTATTTTTACACCAATCCAAGCTTCTCCCAAGGCTGTAAATCAAACCTTTCAATGTCTGTGGAGGTTTTTCCAATTCCCACACTTGGGCTGGGTCAGTGCAGTGCCATTGTCACTGCTCTGACTTCACTCTGCTGGGCAGTGGCAGTCACAGGCTCACACAGGAGTATTCCCTGCCCAGCCAGGCTCCACACTCAGCTCAGTGTTCAGCTGCAGCAGAGCCCTGATCTTGGCTTATCCAAGCCCTGATCTTGGCTTATCCAAGCCCTGTGCTGGCCCTGGGAGTGCTGCTCCCCTCTCCCTCCATCCCACCAGGCTGGCAGCAGCTGGAGCTGCAGTTTCCCCATGATCCAACAGCTCTGAGTGCTGCTGCCCCTCTGGCCCCTCCTCAAAAACCTGATCCTGCCCAAATAAAGCTCAGGGTACTTATTGAAACCCCTCCTGCAGGGAAAGCTCCCAGAAATCCTGGGCTCCACCAGGAGGATGCATTCAAAAACCAGGAGTTTTTGCATTCAGTGCCAAGGGACAGCAGAGAGCATCACTGTCCCCACTGATGGGAGTTTTCTGTGACCTTGGGAGTGAATCCCACCTGGAGTGGCAGCTCAGCAGGGGCAGCAGGGCTGTGCTCACCCAGAATTTGGGCAGATCCACAGCGAGGCAGGGAGCTGTGAAAAACGCCAATCACTTGGGTTTTTTTTAATTTAAACAGTTTAATAGTAATAAAATGGTTATAAAATTAGTAATACAATTAGAGTAATAATAATTTGGACGATTTGGATTAAGACAATATGAGACAATAGAGACAAAGAGTTACAGACAGTCCAGGTACATCTTTCTGGGCAAAATAAGCCCGGAAAAAGACCCACGTTAACAGAGGATTAACCCTTAAAAACAACAGCCTGTTGCATACTCGTACACCTCATCCATGATGCATAAATTCCATTCAAATACAGGATTCTGTCTGGGCAGTTTCAACTTCTTCCTCTGAATCCCAACAGCACCTTCGAGGCAGGAAGAAGTTCGTTTCTTCTGATAAGAGGGCAATAAATTCTTTTTCTCTGAAAGATCTGGGTGTCCTGTGGCTGCTATTTTGCTGCAAGTCCTTTCTTTACATCCTTTATCGATATACTGAGTCCTTTATCTTGACATCTTCAGTGTCATGCTTTTTATAAGCTACAAGAACGTAAAATTTGGTGGGTGATTGGTTGATGATTTATGATCATGGTTTGTATTTTTGTTTGGTTTTTTGGGGGGAGGGAGAGGTTAGTTCTGGGCTTAATTCTATGTTTGTTTGGGGGTGGTTATGGACTGATGATGACAGTTGGTTATTGTTTTTGATACTAGGA
>NW_005054425.1:2115095-2118461 GCF_000277835.1 Geospiza fortis | reverse complement strand
AATCCTTGAGTTGATGTTCATCTTCCTTTCTCAAGCTGCTTTTCACTGTTTTGTTAAGGTGTGAGATAAGCTTGTTTCCTTTATATATATTCCAAAGTTATAGTTTCAAGGATACAAGCAATATTCTAAAATTATACTTCAAAGGGTTATTATTGCAGAACTCTTTAAGGCTTAACTACAAGCAAAAAGCAACATCCTTAACGCTTTAATTCCAATGCTCCTAAATCAACCAAGGTTAATTGCAAGCAAAAGATAGGTTCAAAGGCCTTCTTTCATGGTTTATTTTCCTCAGTTATTATTGGAATTCGCAACTGTCCCAGTGTCGGTCTCCACACATCTCACAATCACAAATACACACGTTGCCTGTTTGTACCTGACACGAAACACAGCTTTGTATTTCACATTATTCATTTCAATATTTGTGAAAAGCCAATCACAAAATACGTATTTTTCACAGAGCCAAACCGCGGGGCTGCAGCACGCTCAGTTTTCCATCCTGTCCCCGCTCAGTGATGCTGTTCCCGGCCAGGACAGGCAGGGACAGGGCTCTGCTCGGCCGGGATCCGGAGCTTTCCCCGCGCTCAGAACTTTGCAGGCTCCCCCTCCTTTTCCTTCCCAACAGGATTTCTGCTCCGAACGCCCCGGGTTTCCTGTTCCCAGCTGCGCAAGGGGAGGGACTGCCGGCCTTGGGGCCTCGCAAGCCGAGCTCTGCCTCCAGAGAGGAGGAGGAGGAGGATGGGTCCGTCCCCCCAGCGCTTGCCAGGCTCCGTGTCCCGCTCAGCACCGGCACCATCATCCTCATCCTCAGCGCATGGGAATGAAGGAGCAGAATCTGGGCTGCCAGGTCAGCAAAGGGGGATTTAATCTCTGGGCAGATGAAGAAGCTCCGAAGATTTTGAAGAAGCTCTGAAGATATTGAAGAAGCTCTGAAGACATTGAAGAGGCTCTGAAGAGACTGAAGCAGCTCTGAAGAGATTCCTCTTTGCTGTCGACAGTCCCGGGGAGGATTCTCCAGCATGCCAGGCGGTAAGGAAAAGTTCCAGTTCATCACCGCAGGTGCTGCAGGGTGCAGCTGCTGCCTCGGGCAGGATCCTGCCTCTGCCAGGGGCACGGGGTGGGTGAGAGGATGGGAGCAGAGAAAACTGCAGTGGGAGAGCTGGCAGAGAGCTGTGAGTGACCCCCGGGCTTCTGGCACAGCCCGAACTGCCAAAGCAGCACTAAGGCACTTAAAGCTGAAGTGGTTACAGTGATTCAGTGGGATTGAGAAAGAATATTGAACTGTTTTCAGACAGGAATAATTGGAATAGTCAGAAAGTCTGGTGGAAGCATGACCCAAGTGAGTGCAGGGTGTGGGGTCTGCTCCAGCACAGCCCCGGGGCTCCAGGGCATGGTTGGGAATGGTTGGGAATTGCTGGGAATGGTTGGGAGTGGTTGGGAGTGGTTGGAAATGGTTGGGAGTGGTTGGGAGTGGTTGGGAATGGGTTGGAATGGTTGGGAATGGTTTGCAATGGTTTGCAATGGTTGGGAATGGTTTGGAATGGTTTGGAATGGTTGGGAATGGTTTGGAATGGTTTGCAATGGTTGGGAATGGCTGGGAATGGTTGTGAATGGGTTGGAATGGTTTGGAATGGTTGGGAATGGTTGGGAATGGTTTGGAATGGTTGGGAATGGTTGGGAGTGGTGATTTGGAATGGTTTGGAATGGTTGGGAATGGCTGGGAGTGGGAACAGGAGCAGTGGAAGGTGTTCACGTGTCCTGACGCTCTCACCAGCAGGAGAGGGGAAGGAGGATGAGGAGCTGGAGGCTCCCGAGGCTCCGTCAGCCAGGAAGAGCCGAGGCTCAGGAGCAGCAGGAGCAGGGTGGGCGTGGGGAGTGGTGTTTCACTTCTTCCTGGTGAGTGGGGAATGATCCAAACCCTCCCGGGGCTGGGGCTGGGCAGGGGGATCTCCAGGACAGGCTGACCCCAGCACAGGACAGAGTGACCCCAGCCATCCCAGGGCACCCCCCAGCCACGCCAT
Source organism: Geospiza fortis (assembly GCF_000277835.1). Classification (NCBI taxonomy): domain Eukaryota; kingdom Metazoa; phylum Chordata; class Aves; order Passeriformes; family Thraupidae; genus Geospiza; species Geospiza fortis. The sequence continues at coordinate 2,116,443 of NW_005054425.1, read as the reverse complement.
TCCCTGTGGAATTCCCCCTGCAAACACTTCAGTGATGGACAGGAGGGTCCCCTTGCCAGGACGGCTTTTCCCCTGGTCAAACACATCACCCCAAAGAAGTGTCAAACCCCAAAAGGGTGTCAAACCCCAAAAGGGTGTCAAACCCCAAAGGAGTGTCCTGTCCCCTCAGCAAGTGTATGATCCCACCTCGGGCAATGAGGGACTGACTGGGAGCAGCACTTGGGCGCTCTCTGGGAGGACCTGGCACCTCAACACCCCTTAAAGGCACCAATTCTCTGTGCCCCAGGCTTTATCTTCCCACCAGTGAGGAAACGAGGAATTGTGAAGCTTGGAGAAGACCTTTAAGGTCGCTGAGTCCAACTGTAAAAAGGCACCATGCCCCAAGCTAGGAGAGCTTTCCTCCCTTCAAACCCACCCCGAGTAACTCACTGCCAATCATTAACCACCTGCCAGCAGGGAGACAACAGCAGTTAAAATTCAGGACACAAACTGTCTGTCCTTTGCCCCTGTGGCAGAGAAATCCTGGGAAACTGCCCCTGTTAATGTCCATCCCTGCTGCTCTCATCCCCTCATCACCTCCCAGGGATCTCCAAACTGATCCATTTGACCATTGCTGCAGTACTAAACAGTGGCTTCAAAGGTAAAAGCATCCTATGAAAACAGAGCTCTAGGATGGGAGGGAAAGGGAAAAGGAAAGGGAAAGGGAAGGGGAAAGGGGAAGGGAAAGGGAAAAGGAAAGGAGAAGGGGAAAGGGACAGGGAAAGGGAAAGGAAAGGGGAAAGGGAAAAGGAAAGGGAGGGAAACTTTGCTCCTTTCCTTTGGTAAATCAGTTTGCAAAGGGTTTTCTGAGGCCAAACTGCAGCATGGCCACGACCAGACCACTCTGCTGACATTTCCCAACACCAGCTCAAGTGTCCCCATTTGTTTGTCCCACACCACCCCAAAATCAGCAGAAGGAAAAGCTTTCCCTCCCTCCTGATGCCCTGTGGCACCTCCCCTCCACCCCCTCTCATCCCAGGTCAATGTGCTCGTGATGGGGACGCTCAAGACCTTTGGGATTTTCTTCGTGGCTTTCCGAGAGGAGATGGGGGGATCCTCAGAGCAGCTCAGCTGGATCGGCTCCATCATGTCCTCCCTGCGCTTCCTGGGAGGTGAGCTCCTGTCCCAGGGCACTGAGGGGGCTCTGTGCATCCCCATCCCATCCCATCCCATCCCATCCCATCCCATCCCATCCCATCCCATCCCATCCCATCCCATCCCATCCCATTCCCATCCCATTCCCATCCCATCCCATCCCATCCCATGCCATCCCCATGCCATCCCCATGCCATCCCGATCCCATTCCCAT
>NW_005054425.1:2112099-2115021 GCF_000277835.1 Geospiza fortis | reverse complement strand
CTCCAAACACTGGGATGTTCAGATGGATAGTGGGAAAAAAATTGGAAATTGGGAAGAAATCCTTCCCTGTGAGGGAATCCTTCCCTTGAACAAGGACCAGGAGGGACTCTTCATCAGGAATTGGATTGACAGGACAAAGGGGAATGGATTCAACTGAAAAAAAGGGAAATTCAGGTTTATTGGAAGAAATCCTTCCTTGAGAGGGTGGGCAGGCCCTGGCACAGGGTGCCCAGAGCAGCTGGGGCTGCCCCTGGATCCCTGGAAGTGTCCAAGGCCAGGCTGGGACAGGGCTTGGAGTAGCCTGAGATAGTGAAGGTGTCTTTGCCCTTGGCAGGGGTGGGACTGGATGAGCTTTATGGTCTCTTCCAACCCAGATTATTCTGGGATGCCCTGAACTTCACTGTAGGTTTATTGTACAGCTCCAGAGCAAACAACACTCTTGTCCTGGCTGTGGCACACCTTGGAGCTGCTGGGCATGGTGTGACTGAGGAAGGAGGCTCAGGAGAGCTGAACCTTTGGGCTTTGCCTCCTTCCCTGCCCCACTCCCCGAGCTCAGGGCACAGACGAAGCCTCTCTGCTGAGCATGAACCCCTCGCACAGCCCCTGACAGGATTCCTGCCCAAATCACTTCTCATTCCAGAACTGACTAAGCAAGACACAGCCCCAGCAGCCACACTGACCTCCCTCCTTTCCCTGCTGAGCCTGTTCTTTTACCTGTGTCTGGAATACTGCACAACAATTACACTCCCCCCATGTGACCGTGCTCACAGGGGTCTGAGGATGAGGGAAGAGATGAGGATCTGACTCCATGTTTCACAAGGCTTGATTTATTATTTTATGATATATATTACATTAAAACTATACTAAAAGAATAGAAGCAAGGATTTCATCAGAAGGCTAGCTGAGAATAGAATAGCAAAGAATGATAACAAAGGTTTGTGGCTTGGACTCTCTGTCTGAGCCAGCTGGGCTGTGATTGGCCATTAATTACAAACAACCACATGAGACCAATCACAGATGCACCTGTTGCATTCCACAGCAGCAGATAACCATTGGTTACATTTTGTTCCTGAGGCCTCTCGGCTTCTCAGGAGGAAAAATCCTAAAGAAAGAATCCATTTTCCATAAGAGATGTCTGTGACACCCCACTCACCACAAACCACATGAAACAATGTCACACTAATGAGCCAACCAGCATCATCATTGCCATCTTCACCACCATGTCCGTCATCCTCCTTCCTGTCTCCCCTAGAATCCTTCCCATCATCTAAGAAATTTAGGATTACCTAAACCTAAGGCCTTCAAAGCCTTAAACAGGAGTTAAACCCTCTTAGTTCCTTCTGAAGTCCGCATTGCATGCCCTAAATGCAATCCCCTGGCTGGGACCACTGGGAAGCTTTGGGAGCCTCCTGCCTCCTGAGGCTTCCCAGTGGTGCCAGGCAGGTCCCCAAGCCCTGGCAGAGCAGCCTGTTGAGGCAAAGTGGAAATTTTCCAAGGGGGAAATCCATTTTGATTTAGGTGAAATGTACATTTTTGAGTTGGGTCTGTGGTTAGAAAACACAGCTATTTAGCCTGACTGCAGAACCTAGGCTCAGAGAAACTGCTTCAGTGAAGGACAGAGATAAGGGGATGTTGCTGTTGAGGTGCTTACGACACAAAGCAGAGATTATAAGCAGTCTTAGATGGCAACTTTTTATTATTGAACATAGCTGATTTTTTATACACTTTTTAATTGTTTATGCTTCTTTTACTTTAACTATTAGCTACAATAAGTTAACATAACACTATTGGTGAAAAGTTACAGTAACTTCAACTAACTTTCTAAAAATACTTCGTCTAGCTGCAAAGTTTTCTTATTTCTCTTCTCTCAGTCTCCTTAGTTACAGCCTTAGAGAGAGCTCTTTATCAGCTTCTTCTTACTTCTCAGCTTCTTCTTACTTCTCAGCTTCTTCTTGCTCTTTTAGCTAACAAACCTGCTGTTAGCCCCTTGCACAAGGGGAGGAGAGACAGAGAGACTGCTGTGAGAGCAGCTCAACCTGACCTAAGAATTCTTTCTGATACAGAAGAACTAGCAGCGAATGTCACGCGAAATTCATAAAAATGAATATGTATGAACCTATTGTGAAATTGTATGCATATGGATTTGAGAGGGGGATAAAAAAGGACCTGAAGTTCCCAGAAGTACCCATGTCATGTGCAGGGGAACGATTCCCACACGCGTCCAGTGCTGTAATAAACACCCCTGTCGCAGACATCTTTTATAAAAAATCCTTTCTTTAGGATTTTTCCTCCTGAGAAGCTGAGAGGCCTCAGGAACAAAATGCAAACAATGGTTATCTGCTGCTGTGGAATGCAACAGGTGGATCTGTGATTGGCCCATGTTGGATGTTTCTAATTAATGGCCAATCACAGCCCAGCTGGCTCGGACAGAGTCCCAGACAGCTGCCTTTGTTATGATTCTTTGGCATTCTATTCTATTCTTAGCTAGCCTTCTGAGATGAAATTCTTTCTTCTAGTCTTTTAGTACAGTTTTAATGTAATATATATCATAAAATAATAAATCAAGCCTTGTGAAACATGGAGTCAGATCCTCATCTCTTCCCTCATTCTGGGACCCCTGTGAATGCTGTCACACACACTGGCTTTACAACTTTCACAAAAGTTGTGGAGTTTTGATTATCTCTGCAAAACACTGTGTCCCCTGTACTGAGCTGTGTCCCCAGGTCTGTATCCCCAGGACTGAGCTGTGTCCCCTGTGCTGTGTCCCCTGTGCTGTGTCCCCCTGTACTGAGCTGTGTCCCCAGGGCTGTGTCCCCTGTGCTGTGTGCCAGGGCTGAGCTGTGTCCCCAGGGCTGTGTCCCCAGGGCTGTGTCCCCTGTGCTGTGTCCCCAGGGCTGAGCTGTGTCCCCAGGGCTGTGTCCC
>NW_005054425.1:2105862-2112019 GCF_000277835.1 Geospiza fortis | reverse complement strand
CCCCAGGGCTGTGGCCCCAGGACTGAGCTGTGTCCCCAGGACTGAGCTGTGTCCCCAGGGCTGTGTCCCCAGGGCTGTGTCCCCAGGGCTGAGCTGTGTCCCCTGTGCTGTGTCCCCTGTGCTGTGTCCCCAGGGCTGAGCTGTGTCCCCAGGGCTGTGTCCCCAGGGCTGTGTCCCCAGGACTGAGCTGTGTCCCCAGGGCTGAGCTGTGTCCCCGTTTGCCTTGCAGCCCCGCTGGTGTCCGTGCTGTGCCAGCGCCTGGGAGAGCGGCCGATCTCCATCCTGGGGGCTGGGCTGGTGGCTGGGGGCTGCCTGCTCAGCACCCAGGCCACCAGTGTCCCCTTCCTCTGCTTCTCCATGGGCTTCCTGCTGGGTGAGATGGGCATGGGTTACTGCAGGGGCAGGAAATCGGCTCCTTTAGCCTTAAACCTGGGGAAGGGGGTTTTGTTCTGCGGGGGTTGGTTCAGCTGGAGGAGTCTGAGGTGATCAGGGACAGGACCCAAGGAAGGAGCTGTGCCAGGGGGTGGGGATGGATCTCAGGAAAGGTTCTTCCCCCAGAGGGTGCTGGGCACTGCCTGTCCTGCCAGGGGCACCCTGTGCCCCCAAACACAGCCCTGGGCCCTCCTGGGTGTGTGAGGATCAGAGACTCATGTAAAAGCTGTGTCAGGGGAGATTTAGGTTGTATATCAGGAAAGGTTCTTCCCCCAGAGGGTGCTGGCACTGCCCAGGCTCCCCAGGGAATGGGCACAGCCCCGAGGCTGCCAGAGCTCCAGGAGTGTTTGGGCAGCGCTGCCAGGGATGCCCAGGGTGGGATTGTTGGGGGGTCTGTGCATGGTTGGATGTGACCCTGGTTGGATGTGATCCTGGTTGGATGTGATCCTGGTTGGATGTGACCCTGGTTGGATGTGATCCTGGTTGGATGTGATCCTGGTGGGTCCCTTCCACCTCAGGATATCCTGTATTTCCTTGAACCTTCAGTGCCAAAGCCTCCCCAGCTCCTTTCGTTACCGTGTGAACTCCCAAAGCTTCATGCTCAGAATAAAACAACGGTTTCAACATCCCAGTCCCAACCAACCTTCATTTTTTTTTCCTGGACCTACACGGATCCTGGCCTTTTAAAATCCCCTATAAAAGGGCAGAGCCTCCAACCCCCAGACACCAAACCCCTCCCAAAAATCTCGCTCTGCCCTGAGTGTGAGAGCAGAAATCCCCTCTGCTGCAGAACCAGCTTGGGACAGCAGCACATGGAACCCCACACAGGAGCCCATTTTTGGGACTGGAAGGGGTTTGTGGCTTCCCTTGGCCCCAGTGGATGTTTCTGAGGAGGAGCTCTCTGGGGTGGGTTTCTGGAGCTTTCCCAAGGCTGGGGCAGAGACATCTCTGCCATGGGGCAGCACGAGTCTCTCTGTGGTGGGAGCCTTTATTCTCCATTTCCCCCCTTCCCCAGGGATGGAGTCTCTCTGTGGTGGGACCCCCTAATTCTCATTTCCCCCTTCTCTCAGGGATGGGCTTTGCTTGATGGAATCTCTCTCTGGTGGGAACTTTTTATTTTCATTTTCCCCCTTCCCACAGGGGGGAAATCTCTCTGTGATGGGAGTCCCTTATTTTCCCCTTTCCCACAGGGATGGGCTTTGCCTGATGGGAGTTTCTCTGTGGTGGGAGTCTCATATTCTTATTTTCCCCCTTCCCACAGGGATGGAGTCTTTGTGGTGGGACCCCCTTATTCTCATTTTCCTCTTCCCCAGGGATGGGCTTTGCCTGATGGGAGTTTCTCTGTGGTGGGAGCCTCTAAGTCTCATTTTCCCCCTCCCCTCAGGCAGGGGCTTTGCCTGATGGAGTCTGTGGTGGGAACCTCTTATTCTTATTTTCCCCCATCCCACAGGGATGGAGTTTCTCTGGGGTGGGACTCCCTTATTCCCATTTTCCCCCTTTTCTCAGGGATGAGCTTTGTCTGATGGGAGTTTCTCTGTGGTGGGAGCCTCTAAATCTTATTTTCCCCCCTTCCCTCAGGGAGAGGGTTTGCCTGATGGAGTTTCTGGTGGGAGCCTCTTATTCTTGTTTTCCCCCTTCCCTCAGGGATGGAGTTTCTCTGGGGTGGGAGTTTCTTTCTCTCATTTTCCCCCTTCCCACAGGGGTGGGCTTTGTCTGATGGGAGTTTCTCTGTGGTGGGAGCCCCTAATTCTCATTTTCCCCCTTTCCCCAGGGCTGGGCTTTGCCTGTCTGTACCAGGCAGCTGCAGTGGTCACAGCCAAGCGCTGCCGGGCTCGCCTGGGGCTCAGCAACGCCCTGGCCCGCTCGGGCATGGGGCTGACCTTCCTCATGGCCCCCTTCACCCAGCTCCTCATCGAGGCCTATGGATGGCAAGGTGAGAGGGCTCAGGCTGCCCAGAGCCGCTGTGGATCCCTGGCAGTGCCCAAGGCCAGCTTGGATGGGGTTTGGAGCAGCCTGGGACAGTGGAAGGAGAACCAGAACCAACCCATGGCAGGGGTGGGATGAGAGCAGCTTTAGGGCCCTTTCCAACCCAAACCATCATTTTTTGTTCCCTGCCCTCCAAATCAGCTGCCCCCAGCCTGCAGAGGCACCCAGCTCACCCAAGGGTTCTGTAAATTCCAGCTCCATGCACAGGAAAAAATTAATATTCCCAATCAACATCCCTGGGCTGGTCCTGCTCTGTGTGTGGATGCAATTTCAAGGAGCCAAAACATTTCATGGACAAGGAGCTTGCCAGTGTCAGGGTGATGCAGAGCCTGGATTGCAGATCCCTGCTGCTGTACAGGGTGTGCACTGAGCACAAAACAATCCCTCAGTTCCCCTGTGGCTGCCCCTGGATCCCTGGCAGTGCCCAAGGCTGGGCTGGGAGCAATCTGGGGCAGTGAAGATGTCCCTGCCATGGCAGGGGTGGCATGGATGAGCTTTGAGGTCCTTTCCAACCCAAACCATTCTCCCAGGATATCTCTGGACACCCAGGATTCCCTGATCCAGGCACCATTAGAATTTGGCATTTCTCTCTGGAAGGCATTCAGAGTTTCAAACTCTTCCTCCAGGTCTGGGCAGCTGCAGGCAGAGAAGCCTCTCCCATCCCAGTCATTCCCACTGCTGCCTTAGGGACACAAACTGGTTCCAGGCTGGATCAGACCTGCAGGGGCAAAGCCCTTCCAAAGCTGCAGCTGAATCCTGCTCCTCACAATTCATCAGCTCTGAGAGGGAATTTGGGGAGATCTGGAGGCTCTAAGAGGCTCTTCTTAAAAATTCAGCACACCAAGGAATAATTCTGCCTCTTCTAGGATAGTCTGGGGACATCTTGTTAATAATGAAACACTTAATCACTCATTAAAATCAGAGTCAAAGCACAGATCTCAGAAATCAAACCCAGAAATCCCTCATTAAAATCAAAGCACAGATCTCAGAAATCAACCCCAGAAATGCCTGATTTTACTGTAGTGTTTCAAGACCATCTTCAAGGTCCATCCTGACTTTAAATGAGGAAAAGCAAAACAGATCCCAGAAGTAGCTGTGGGTTTGTCCTGTGCATCACAGCAAAATGAACTTCCAGTTAGAAAAACAGGAATTAAAATCCCTGCAGAAGGAGAAGGCAAACAGAGCTTTCTCCATGGTCTGTGAAAACCATACCCTGTTCTAAAAGGCCATTTCCTGCTGCTCCCCCCTTTCCAACCCAAGAACAAACCCCCTTTTGCCTTCCCTCAGGTACTCTGCTGATTTTTGGAGGCATCATGCTGAACCTGGTGCCTTCCAGCATGCTGCTGTGGCCTGCCAGCCCCCAGCTGCGCCGGCAATCTGCCAAAAACCAACACCAGGGCTCTCCAGGGGAGGAGAAGGATCCAGAAACTCCTGGTGGGTGTTCAGATGGAAGCACTCAGAGGGAATTACAGCTTCTCCATGCACAGGAGGCTCTCAGCACGGAGAGACTCGTGGTGCCCCATGGCAGAGATGTCTCAGAGCCAGCGAATCCATCTGCCTTGGGAAAGCTGCAGATGGAGAGCTCCTCCTCAGAAACCCCCACCGAGGCCAGGAGAAACCACCAAACCCCTGCAGCCACCACAAAGGAACCTCCCCAGCCTCTCCTGGACTTCTCCCCACTGAAGGATCCCGTTTTCTACATCTTCACCTGGTCCTTCCTCTTCAGCCACCTGGCCTATTTCGTGCCCTTCTTCCACCTGGTGGCCAGAGCCAGGACCCTGGGCTTGAGCAGCAGGGATGGCTCCTACCTCATCGCCGTGGCTGGTAGGCACAGAGATCCTCACACCCCCAGCTCGCAGGAAAACAGCCCCAGCTCTGCCCAGAAACGGCCCCAGATATGTCCTGGGATGGATCCTCCTGGGTGCTTCTCCCAGTGCCAGCTGGATGATCCCACACCCTCCCTGCTCCCAAAAATCCCAAATCTCCCCTTACAAGGTGCTCTGTGCCCACCACAATCCCTGCTGGGCTTAAACCCACAAGTCAGAGGGGCATCCAAAACCCTCCAGCCTGACCCAAAAGGGAGAAATTCAATAGTGGGGGAAAAATCTCCTACATTGATGTGGATCCAGGCATTTGGATTTGGCACATCCATCTCCAGGTGGGGGGAAAAAACAAGGCACACTCCCCAAAAATCAAATTAATGCCTGGCTTTAAGGCACACTCCCCAAAACCCAAACCCCAAATCCCAAACCCATGCCCAGATCCAGGCATTTGGATTTGGCACATCCCAAATTCCAAGTAGGGGAAAAAACAAGACACAATCCCCAAAAGCCAAACCCATGCCTGGTTATAAAGAACAGTTCCCAAACCCAAACCCATGCCTGGCTTTAAGGCAAACTCCCCAAAAATCAAATCCAGGCTTGGGTTTAAGGCACACTCCCCAAAAACCAAACCCATGCCCAGATCCAGGTATCTGGATTTGGCACAACCACCTCCAAGTAGGGGAAAACCAAGGCACAGTCCCCAAAAATCAAACCCATGCCTGGTTATAAAGGACACTCCCAAAACCCAAACCCATGCCTGGTTTTAAGGCAAAACCTACCCATCAAACCCATGCCTGGTTTTAAGGCACACTCCCCAAAACCCAAACCCCAAAAACCAAACCCATGCCTAGATCCAGGTATCTGGATTTGGCACAACCACCTCCAAGTAGGGGAAAAACAAGGCACAGTCCCCAAAAACCAAATTCATGCCTGGCTTTAAGGCACACTCCCCAAAAATCAAACCCCAAAACCCAAATCCATGCTTGGTTTTAAGGCACACTCCCCAAAACCCAAAGCCATGTCCAGATCCAGGCATTTGGATTTGGAATATCCACCTCAAAGTGGGGAAAAAACAAGGCACACTCCCAAAAACCAAATCCATGCCTGGTTTTAAGGCACACTCCCCAAAACCCCAAACCCCAAAAACCAAACCCATGCCTGGCTTTAAGGTACACTCTCCCAAAACCCAAACCCAAGCCTGGTTTTAAGCCAGGATTAAAACTAAAGCCATGCTGGGTAAGAAAGTGGCTCCAGCCTGAGTCAGCAGCAAATATTTTATTGTAAAAAATTGATTTTATTTCTGCAGTGCTGGGGGGAATATTCAGCAGGGAGGGGTTGTTGAGGTGTTAGGATTCCCAGGAATTAATGGGGTTTTTGGGATTAGGAGTGGGAGGGACACAGAGGTCGGTGGGACACGAGCTCACTCATAAAAATGTACCAAGAAATGTAAAAAACAACTCTCAAAACCCCAACAACTAAAAGGCTGCTAAGCCTTTAAAATGCCTGGGTTTGTAGAAAATGCCTGGGGTTTGTAGAAAAATTAATATTTAGAATTGAACTAGAAATAATTTTAGAAAAAATTAAAATCTCAGCTGCATTTTTCTTCTTAATATTCAGATTTTTCTCTTCAGCAAGTCCCTCTATCCTGATTTAGGGCATTTGAGGGTGCAGACACCCCAAAGGGTTAAATTCCCCCCAAAGGGAAAAGGGAAAATCCCAATCCCTGGATTTTGTAACAGCCTAAAAACACCTGGAACTTTCTGGAATTTTAGCCCTTTGTGGTCACATCCTCCCAATGAACAGGGAAATTGGGATGTGACAATAACAGAAATAATACAGAATTTTAAAAAAGAGTAAAATTATAAAAATCAGAAATAAAAAAGAAATATAATAATTTAAAATTATATTAACATATA
>NW_005054425.1:2100090-2103065 GCF_000277835.1 Geospiza fortis | reverse complement strand
TTAATATATTACATATACTACAAATAATAAATATAGTCTTATAAAATACTATAAAATATAAGTAGATTTATAATATCTAATATATTTATATGAAGTAATATACATAAAAATACCTAGAAATAAGAGAATTTTAATATATTACATATACTACAAATAATAAAAATAGTCTTATAAAATACTGTAAAATATAGCCAAATTTATAATATCTATTAAATTTATATGAAGTAATAATATATAAAAATATCAATAAATAATAGAATTGCAATATTACAGAAAATCAAATCTTAATATATTACATATAATGAAAATAATAAAAATAATAATTTTAAAAAATAAAAAATTAAATACTATAAAATATAGCCAAATTATATCTAATAAATGTATATAAAGTAATAATTTATTAAAATATCTAGAAATAATAGAATTTCAATATTGCACAAAGTCAAACCTTAATATATTACATATACTACAAATAATAAAATAGTCATATAAAATACTATAAAATATAGGCAAATTTATATTTAATAAATGTATATGAAGTAATAATTTATAAAAATCCCTAGAAATCATTTCCAGCTGACACACAGCTCCTGGGTGCTCCTGTTCCCCCAGGCATCACGGAGATGCTGAGCCAGCTGCTCTCGGGCTGGCTGGCCGACCACAACTGGACCAAGAGGTACCATTTCCATGTCACCTACCTGCTCCTGAGCGGGGCCACCAACCTGCTGGGGCCGCTGGCCACCACCTTCCACCTGCTGCTGGCCTACACCGTGGCCTTGGCCGCCTTCTGTGGAGGCTTCATGGCGCTGGTGCTGCCCGTGCTGGTGAGTGCTGGTGGGCCCAGCAGGGCTGGGGGTGCTGCTCCTGTCCCAGAATCACCCAGAGCCATCCCAAAACCATCCTGGGACATCCAGAACTATCCCAGAACCAGGAACTATCCCAAAATCACCTGGGAGGGACATTCTGAACTATCCCGGAACCAGAACTATCCCAGAATCACCTGGGACACCCAGAATCATCCCAAAACCATCCTGGGACACCCAGAACCATCCCAAAATCACCTGGGAGGGACATCCAGAACTATCCCAGAACCAGAACTATCCCAAAATCACCTGGGACACCCAGAACCATCCCAAAACCATCCTGGGACACCCAGAACCATCCCAAAACCAGAATCATCCCAGAATCACCTGGGAAGGACACCCAGAACCATCCCAGAATCATCCTGGGACACCCAGAACCATCCCAAAATCACCTGGAACACCCAGAACCAGAACCATCCCAGAATCACCTGGGACACCCAGAACTATCCCAAATCACCTGGGACAGCAGAACCAGAACTATCCCAGGATCACCTGGTAAACCCAGAACCATCCCAGAATAATCTGGGACACCCAGAACCAGCTCAGAATCACCTGGGCCACCCAGAACTATCCCAAAATCACCTGGGATACCAGAACCATCCAAAAATTACCTGGGACACCCAGAGCTGCAGCAGGGTCCTGCTGGACACCACGGGGATGCTCCCAGGGCTGGAGCCAGCCTGGAGAGGTGAAGGCTCCAGGGAGAGCTCAGAGCCCCTGCCAGGACCTAAAGGGCATCCAGATCCCCTTAGAGCCCCTTCCAGTGCCCAAAAGGGATCCAGGAGATTCCCTAAGAGCCCCTTCCAGAGCTAAATGGGATCCAGATCCCCTAAGAGCCCCTTCCAGAGTTAAAAGGGGCTCCAAGGAGAGCTCAGAGCCCTTTCCAGAGCTAAAGGGATCCAGGAGATCTTAGAGCTCCTTCCAGTACCCAGGGGATCCAGGAGATTTCCTTAGAGCCCCTTCCAGAGCCTAAAGGAGATCCTGGAGATCCCCTCACAGCCCCTTCCAGAGCTAAAAGGGCTCCAGGAGAGCTGGAGAGGGACTGGGGACAAGGGATGGAGAGACAGGACACAGGGAATGGCTCCCACTGCCAGAGGGCAGGGATAGATGGGATTTGGGAATTAGGAATTGTTCCCTGGGAGGGTGGGGAGGGGCTGGGATGGAATTCCCAGAGCAGCTGTGGCTGGCCCTGGATCCCTGGCAGTGCCCAAGGCCAGGTTGGAGCACCCTGGGGCAGTGCAGATGTCTCTGCCATGGCAGGGGGGGCATGGATGAGCTTTGAGGTCCTTTCCAACCCAAACCATTCTCCCAGGATATCTCTGGACACCCAGGATTCCCTGATCCAGGCAGGGAGGCACCATTAGAATTTGGCATTTCTCTCTGGAAGCCATTCAGAGTTTCAAACTCTTCCTCCAGGTCTGGGCAGCTGCAGGCAGAGAAGCCTCTCCCATCCCAGTCATTCCCACTGCTGCCTTAGGGACACAAACTGGTTCCAGGCTGGATCAGACCTGCAGGGGCAAAGCCCTTCCAAAGCTGCAGCTGGAGAGGAAATTCCCCAGAAAATTTAGAATCAAATCATCTCTTGTGCTTTAAAAAAAAAACAAAAAAAATCAATTAATCTCTTGTGCATATGCATTATCACTAATTGCATATGCATTATCACTAGCCAATCACTAATTATCCATTTTGGTTTCCAAACAGGTGGATCTGGTGGGTGTGGAGAAGCTCCACAGCTACCTGGGCTTTGCTGCTTTCTTTGCAGGGATAGCAGCCATGGGAGGACCCCCTCTAGCAGGTGAGTGATGTTTTATAAAACCCACAGCCACCCCAAAAATCCAGGGATAAACCATGCTGCTGGTTCACTCTCCTGCAGGGATCCATCCCAGGATGGGTTTTCTGTTCAAACAGAGAGAGAGAAAAACCAAAAATCCTATTTCAGAAATGTATTTTTATAGGCAGGCAACATTTTGCTTGGGAATTTGCAAAATCCAACCAGCAGCTTGGAAAATGCTACCTGGAGTATTTAGAAAATGCTGCCTGGAGTATTTAGGAAATGCTGCCTGGAGTATTTAGGAAATGCTACCTAGAGTATTTAGAAAATGCTGCCTGGAA
>NW_005054425.1:2088584-2100070 GCF_000277835.1 Geospiza fortis | reverse complement strand
ACAGTGATTATTTAGAAAATGCTACCTGGAGTATTTAGAAAATGCTACCTAGAGTATTTAGAAAATGCTGCCTGGAGTATTTAGAAAATGCTGCCTGGAGTATTTAGGAAATGCTACCTGGAGTATTTAGAAAATGCTGCCTGGAGTATTTAGGAAATGCTGCCTGGAGTATTTAGGAAATGCTACCTAGAGTATTTAGAAAATGCTGCCTGGAATATTTAGAAAATGCTACCTAGAGTATTTAGAAAATGCCGCCTGGAGTATCTGGAAAATGCAGTGAAGCCCCAGGTGCAGAGTTCAGCCCTGAGCACAGCAGGGTAACAAGCACATTTCCATGGATTTTACTCCCAGTGGTGCTAAAATAACACTGAACTTGGACTGGAGGGGAAGCAAGGACAGACTCAGCAGGATTCCCACCAGGCAGAGGCACTGAAACACCAGGAGAAGCCTCAGTAATCTCTTGTTTTGACAGAGATTACACAGCTCAGCCACCACAGCTCTGGGCCCAGAGATAAGGAGCATGAAAAGCCTTTGCTCTTCTCCCTCTGCCAGGAAACCAAGGCGGCTGGGAGGATTTGGCAGATTTCAAGTGCTTAGAAATGAGTGTCCAGCCTCTGCTAAGGAGCAGGGCACTTGTTCTCCTCCAAACAGCTTGGCCAGGACAAAGCTTTCCCTTCCCTGCAGCACAACTGCTCCTGGGCTGAGCCCCCAGCATGGGGAGGGGGGATTCTGCCCCTCTGCCCTGCTCAGGTGAGACCCCAGAGCTGCCCCAGCCCTGGGGAACAACATCAGGAGGACTTGGAGCTGCTGGAGAGAGTCCAGAGGAGCCCATGGAGATGCTCCAAGGGCTGGAGCTCCTCTGGAGCCAGGTTGGGAGAGCTTGGGGTGCTCACCTGGAGAGGAGAAGGCTCCAGGGAGAGCTCAGAGCTAAAGGGGATCCAGGAGAGCTGGAGAGGGATTGGGGACAAGGGAGGCAGGGACAGTGTCACTGTCGTATTTTCTGAAATATCCTGGCAAAAGGATTTTTCATAAAATATAACAGTGACAGGACACAGGGAATGGTTTCCACTGCCAGAGGGCAGGGCTGGAAGGGATATTGGGAAGGAATTCTTGGCTGTGAGGGTGGGCAGGCCCTGGCACAGGGTGCCCAGAGCAGCTGTGGATCCCTGGCAGTGCCCAAGGCCAGGCTGGATGGGGCTTGGAGCAGCCTGGGGCAGTGGAACTGTCCCTGCCCATGGCAGGGGTAAAATGGGAAGAGCTTTAGGGCCCTTTCCAGCCCAAACCATCATTTTTTTTGTTCCCTGCCCTCCAAATCAGCTGCCCCCAGCCTGCAGAGGCACCCAGCTGGAAGCTGCCAAGGGTTCTGTAAATTCCAGCTCCATGCAAAGTTTCAGCAACGCTGCTGTTCTTTCTATAAAAATTAATATTCCCAATCAACATCCCTGGGCTGGTCCTGCTCTGTGTGTGGATGCAATTTCAAGGAGCCAAAACATTTCATGGACAAGGAGCTTGCCAGTGTCAGGGTGATGCAGAGCCTGGATTGCAGATCCCTGCTGCTGTACAGGGTGTGCACTGAGCACAAAACAATCCCTCAGTTCCCCTGAATCCCCTGGTACAGCAACACAGCAGGGGCTGAACACCCTGGTTGTCACTTAGCCACACTCACATTGCAGTTAAAAAAGTTAAATTTCCATCCAGCTGCAATATTTCTGCACTAATGGGAAGGTTTACCCAAACCATCATTTTTTGTTCCCTGCCCTCCAGATCAGCTGCCCCCAGCCTGCAGAGGCACCCAGCTCACCCAAGGGTTCTGTAAATTCCAGCTCCATGCACAGGAAAAAATTAATATTCTCAATCAACATCCCTGGGCTGGTCCTGCTCTGTGTGTGGATGCAATTTCAAGGAGCCAAAACATTTCATGGACAAGGAGCTTGCCAGTGTCAGGGTGATGCAGAGCCTGGATTGCTGATCCCTGCTGCTGTACAGGGTGTGCACTGAGCACAAAACAATCCCTCAGTTCCCCTGAATCCCCTGGTACAGCAACACAGCAGGGGCTGAACACCCTGGTTGTCACTTAGCCACACTCACATTGCAGTTAAAAAAGTTAAATTTCCATCCAGCTGCAATATTTCTGCACTAATGGGAAGGTTTTTGCTCTCTGCAGTGGGTTTGTAAAGCAAGTTCCCTGCAAAAAGCTTTCCACAGAATTCAGGCTTAAGGCAGGTGGGATAAATAAAGGGCCAAATAAAGCCAAGAAGCAAAACAATTCCTGATCCATGTCCTTACAGGCAGAGCAAGATGGAAACAACCCAGAGCTCAGGATCCAGGCTTGGGATCCAAGAAAAATTCTGCAATTTTCTCTTGCAATGCAGTTTTCAATGTGAAAACTGAGTGAGACCAAAAACTCCTGATGAAATGTCCAAAACCATTCTGCTCCTTGCAGAATGCAGCATTTAAATACTCTGTGAGACCCTGGGATTTGGTGCTTTTACCTCCCAAGAACTTTGAGTTTAGAATTACAATTTCATCACACTCAAGTGTTTTTACACAGTGGAAATAATGATGATGGATAATGAGAACTGCAAAGGTTAAAAGTGCCTAATTTACATATTAGACCAAAGCCTAATGCAAGGAAAAGGTGACTTACCTGCAAATCTGTTCAGCTGAAAGCCCTGAAATCCAGGGGCAGGACCCAAAGGGAAAGTTTGGAGTCTCCTTCCGAGCTCCCCATCCACTGGCACCTCTGGCTGCTGAAAAAACCCAGCCCAAAGCAGAATAAACATAATTTTGGCAGCCTGGAGCAAGCTGAGGAGAGAAGGACACAGTTTACTTCCACAAGCAGTACAAATCACTGACTCCAAATGCAAAAGAGCTGAACCAAAGCATGTAAAGCAAATTGTAGAAAAGATTCCAGTCCCCAGAGGACAAACTCCAGTCCCAAGAAATTTGGGTGGTGAAAAGGGAGAGGATGGAGACATCAAAAGCTCTGCTGCCACACGTATTTAGATGTTTGCTAAATTTTACCTTCACCTTCCCACTGAATTTTACTCCTCAGGGCATCAAGAATAAATAAAACTTCTGATTAAAGATCAGTAGCACCATTTAAAGAGCCTGACCCAGCTGGTAGCAGCAGCAGTGCTGGGAATGTTTAGTTTGGATTACATTGCTGGGATTTACCAGCATTCCTCACAAAACTGCTGCTTTGCTGGGGTTTGAACAGCACAAGCTCCCAGTTCAGCTTTCTGCAGCAGGAGTGATTCTTGTTTTGTTTTGGAAATGAATTTGGGGCACAGAGACTGGAGTTGCTTCAGAAGGTTGGGGTGTGATGGAAGTTGGTGGCTGTGCTGCCAGTGAGGCAATGCTGGTAAATCCCACTGCACCTAAATCCCATCCAGCACCAAAAAAATCCCCAGGAAAATTAAAAAAAAAAAAAAAAAGAAAATTAAGAAATATCCTGAAGGATATTTTAAGGATTGCAATAAATCAGAGCTCAGCTGGAACACTCTGTCCTGTTCCTCTCACAAATAACTACATCAGCATCCCCTCTCCAAATCCCAGAGACTTCCAGGCAGCAGAAACAGATCCCAGGCCTGGGAATGAACCCCAGGGTCGCGGGAGAGTCCCAGAGTGCAGCAGCAGGGGATGGATCCCATGAGGAGATGGGTCCTACTATGGGATGGACCCCACCAAAGGGTGGATCCCACCATGGGATGGATCCCAGAAGAGGATGGATCCCACCAGGGCATGGATCGCAGGAGGGGATGGATCCCAGAGGGGATGGATCCCACCAAAGGGTGGATCCCACAAGGCATGGATCCCAACATGAGATGGATCTCACGAGGGGAGGGATCCCACCAGGGCATGGATTCCACCAAAGGGTAGATCCCAGCAGAGGATGGGTCCCACCAAGGGGTGGATCCCAGCAGGGGATGGATCCTACCATGGAATGGATCCCACAGGGGATGGGTCCCACCAAGGGGTGGATTCCACCACGGGATGGATCCCACCATGGGATGGATCCCACCATGGGACAGATCCCACTATGGGATGGATCCCATCAGGGGATGGGTCCCACCAGGGCATGGATCCCAACACAGGATGGATCCCACAGGGGATTGATCCCACCATGGGACAGATCCCAGCATGGGATGGATCCCATCACAGGATGGATCCTATTATGGCATGGATCCCACCAGGGCATGGATCCCAGGAGGGGACAGATCCCACCATGGGACAGATCCCACCAGGGACTGGATCCCAACAGGGGATAGATCCCACCACAGGGTGGATCCTCCTCTCCAGCTGCATCTCCTCCAGCACGTGGCTCCCAGGCCATCCCTGAGGAGCAAACAAACACAGGGACTCCCCAGAGGCAGCAGTGAGCCAAGAGAAACTGAAACTGGGCAAAAGCAGCTGTGCTGTGCTTTATAAAACCTTCTGTGGAAATCCACAGCAGGGAATGTCAGTGCCTCTGCTCCAGCACAGATCCCAAACCTCACTGGCACCCTCCCTGAGCCCAGGACCTCAGGGACTGTATCCTGTCCCTTCCTGGGCTTGAGGAGCCCAGGTTTGGGTCAGATCTGCTGTCTGTGGAACTCAGGACTGTATCCTGTCCCTTCCTGGGGTTAACAAGCCCAGGTTTGGGCCAGATCTGTGGAACTCATGGAAGCCTGTGGATGTCTGGATTCCATGGATGTCTCCAGAGGAATTGCATTTCACACCAGCAGCAGATCTGGCTCAGCTGCTGCCCCCACACCCACCCCACATTTGGGACTGGATTAGCGTTTTTATGTGCAGCAGCATCTCCCAGCACTTTGCAGATTTCAGATTCAAAGAGAGGAACTCTCCACCTTTCAAAGGACAGCCCAGAGCCCAGATGATTTGCCAGGACCAAACCCAACACTTGGAGGTCACTTTAAAAGGTGACCTGAATCCTCCAGACATTCCTGAGGCTCAATGGAATTCAGCTTTTCCTTTGAAGTCCTCCCAGAGCTCCTTTTATCAAGTTCACTTCCAGCTCCTGGCCTGGGGTGTCTCCTGTTAGACAAAGGACATGAAACTGGGTCTGCTCACAAGAAGACAAGGCTGGAGAACAGAGGGTTTGCAGCCCAGATGTTGCAAATACCAACATGTGCAAGTCATCCCTTCAATCCAAGAGAATCTTCCATCAGCCACTTTTGGCCCACTTACTTAAACAGGAAAAAAAAAAAAATCAGGGATTAAGTTCAATCAAATTAAACACCATGTCCACTACAAGGATCAAAGTTGGCTCTGGGAAAAACGACCTGCATGTCATTTCCTTACAGGAAATGCTGCCCAGGAAGAGTTAAAATAATTTAAGGGAAATATCTGAGCAATTCTTAGATGAGAACACACATCCTTTGCCGCCCACCCACCTCCTTGAATTATTTTTTTCACTGAGAAAAATCGCCCAGCTTTAATAACAACCTTCTCTCCTGCAGGGTGGCTCTATGACTACACCCAGACCTACGCCTGCTCCTTCCTCTTTGCTGGAGCCTGTGCTCTCATCTCACCCATCTCCTTCTTCTTCGAGCCTGCAGCCCAAAAATGGAAGCTAAAAAAAGCCAATTTGAACAAAAACTAAAGTTTTAAAGGCTGGGCTTTGATCATATCTACGTGGGAAAGCCACTGCCTGTACTGGGAAGGATCAACAGCAGCAACACTGAAAATATCAGAATATTCCAAAATAATTGGAAATTTTGGATGTCAGACTCAGTCTGGATACCTGGATATTTGTGCTGATTAAAGGCAGCTGAGAAATGCACAGTGTGAAGTGTATGGGGAAAATGCAGCCCGTGGTGCCTCTGCTCCTGAGCTGGGTTTTTGTGCCTCTCAGATTGAATCCTCAGCTCCGTCCTGACTCACTCACCTCGTGGGATGAGCAGCTCTGAGTGCCAGAGATTCCAGCTCATTCTGTTCACTGGCCCTGGGGAGGGATGAGAGCAGGGACAGGGAGGGCAGGGTGATCCTTCCTTCCATGAGATCCTCCAGGAGCTCCTCTCTCTGGGGGCAGGATGCTGCAGTGGGGCCATTCCACATCCCAGGCACAGTTATTGCCACAGCACACAGGACCTGGAGGCAAAACCAGTTTTAATTAAAGCCAGAACCACAACACAGCAAAGGCAGAGACCAAACCCACCCTGCCCAGCTTCCCAACCCTCCAGAGACTCCTGTCACAGACATATTTTATGAAAAATCCTTTCATTAGGATCTTTTCTCCTGAGAAGTTGAGAAGCCTCAGAGGAAAAGAAAAACAATAATTATCTGCTGCTGTGGAATGCAATAGGTGCATCCTTGATTGGTCTCATGTGGTTGTTTTTAATTAATGGCCAATCACAGTCCAGCTGTCTCAGACTCTCTGGTCAGTCACAAGATTTTATTATCATTCCATTTCTTTCCTTTCAAGCCTTCTGATGAAATCCTTTCTTCTATTCTTTTAGTATAGTTTTAGCAGATCATTTTCTTTTCATATAACATATATCATAAAATAATAAATCAGCCTTCTGAAACATGGAGCCAAGATTCTCATCTCTTCCCTTGTCCTGGGACCCCTGCAAACACTCCCAGGGATTCCATTCCAGAGGCAGCTCCAGTGCTGAGCCTGGATCCATCCTGCATCCCGCAGATTTCATTTGGGTGGATAAGACACAAAACAGCAGCCTGGACTTTCTTTCCAGTAGCGAAGGTGCGATTTTTTGAAATTATTATGGTAAAAAAATTGATATTTGAAATTATGATGGTAAAAAATTTGGTAATTGAAATTATTATAGTAAAAAGATAATAATAATAATAATAATAATAATAATAATAATAATAATAATAATAATAATAATAATAATAATAATAATAATAATAATAATAATAATAATAATAATAATAATAATAATAATAATAATAATAATAATAATAATAATAACAACAACAACAACAACAACAACAACTTCCTTTTCATTTTTAAGGAGATTTAATTATCCTAATTTTTTTTCTTACCCCTTTTATTCCTCATCCCCAGTTGCAGGGGGATGAACCAAACTCAGCCAAGCCCTTCTGCAGCAGGGATGAAGCTTTCATTTTAAAAAAATTGAGTTTTCACTTTGTGAAACAACAAAGTTCCTCACTCTCACCAACTCAAACATTACCAGCAGCTTTGGTTTGCTGCTCTAACAGGAACCATGTGGGAGGTTTTCCAATCTTAAAGCTGTAGGATTTTAGCATTTCTTTCTGGAAGGCATTTTAGGATTTTAGGGGTTTTTTCTGCATCTCCCCAAGAGCAGCTGTGCTTTTGGCATTTAACAGAGTGGGACCAAAGCTCTGTGGGGATGGAAAGAGCCACCCCAGCAGCTCCCACACTACACAATTCCAACACCTTTTCTGCTCTGCTCTCTCCCTCTGCTTCTAAATGAAGCCTCTGCTCAACACCTTTCTCCTTTCAACACAAGCCCTGTGGTATTTTCACCTCTTTTGCCACCAAGAAACAACTCAGCAGGATGTGGTGTCCACACCTCCCACCCCATCCATACCCACTGGAATTATTTTATATTATTTATACATGATTTTAATTCATTTATATATATATTATTTAAAATGTATATTATTCTATATAATTTAAAACATTTTAATATATAATCATTTCATTTATCTATACATATTACTTATATTTTATATTATTCCATATAAACGTTTATATATTAATATATAGTTATTTCATTTATCTATACATATTACTTATATTTTATATTATTCCATATAAACGTTTATATATTAATATATAGTTATTTCATTTATCTATACATATTACTTATATTTTATATTATTCCATATAAACGTTTATATATTAATATATAGTTATTTCATTTATCTATACATATTACTTATATTTTATATTATTCCATATAAACGTTTATATATTAATATATAGTTATTTCATTTATCTATACATATTACTTATATTTTATATTATTCCATATAAACGTTTATATATTAATATATAGTTATTTCATTTATCTATACATATTACTTATATTTTATATTATTCCATATAAACGTTTATATATTAATATATAGTTATTTCATTTATCTATACATATTACTTATATTTTATATTATTCCATATAAACGTTTATATATTAATATATAGTTATTTCATTTATCTATACATATTACTTATATTTTATATTATTCCATATAAACGTTTATATATTAATATATAGTTATTTCATTTATCTATACATATTACTTATATTTTATATTATTCCATATAAACGTTTATATATTAATATATAGTTATTTCATTTATCTATACATATTACTTATATTTTATATTATTCCATATAAACGTTTATATATTAATATATAGTTATTTCATTTATCTATACATATTACTTATATTTTATATTATTCCATATAAACGTTTATATATTAATATATAGTTATTTCATTTATCTATACATATTACTTATATTTTATATTATTCCATATAAACGTTTATATATTAATATATAGTTATTTCATTTATCTATACATACATTGTACACCCCTGAGTGTCCTGGCTAGCAGCTGCAGGTTTCCCTTCCTTGTTCTGTATTCTGCCTTACTGAAAAGCAGGGTACAGCAGCTAGAACATGGATTTAGGCATTTCAAAGTACACAAAATAAACCTCTCCCTGCCCCACACTCTCTGTGGTCAGGCTCTGCCCTTGATAAAAACCATAATCTACTGAAAACCAAGGCTGTGACTTTCCCATCTAACAAAGTTCCCCCCAAACCTGCAGGATCTTAAGGAGTCCTGCCCTCTCTCCCTCAGACCAATGTCACCAATTCCTCACCCTCATTTAGCAAAACTGGAGTTCTTGTCCCCTCAATGTCACCAATTCCTCACCTTCATTTAGCAAAACTGGAGTTCTTGTCCCCTCAATGTCACCAATTCCTCACCCTCATTTAGCAAAACTGGAGTTCTTGTCCCCCCCTCTTTCCTTCTGCAGAGGAGCAAACAGCTCAGGAGCTCCCATTTCCCACATCCCAGCCCATGGATGGGCACCACCAGCTTTTATTTCCCCGCAGAATAATCCTGCACAGGATTATTATTAACTACTGATTATTAAAGCACCTTTCTCCAGCCACAATTACCTCTTATCTATCCAAAATTGTTGAGGAAACCAATGCCCAGAGTGAGAAACTCCTCCCAGGGGCCCTGCACCATCCTCTGCTGGGCTGGGAGGGGGTGAAGAGTCTTCAAACTTTTGTTTTTTCCACTGAGCAGCCTCAGGCTTGGTGGTCAAACACTCCTCTGCTCACACCTGGGGCTGGGAAGGCAAGCACAGAACAGATGGTTCAGTTCCCTGGCAGCTCTGAAAACCAAATGCATTTATTTACTGCAGGATATAACATGTGCATGGGAGAAAGCAGCAGTGAGGATGGGGAACACCTGCCCCAGGAAGGTTTTTCCATCCCACTGAAGCCATGGTGCAAATAAATCACTTCCCAAAGCTGTTTTTTTGCACGGTGCAGAACACCACAGGGTGTTCATGTGTGGGGAAATGCAACAGCAGGGGTGGCTGGGAAACAAATGAGGTTAAAAGCTGCGATCTGAGGTGGACTAGAAAATCCCTTTTGTCCCTGCTCCTTTCACAGAATCCCAGAATTTTTAAGGTTGGAAAAGCCCTCCTGGATGGTCAAATCCCAGCTGTGCCTGATCCCCACCTTGTCCCCAGCCCAGAGCCCTGAGTGCCACCTCCAGGCATTCCCTGGGCACCTCCAGGGATGGGCACTGCAAACCTCCCTGGGCAGCCCCTGCCAAGGCCTGACCCCCTTTCCATGGGGAAATAATTCCTGAAAATTTTCCCCTTACATTTCCTTACATTTCCCTTAATTTTCCTTACATTCCATTTTCCTTACATTCCCCTTACATTTCCTTAATTTTCCTTACATTCCATTTTCCTTACATTTCCTTACATTCCCCTTACATTTCCTTAATTTTCCTTACATTCCCTTACATTCCCCTTCCATTCCCTTAATTTTCCTTACATTTCCCTTACCTTCCATTTCCCTTACCTTCCCTTTATTTTCCTTACATTTCCCTTCATTTTCCTTACATTTCCCTTCCTTTTCTTTACATTTCCCTTCCATTCCCTTAATTTTCCTTCCATTCCTTTACATTCCTTACATTCCCCTTCCATTCCCTTAATTTTCCTTCCATTCCTTTACATTCCTTCCATTCCCCTTCCATTCCCTTGATTTTCCTTCCATTCCCTTAATTTTCCTTACATTTCCCTTACCTTCCATTTCCCTTACATTCCCTGAATTTTCCTTACATTCCTTTACATTCCTACCATTTCCCTTACATTTCCCTTACATTCCCTTAACTTTTTCCCTCCAAAGGAAATTCTTCCCTTACTCATCTGCAGCAGAAAAAAAATCAGCAGCAATGACTAAAAACGATCCTGAGCATGAAAAATATTTTATGGAAGGGTGGTGGCCTCCCAGCCATCCCTCCTGCTCCTGGGCAGGCAGTGGGGAACTGGATCCCTCCTGTACCTCACAGGCAGATCTCCACCCCTTGCACTGGGAAAAAATCACCAAAAACCTCCTGGATTTTTCCAAGATTTCACTGACAATAAATCAAAGCCCTTGGAAAAGCAATGCCAGGCTCAGCACTGTGCCCTGAGTCACCTGGGCGACATTTTCCTGCCCAAGGGATGATCTGCCATGGCCAGCTGGATCTTGAAGGGAAATCACATTTGGAAGGACTTTAAGCAGGATTCATTGGTTTAAAAACCTTCTAAAAATCATGGTGCAGAGAAACCAAACACTAAAGAATTCTCCCAAGATCCAGAGACCTGCAGGGAACCAGAGCTGGCTGGAAGGAATCTGAGGGACCAAAGGAACCCAACAATTTTCACTGTACCCCAACAAGGACCTACTAAAAACATCTGAGTCCCTTTGGGAAAAAACCCTTAACAACTTCATTTAGAAATTTTTTTTTTTTGAGCCCTGACAGACAGAGGATTGATACCCTGAATCCTGATTAATTTTAGCACCACAGGATTAAGAAAGCAAGAAGAAAATATGGAAGTGGCTTCTCCAACAAGACAAGGATCACTCCTGGGGTTGTGCCATCCCCAGAGCTGGGCTGCAGGGGTGCCATCCCTCCTGGGAGGGAAACGCTTCTCCATTGCTACCAGTGATTTACTCCCAGGTGTAACCCTGCAGGAGGAGCCTGGGCAGCCCCCAGGACCTGCTCCCAGTGCCTGCCAGGCAGGATTGATTTATGGGGTGAGCACCTGCTGGGTCTTAAACCTGCTCCAAGGGATGTTGCACATGCCAGGATAAAAAGCTGCTAAGGCTCAGCTCGGGTCTATCAAAGCAAAGTCAGTGCAATCAGAGATCACAGCAGGAAGCACACTGCATGCCCCAAATCCATTGGAATTATTTTGTATTATTTATACATTATTTTAATTTATTCATATA
>NW_005054425.1:2075954-2087733 GCF_000277835.1 Geospiza fortis | reverse complement strand
TTATTTAATTTATTTCTAGATATTATTTATATCTTATACTATTTTATAAAAATTTCTATATATTTATATATAATTATTTCATTCATTAATACATATTGTTTCTATTTTATATTATTTAATATTATTTATAAATATATTTATATACATTTATACAGAATGAATATATTATTTCTATATTTATAATTTCTACAGTCATTGTACACCCCTGAGTGTCCTGGCTAGCAGCTGCAGGTTTCCCTTCCTTGTTCTGTATTCTGCCTTACTGAAAAGCAGGGTACAGCAGCTAGAACATGGATTTAGGCATTTCAAAGTACACAAAATAAACCTCTCCCTGCCCCACACACTCTGGGGTCAGGCTCTGCCCTTGATAAAAACCCCTAAATTCCATAAGAATTAAGAATTAAAAGGGAGGGTTGTACATTAGAGGGGAATCTTTGGTATCAGGTGTTTTGGGAAGTCTGGGCCTCTCAGGTACCTCAGAAACGGGGAAAGAGAGAAGGGAAATGTGGGAAATTGGGATAAAAAGGAGGCTGCATCCTCCAAAAACCTGAGAGACCCCAGGGGAATGCCCCATGGCCTCTGCCTTTAATGGAATGAAGCCAAAGGACTCCTCTGCCTCCTTTTTGGACACAAACCTCTGGTGTTTGTGGATTGATTTTCCTGACAGCAGGGTGAGGGGTGACAGCTCTGGGTTTAACCCCATCCCTGGGAACCCCACACCCCTGAGCTGCCTGAGAGCAGTGAGAGGAATGGCAGATTTGTCTTTACAAACAAGCTGGGGGGTGTGCTGGTAAACAAAACTAGCTCTGGAAGATAAAAGAAGCAATGGGAAGGATTTCACTGATTGATAAATGGAAAAAGGTATTTGCCTTAACGAATAAACTTTAGGTTTGCTGATAAATGAAATTAGACATTGAGAGATGAAAGAAACAATGGGGAAAATCCCTGAATTCCTTAAGAATTAAAAATTAAAAGGGAGGGTTATACATTAGAGGGAAATCTTTGGTATCAGGTGTTTTGGGAAGTTTGTATCTCTCAAGTACCTCAGAAATGGGGAAAGAGAGAAGGGAAATGTGGGAAATTGGGATAAAAAGGAGGCTGCATCCTCCAAAAACCTGAGAGACCCCAGGGGAATGCCCCATGGCCTCTGCCTTTAATGGAATGAAGCCAAAGGACTCCTCTGCCTCCTTTTTGGACACAAACCTCTGGTGTTTGTGGATTAATTTTCCTGACAGCAGGGTGAGGGGTGACAGCTCGGGGTTTAACCCCATCCCTGGGATCTCCCTCTTCCCAGGGTCTGAACCCAACGCACTGCAAAGCTGCTCCTCTGCACTGCTCCCAGCACACTCATTAACCACGGGGGGAAATCTCCATTATTCCCATTTTAAAGGGGAACAGGAGGCTTTTCCACAGCACAAAAACCACCTCAGACAAGGTGCTTCAGCTACCAACACTGCTGGGGCTCCTGTGCTCACCTTAAACCACATGAAGAAAGCCAAAAGCAATTTAAAATAGCTGGGTAAGGATGTGACACCAGGGCCTTCCAGCAACAGGAAATGTGGCTGTTCTTCCCTCCCCTGTTTGGCAGATCCCTGGTGGTCTGGGCTGTTTACTTGCCCTCACACACACTGATAACAGGAACACTCTTTTACTCTTTTTTTGGTGCTGGTTTCCCCCTGACCTGCAACATGTCCTGCAGCTGTGTTTATGAAGCAGAGCCTTATATGGCTGCGTTTCACCAGAGCCTGAATTAAAAAGTTTCATTTCTGAGGAGCTGGAAGCCTTCATAGTTGTTTGGAAAACAAAAATAAAAATCTTTAAAGATACCATAATGGTTCTCACTGAAGTCCATGGGAATTTATCAGCGACTCTAATGAACAAAAATTCAAGCAGATGTTGAAAACCCAGAAGTTTGGGCTTTAGCTGAGATCCTCATGGGAAAACTTTCCAGCCTGCAGAAACCACAAAGGGGATGGAAGCTCTTGCTCATGGCCATGGACAATTCCAGAAGTAATTCATGGGTCAAAGTCTCTTTTCCAAAGCAGACTTTGCCTCTGAAGCCACCACCAATCTTTGCAAAACTTTCCCCTACAGATATCCCTCACGTGGACAAGATAGAGGGATAGATAGAGGGGTACTCTGGAAGAGGCAAAGGGTGTCTTTACAACACCCCAGGGACAAAGAGAACTCCAATGAACTGAGCTCCAGCCCCTCAAGCCTTGGGACAAGCTGGGAAGGAGTCACAGCCACCCTGGCTGCACAAGGGTGGTGACAGGGATGGGGTTTTTGGGACTGGGCTCTCCCAGCCTCAAGCTGCTCTTGGGTGTGGCTCTGAGTGCCACAAGGAACCCAAGGCACCCTCAGACAGCTGAGAGCTCAGAACAGGCTGTGCCTCAGTGCCAGGGGGAAAGCTGGGCTGGCACAGGTGAAACACAAGGTCTTACAGTCACAGAGCCCTGGAATGGTTTGGGTTGGAAGGAACCTTAAATCTCATCTTGTTCTTCTTCCTGCCATGGCAGGGACACCTTGCACTAGCCCAGGGTGCTCCAAGCCCTGTCCAAGCTGGCCTTGGACCCTTCCAGGGGTGGGGCAGGCACAGCTTCCCTGGGCACCCTGTGCCAGGGCCTGCCCACCCTCACAAGGAAGGATTTCTTCCAATATCAAACCCAAATTTCCCCTTTTTCAGTTGAATCCATTCCCCTTTGTCCTGCCAGTCCAGTTCCTGATGAAGAGTCCCTCCTGGTCCTCGTTCTCAGCCTTGTCTTCACCCACCCGAGAGGAGCAGCATGAGAAACACCAACATCCCCTTTTCTCAGCGTCCCACAAGCCTCAACAACAGCAGCTCAGGTGGTTCAGGACCTCAACCTGCCCTGCACCTCTGCCCAGGTCAGAGCTGGAGCAGCCCAGGCTGGCAACAACCAAAGCAATCCCTTGGCCAAGGGGGCTGCAAACACCTCCATGGCCCAAAGGACATCTCCTCTGCATGGGCAAACAGCTCATTAGCCACCCCAGGAGACCTCACTGGCTTCCCTTCACTCAAACCCTTCCACACCCACAGTGGGTCCTCAGACACACATTTGTGTCCCCAGTCATATCTAAAATGTGCACAGGCTGCACAGTTGCACATGTGCAGTAAATGCGCACATTTTACTTTATAAAATGTGCAATTGTACAGCCTGGAAATGCAGCACATGCATCTGGAGGGAGAGGCTGGCTGCAGGAACCAAGTGCTCCCCTGCACAAAGGGCAGCAGTGCCAGGGAACACTGCCAGCTCGGGGCTGGGTCAGGCTGTGTGCATTGCTAAACCTTGGCCTGACCTCTCACTGCATCTGGGGACAGGAAATACTGAAAGGAGCTCAAAACCTCCAGCCTGATCTTCAGATGCAATAGCAGAACTAGGCATGAAGGTCAAGGCAGGCAGATAAGGAGATGAAATAGTTGTGACCCACAATTAATGCACAGCTCATCTGTGGAGCCCAGCACATCCCATCCCCATCCTGGGACAACACACAGGAGCTCAAACCCAAGAGCTGGGCTGGGAGGTGGCAATTCATTAATGCCCAGCACCAGCAGCATGTTTGACAGCATCCACACCCCAGGTTCCAATGTTTAATTAATACATCCCTGGAGTGGGGTACAAAGCAGGAAAAAATAGGCAACCTTTGTGCCACCATCCATGTTCTCTGCTGCTGCTGCAAGCACCTCCAGCACGTGGACAAAGAGGGGGAGCAGCAGGAGGCTCCTGCAAACCCATCAGAGCACGTGCACTGACCCAGTCCCTCAGAGTTTACTCTCCTTAGGAGTTTACCTCACCCAGTTCTCAAGGCAGCTCTAATTACACTCAGGCACAGGGCTCCGAGCCAAGAACCGCAGGAAACACAAGGGGAATCACAAAGCCAGCAGCCCAAGAGCCTTTCCAGTGCTCTGCCTGTTTGACCAAACCCTTCTCAGGCTTTGCCCCAGACCTCAGGACACGAGGTGGGAGCATATCCTCCAAAAGCATTTGCCATTTTATAGTAAATCAGCAGCATGAGGCCAACACAAGCTTGTTATTGGCCATGAGCAGAATCTGGGCCATCTGATGTTTTAAACTTATTAATTCAGCTGCAGCTGGTAAAAGCACAGTTCTAAAAAAATGTGTGAATTCAAATAACCTGCTCCCATCTAATCCGCTCGCGCTGCTCTCTGCTGCAGTGCAGTTAATTAAATGGTTCTCGTTATAAATCCACTTTCCCCAGAAGTCTCATTAGCCAAATTAATATGATGCATATAGAGCACTTAACCCTTCCAAGAGACTGGTTTTAACAACAGCCTGGCTCTACCTGGCCACTGGAGCATCCCTCTAAGCCCTTCAGAAGGCAGAGGGGCAGAGCCAGCACCCAGAAAACAACTCGCTATGGCAAAGTGACTGCAGGAGAACCATCCCACAGCACATCCCACGGTACCTCTGAGTCTCTGGAATAAATGCATGATGTAAAGGAGACAGGGAACCATCTCCCAGTGAAACACACAGAGATATCTGACTCAGAGAGGCAGAACTCTTCTGGAACAGCCACTGATATGTCGAAGCACACCCAAAAAGTGGGATAGTGCCCAAAGCCTGACACAAACACCTGGATACCTGAGCAGGTGACCAGCTTGCCAAAAAGAGCCCCTTTTTTGGAGTACACTGACAGATCACCCATCTCCTGTCAGCATCAACCCCCCAGCTGAGGTAAAGGGGCTGAAACACATCTCCCATTATTGCTACCAGCCCCAGACCTATTGTACAACACTTTAAAGGAGATTCAGAGGTTGTATCTCAACAGCACAAGAAATACATTGCAAAAAATAGGAATTTTAACTACAAACACCAACTTCTAGAAGAAAAGGCATCTCCTGAGTCTCCCCTCTCTAATTCCCTTCCCTCATAACCAGCAATATCTACAATTGCTCCCATTTACAACAAAAAGCTTCATTTCAATTATTACACCAGCATCCCACAAACAGAGATAATTTGCCAAATCATTGGCTTGGCTTTCCTTATCAACACATACAAATTATAAACACTACTCTGGGTTAAAGCAGTGTTAACTCAAGCAGTTCATAAAGTCAAAATAACAACTCCAGCTTGCCAAGCTGAGAACATGGAGCTTTCTGTGCAGGGCCCTGTTTCTCAATGGGACTCCCCAACAAACAGGGAAGCACATCCAAGAGTCGGCTCCTTCGCCCCCATTCCCAAGCAGGAGGAGCAGCACGGTGACTGAAGAAACCACAATTAGTAAGCATTAATAAACTGCAGAATCAAGGCAACAAAAGGTGAACAACAATCTTCTTTTACATTACAACTCAGTCCAACCTCTTCCAGCCCCTTACCTGTTTTAGGGATTTACACAGCGCTTTGACACCTTGCAGAGCACAACCACAGCATCCGTCGGCTGAGAGGCATCTGCGGCCTAGCAAAGCTCCTGCCCGGCTGCAGGGGGTTATCCATGGAAGTTAAAGTGTGTCAAGGCAAACAGGGCAAACGTTCAAGGTGTCTTCATGGCAAATCACAGGAATTCTACCACGAGCGCAGCACGGGAGCTCCTGAAGCCGACGACGCAGCAGTTGCGGCTTCCTCTCGACGGCCGCGGTCCTCCTGCAGCAAACACGGAGTTGTGCTCCTGCACGGGAACAGCTTTCCAAAGCTCAGGAACCCCCGGGACAGGAGAACTACAGCACACAACGTTTTCAGGCTGTTCCTCTCCCCGTCTGCACTACACCGGGAGCGACTGCACGGAGCGCGCGGCGGGGCCGGGACGCGAGCAGGGCACATGCACATCCGAGGCGTGTGGAACCACTGGCTTCAAAACCGGTCAAAATAAGGCACTGAGACACCACGCAAAGGTTTAAATTACCGCCTCCAGCTCTCAGGAACTCTTCATCCATTCAGCACTAAACCCACAACTGCTGAAAAGCCCCTGGAGATGGAGGAGCGCCTCGCGTACGGCAGGAAAGGCTTTATTAACAGCATTTAAACACTTTTAAGGACTCATTTCTCTTTTTCTTTTGGCAATTTTGGTGCAAAGGTTTTACGTGCAAGATTCAAAGCAATTTCAAAACTTTTTTTTTCTTCAAAATTAAAAAAAAAACAAAAAACCAAGAATCAAAACTAAAGGCAAACATGTTGGGTGAACAAAATAAATCAGAGAAACTTAAAATTCAGGAACTCCAGCTCTTCCAACCAGCGAAGCCCCAGACTTGGCCACCGTTCCGAGGCGCAGGGTGGTGCTTCCCTGCTTCTTGCGTGCCCCGTCCCGCTGAGGAGAAACGCAGCAAGTGACCCCATTTTCACTGCAAACACGGGGGCCACAGCAAGGCCATCAGACACAAATTCTTCTGACTGGTACCACAGGTCGATCAACGCAAAAGTGTCGGTGCTCTCCCTGCTTCTTGCTCAAGACCCACAACTATCAGCTCAATTGGGCAGCAGCAGCAGGAACCCCTCCGCTGCCAACACAGGGGGGGCCAAACGTTTGTCGTCAATTCACTTCCAGGCAGAAAAACCATTTTCCTCAAAAGAAACAATTTATTTAGAATGAAACAAAATCAGCTCAACTGTGAGCGCATGTTTGAGTGACAGCTACTTTTAAGCTGTGTGAGCCATAAAAAGGGTATTCCTTTACTTTTCCAGCAATCTTGTGTACACAGCACAAAGCAAAGAGGTCATTTTTTTTTTCCACTTAAAACACGGGCATTGGCATCACAATAGCAGATACACAACTTTTTTTTTTTTTTAAAGCTGCCATTTTAGTAAAATGCACAAATACTAAACAGATAAGCTTTCTTCCACCAGGAGGCCCATGTAAATTCCACATAAGCCACAGCTTCTCTTCCCAAAGGTCCATTAGAGCTTGGTATCCCATGCGGTTGTCTTCTGCAGTCCACCAGATTTGCTTGCAGGAGGAAAAAAAACGTTATTTCAATACAAATGTGTACACCAGATTTGGGTTTTTCCCTTCCCTACATTATACAGATGAACATAAAGAGCTACGAGGCCTTTCTGAATATTCTACTTGGACTTCAAAAAGCACCAATACCACCCATGGGCAGGAAACCTCGGAATGAAGTTGCCTTCTAGGGACAGATGCAAAACAAGTAGTGCAGGGTTTCTTTTTGGACCAGGATAAAACTAGGCTGACAGTACTGATGATTACTCAACTTGCAGTACCATTTGTTGGGGCACATCGAAATCATTAACCAGGAGAAAAACCAACCTAATTCTTGCTAATTCGGTTGACTTTCCTCACTGGGTATTTCCTGAAGGCAACTTATCAACAAAACCATGAAATGTAGTGTTACACAGCTCTTTTGCTCTCCTTCTGCTGTGCAGTTCTAACAGCAGACAATGCCAATATTAAAAGGTCAAATCAAAGACACACCCAATAAAATTTAAAATTGTTACTATTCAAGTCATATCTCCTAGCCATCGTTTTCACACAATGGGAACTGTGGGAAGATGAATATTCAATGAACCATTCTCTGCACCACCCGGTCTGCTTTAAGCCTGATACAAAAATCACCTCATCGTTCAGTCTACCAATCATTGGAATATCTGTCCTTCAGTGCTATAAAGAAATAAACAGGGGGACAAAGGGGAAAGAACCCCAAAAGCTCTAGAGCCACACGGCAACCATTTCTTCCCCTCTGGGCACTCCCCAGGAGCACTGCCCTCCACACTGCTTTGCTTAGAGCCAGGAACTATCATTTTCCAAGGCATTTTTCCCTGAGTCCTCAGAGTTTTTGAACTTGTCTTCACAATTTTGATTCACTCCTCCTCCCCATTAACACCTCAGGCCTTTCACCTCAGTTACCATCAACCAGAGGGTTCCCAAAACCACACAAGAAATTAAAACTCGTTCTTTATAAAACTTGGCTCTCCGTAGAGGCCAAGAAAGTTGTCACCGAAATATTCCATCTTTAACATCCTTGAAGGAAACAAAAGAGAGAGAGGGCAAGGTTTGTCTGCCTGGCAATAATGCCCTTTTCTCTCTGGGAGGCTGACAAGGATGTGTTGGTATTTGTGCCCCTAAAACCTCTGGATTGAGGATAACCTCAGTGTTCCTGTGGCAAACAAAGCCACTGGCCAGGGGCCAAGGAAGTTACGCAAAGTTTCCAATTGAAAGAAATAAACAACAAACTAAAATCTCAAACAGAACCACGAGTCATTTGAGGTTCTTTCCCCAAAGCATAAAGCACAAGGATGAAATGATTCAGGAAAAGCACATCCTTTTTCCAGGCTAATTCAACACACTAATGAAACAGAAGAACATCAGCTGCACACAAGGTCGGGAGGGAATACTGAGCTCTCACCAGAGCAACTTAATGCCAGACACAAGGAGAGAGCCAACAACTGCTACATCTGGTTTGCTCTACACACAGTGGTATCACCCACAGGCTTCTAAACCTTCAGCCCTGGCTAAGCCAGCTTCAGTGGACAGTTACTCCAATGGGGAACACCTCAGACCAAGGAGGAAAGCACAGCCCGCCCAGCCAGGATGGCAGCACAGGAATTCAGTGCTGGCAAAAAAAAACCTTTCAAAGTTTTGCCACAAGAACCCTCAAAGGGTGTTAAAATCCTTGCTTACAAAACAGAGCAGCAACCACAAATAAACCAGATTCAAAGAAGCAGGTGCTCCATTAAATAAGGAACCAGAAAACCTGGAGTCAAACACAGCCTCGCCTGCTCCTCCTCGCCCTCCAGCACAGCACAATTTCACAGCCAGTGGCAGGTGGAACCACCGTGATTTCCCAAGGAAAAATGGAAGTGCACCTAGCATGCTCTTCCCAGAAGGCTTCCCAAACCAAGCTGGCTTTAACAAGCTATGTTGACCCCAAGTTTTATGGGTTTTTAAGCAGGTGCCTGCTGCGGATCAGCAGAACAAATGCTGCTCTCAGTGTCCAACACAAACTTTAGTGCTTTTATTTCCCCGGTTTTGGGCAGATTTAAATTCTTAGCTGTTCAAGTCTCTTTCCTAGAAAACTCTTGCAAGTGATTTCTGTCAGATGACAGAAATCTCCCAAAAAACACCCTCTGAATCCAAGCAGCACTTGCAGCATTGATCACCTGCTGACACACAACAGGCACCTGCTCCAATTAAAACATTCTTTGCAGTAAGTGGTAAACACGCAGTATCTTCTTAAACACAGTGATTTGCATTTCTGCTGTCATTCCCAAAAATTCTCCTTGTTAATAGTAAGCTGAACAGCTGAATTCTGCCATCTCTTACATTCACATTGAAGGACAACCCAGAAAATCCTGGATTTTACTCTCAAATTTAAGAGCATTAAATGAGGCTTTCACCTTTTCATTTAGAAAGAAAAGTAGCTATAAAAAACAAAATCTGTGTTTAAGAGATGCTGCCACATTGGAATTCTCAGTTCACCATGATGTTTGAGATGCTGGGTCCACTCATTCTGGGCAGATAAAGGAACCAAAGCCCTCTTAAACCACAGCCCTCTCTGACAAGTGGTGCAGTAAGAAAAATCCCTATTTTTGTGACAGAAACTCAAGCAAGTTCAGTTACACCCATAAAATACATTCAAGACATTTCCTCCTTTGTCTCCTATTCGCATCCTATTCCACACTTTGAATTTGATTTTTGCCATGCAAGTTGTAACAGAAATCAACTCATGCCTGTATCAATTATCCAAGGAATCTACTGGAGCATGGACCAAGAGAGGCAGCGTCGCTTCTCCGTTGCCCAAATCCCTGAAAACATGGCTAAGTGCAAGATTACATTCTGGGTTTAAGTGCAAGATTACAATTTTAGGGCCTGTAAAGAGATACAGTGAGATTTACACTTCAGTTTAGAAGCTGCTGTAACATCCTTTTGGTTGTTAAACAGAGTATCATGGAATTAGATCACATCAGGGATTGAGATCCCTTCTCCCCTCCTAAATGCCTGAATTACCAAAGGTGCTAAGACAGCTGGAGAAAAGTGCCCAGTGATTGGGGAAATTAAGAAAAAATTAACTATGTTCTTTGGAAAAAAAAAAAACAACCTGCAAACTGTTTCATCCTTGAATCACAAGAACAAGAGCTCAAACCTCAGCATCTCGGAGTATTTTGCATATTTCTCCAGGATGCTAAAACCATTTTACTCCAGGTGCCCATGATAAACCTCATGTAATGCCCACTGCACACTGTACCTGAAAAGTCCCTAGCAGACAGCAGTTCCTTGCTATTAACAAAGAGGTAAAATGTTAATGAGAACTTTTATGTAATTAAATTATCACAGAATGAAAAGCATCTCTGGAGAGAAGCACTTACTTGCTCAGTTTGCATTGTGGAACCAGACCCCACTGAACCTGCAACTCTTAGAAAACAAAACAAAACAACAACAAAAAAGGCAGTAAAACCAAAACCTCACAATATAACTCAAGTTCTCCTTAAAGCACCTCCTTGTTTCCTGCACACCAGAGTGAGCACAAGACATTCCTGGTTTGCAACAAAGTCCTCAGCTCTTCACCAAACCTAGTCACTGCTACAAACCCAAAGTGCACATATGGGATACACCGGGAAATCAGGGAAATACACCTGTTAAAAAGCCCAGTTTCAGTGCATGCACCCGGGGGGGCTGGATGAAAAAGGAATCCCTTTCCAAAAAGGAATTCAGTGTTCTGCTGTGTACCCGAGAGCAGCTGCTGCTCACCTGAAAAATGTCGACCTTGAGCCACGCGACTCAACGGGGAAACCACTGCGGCTCCCGAGGGAAGGGATCCCAAAGGGCCCCTGGCCTGAGGCCCACACGGAATTTCAAGGACTCAAAAGAGGAGGTGACACCAGTCTGTTATTAAAGTTATGGTTTTCCATTTCCACTGAGTGCTTTAAATCTGGTCTGTTCGGTTTGGAGCTCTCTCGAGGACGAGCTCTTGGGACTTGCTTTAAAATACATGAAATGAAAAAAGGACATGAATCTAAATTAAGAAGACAGGAGTTTTTCTTTCCCCACCCCTCCCACCCACCCCCAGTTTTTATTATTTTTCTATTTTCTGTAAATCAAAGCAGGCTGAGCCTCCCTGCTGTCCCCATTGATAGGGAATTCTCAAAATATCCTATTCACACTACTCCTAACCAACCTCTCTGGATTCTATCTTTATAGAAAAATGTAGCAACAGAAAATCGGCCCGGGAAAGTCACCTACAAACAAAGATCTATTTAAAATAACGACAGGGCTGGCTAAGGCTGTATCCCATAGCACCTGGCACACGCTGGAGGGGCTGCATGGAGGAGTAGGCAGGGTTGGGAACAGAACACGAGGGCCTTAGGATGCCCCACGGACAATGATCATGACCAGATAGTCGTCCTCTGATTTGGCCAATGCCTTGGCCGTGGAGTCCAGGAACTGCTGGGAGAAGTCGCAGGGCGGAAAGGCGTGCAGGACCCCGCTGTTCTCCTTGTCTTTGTTCCCCCCTACAGGGAGGCTGATCACCCCAGCAGCCTGCTTTTGCTTTAGGTAGGACACCAGATTCCTGAGCGGCGTCTGCGTGGAGGTGGTGGCGGCCTCGGCAGCCCCGGCTGCGGAGCGGTTGTCGGAGGCGCCGGGCACGGCCAGCAGGATGGCGTATCCATTGGGACCTGCCACCTTGATGCGCCGGTTGACCTCGTCCAGCTTGGGCTGGTCCAGACGGAGACGTTGGGTGATCTTGAGCTGAGCCACTTTCCCCCCAGTCGCTCCCTCCACCAGGAGGCTGCTGGCGACTCCGAGGTCCCCCTGGAGCAGGTGCATGTTGGATGGGAAGTTGCTGTTCTTC
>NW_005054425.1:2074734-2075230 GCF_000277835.1 Geospiza fortis | reverse complement strand
CCCGCATGTGGGTGCAGGCTGCCTGCGCCGCGTCCAGGCTCTCGTACTGGATATAGGCCCAGGAATCCCCTTTGCGGTAATCGATGGTGCGGATGGTGCCAAACCGATCAAACTCCCTGGCCAGGGCAGCCAGGGGCACCCAGGGCCCCAGGCCGCCCACCCAGAGCCGGGTGGTCGGGGTGGCTTTCCCGTACCCGATCTTGATGGGGTTGCGCAGCAGCACCTTCCCTGACATGGCCAACTTGGCCCGGTGCGCCATGTCCAGATTCTCAAACTTAAGAAACCCATAGGTGCTGGTCTGCCCACGCCCCGGCCTCTTGATGTCCACCTCAGTGATGACCCCAAAACGGTCAAACGCTCGCCGCAAGTCCGACTCGCTCACGGTGATGTCCAGGTTGCCCAGGAACAGCGTGCGGTTGGCTCTCTGGTCATCCTCGGGGCTGATCTCCTCCTCAGCGGCCGCTCCGGCACCTCCTCCTCCTCCTCCGCGGAATCC
>NW_005054425.1:2060765-2073644 GCF_000277835.1 Geospiza fortis | reverse complement strand
GGGGGGGGGCCGAGAATGCCCGCCGTCGCGCGCCTCCCAGTCCCGCTCGCTCATTGGACAGTTAGAAAGGGCGCGGCGATCTCATTGGCCGGTCATACCTGTCAATCGCGGCTGTTCAACCATGGGAGGATTTTCGCTGCCCATTGAACACTGAGCCGAACTTAGCTCCGCCTTCTGATTGGCTCGCTTCCCTGCCAGTTACAATAATGGTTCTGCGCCCCCGCCCCGCCCTTTGCCATTGGCTCTCTCGCTTAGATTGGGTTCCCGTCCTACCTCTCAAAATCTCGCGAGTTCCTCTGTCCCCGCCCCCTTTGCTCATTGGTCACTAGTCAACCCACCGCACTGATCTGATTGGCTGATTTCTACGCCGCTCACGAAAAAGCGCGCCCCACCTCGCAACTCCGTTCCTCCTTTATCATTGGGCGAGAAAGCGTCCCCAAGCGTCTGATTGGGCGCACACAGGCAGAGTGCTGATTGGCTACTACAAAAATCAATCAGGCCTGTTGTGGCGCTGATTGGTCGCCGCGGGAAGGAAGGCGGTCCCCGGCAGAGCTCGCGGTGCGGCGGCGCCTGGGGGGTCAGAGCGGGGCTGGGGCGCTGCGTCAGTGCTCCCTGTCTCTGCCTTCAGCCCGCTAGTGCGCACACCGGGCTGGGCTGAACCCACCGCGGGGCGAGAGGAGGGAGCCCGGCTGCATTCAGTGCCTGCCTCACCCTCTCCCTGTTTCTTATGCGTGTCCGCACCAAGCAATGCAGGGACGCGCTCCCGGTGGATGCGGCAGCCCCGCAGCTCCCTGCGGCTCCCCGGGGCCGGGCCCGCGCTGCTCTGCCCGGTGTGGAACCCTGCGTAATGCAGGGAGTGTCTGACAGCGCGGTCACTCCTTGCTCGGGACCCGCAAACCGCTTGAAATAGTTCCCATTTAAAGGTTCACATCACAGTGGTTATGCTGCTACATTCCTGCGCTCACCTGCAGTCCCATGTTTCCATGGGGAGTTGGAGCTCCTCGGAGATGAGGAAGAAGTTTGGGTTAGGTCTGAGGTGAAGGAGGCCTCAGGATGAGGGAATCCCAGCTCCTGTGGAGCAGGTGTGCTTCTAATGCCTGTGTTTTGTGAGGATCCCTCTATAATCCCTGCATTTTGTGAGGGTCCCTCTATAATCCCTGTATTTTGTGAAAGTCCCTTTATATTCCCTGTATTTTGTGAGGATCCCTTTCTATTCCCTGTATTTTGTGAGGGTCCCTTTATAGTCCCTGTATTTTGTGAGGATCCCTTTATAAACCCTGTATTTTGTGAGGATCCTGCTATAGTCCCTGTATTTCATGAGAATCCCTTTATAATCCTTGTATTTTGTGAGGATTCCTTTATAAACCCTGTATTTTTGTGAGGATCCCTCTATAATCCCTGAATTTTGTGAGGATCCCTCTATATTCCCTGTATTTTGTAAGGATCCCCTTGCCACCTGGAACCCTGGGTGCTTCCTCCTCTTCCTCCTGCTCTGCTCTGCTTGTGGGAAATATAGATGAGAAAAATAAATGTTCAAAGGGGGAGAAAACTGGGGCAGGGCTGGGTCCTACAACCCTGCTGGAACTGCTGCCCCTGCATCCTAAAATCCCATAAATCATCCCCCTAAACACCAATTTCCCCCAATAAAAGCATAAATTCAACAGCCAAACTCCAATTTCACCCTCAACCCTCCAATTTCACAACCAAGCTGGATTCCCCCAACCCCCAATTTCACACTCCAAACCCTCATTTCTCCACCCAAACCCAAAATTCATCCCCCAAGCTTTAATTGCCCTGCCTAAACTCTGATTTCACACCCCAACCCCAATATCATCTCCCCAAACCCTAATATCCACAACCGCCTCCTGTTCCATCCTTCAAACCCCAATTTCATACTCCAAGCACTCATTTCACCCCCTAAATCCTAATTTCATCCCCTGTAACCTAATTTCACCCACCAAACCCTCATTTCACTCTCCCAAACCCTAATTCCAACATCCCAAATCCCAATTTCTTCCCCCAAGCACGAATTTCATCCCACCAGATCCCGATTTTTATCCTAAACCCCTATTTTCATACCCCGAATATTAATTTTGTGCCAACAAACTCTAATTTCAACCCACAAACCCTAATTTTACCCCATCATACTCCAATTTGATCCCATCAAACCCTCAGTTTCACCCCCAAACCCCAATCTCACTCTCCAAACTCTTAGTTTCACCTTTGAAACCCCAATTTCACCCATCAAACCCCAGTTTCACCCCCAAAACTCACTTTCACTCTCCAAACTCTTCATTTCACCTTCTAAACTCCAATTTCACCCCACCAAACCCCAATTTGATCCTCCCCAACCCCCAATTTCACCCTCCCAATTGCCATTTTCATTCCCCAGGGCTAACTGGAGAATTATCCAGTCATTCTTTTTGTCTGCCATCTAAACACATCGAGATCCAGCAGTTCCTGAGGAGGAATTCCCTGGAGTGGGAAGGACTCATGGAAACCTGTGATGCTCCAGCTCCTCTGGACCACGTGTGACAATCCCAGCCAGAGTGGTTGGAAATCAGGAGAGCAGGAGGTTAATGTTCCCTCACTGGGTGCAGTGTTTTCATATCTTTGTGTCACCCCATGGAAATCTGCTGGCTCCCAGGAGTTAATCCAGCACAGGGAGGATGGAATGGGATTTTTTAGCAGCGGCAATCAGCAGTGACTGTCCCTGCCCTGTCATCTTTTGGCACCCTGAAGTCGTGGGAGGGTTTCAGTGGTGGGTAAATGGCTGATTGTGAAATCATCCAAGGTTGGAAAAGCCTTCCAGGACTATTGAGTCTGACCTATGCCTGATCCCCAGCCCAGAGAATTGAGTGCCATCTCCAGGGATGGGCACTCCAAACCTCCCTGGGCAGGCCTGAGCACCCTTTCCATGGGTTTGACAGCAGCACCTCCCTTCCAGAGCTGCTAGAAAGGGTTTTGGAGTTGACTGAGGAGTGAGACCCAGCAGCCAGCATGTTTTAGGCAGCAGAATATCCCAGTGTAGAAGAAGAAAGCATCACTGCAGTCTGGGTCAGATGCTCCCACATCCCATGCAGAGATCCCTCCCCTCCAGCTCCTCTCCTGCATCTCCAGTTGTGTCTATAGGATTATGGAACCCCACATTAGTTTGGGTTGGGGGACCTTAAAGCTCATCTTCTACCCCCTTCCCTGGGCAGGAGCACCTTGCACTAGCCCAGCTTCTCAGAGAAGCTGAGGAATCACTCAATGAGACGAGAGAAAAGTGCACAGAAAACCATAATGTGCCATATTTCAGCTTCATCTGAAATTTTTCAGTTACATCTGGTAAAACCTGGCCCAGCTCCATGGCTGAAGAAGAAATGCATCGCTTTAACAACAAGTGATAGAGACTTCTGTCTCCAAGGTCCTCTCCTCTTCCCAATGGTGCCTGGGGTTGGGAGAGAAAGACAGGGATTAAAATTCCTCAGCAGATGAGTCACAGGGTAAAAGACACCTTGGGGGGAGCACTGGGCCACATCACCACAGGAACGGGCCCTCCTGATAGACATTTAATCTGATTTCACTCCTGAACTGCTCCTTCCAAGGGGAGACTTCTCCTCCTGGATTTTTCCACCCCCGCATCAGCTGCTGGGGATGTGGATCTCTGTGGGTCTGCATGGATCTCTGTTTGGCAGCTCTGGTGTGTTTTGGAGCAGGTTTGGTGCTGGGAAAAGGCATCTCAGCACTGGGAAGGAGCTCTGGAGAGGATCACGTTTGTCAGGCCATGAAGAACGATCTGGCACAAGCAGGAATCTTCCCCTGGGCCCAGGCTGGAGAAGGAGCGCTGTGCTCTGCTCT
Organism: Geospiza fortis; assembly: GCF_000277835.1. NCBI lineage: Eukaryota > Metazoa > Chordata > Aves > Passeriformes > Thraupidae > Geospiza > Geospiza fortis. Next base: position 2,069,801 of record NW_005054425.1, on the reverse strand, counting down.
GCCTGTGCTTAGATAAAAGTGTATGAATAATTCAGGTGCCAGATGGCCCTTGAGCCCCTGGCCTAGATCTAAACATCTAATTACAGCTGGTGTCCCTGGGACTTGGGCATGCAGGTCCCTCTGCAGAGCTGGGCTCATCCCACAGGATACTTGGGTGTCGCAGAACCACAGAAATTGGCTGTTCCCTGGGAAGAAAACCAAACCAACAGCAGAAAAGAAAAACGAAACAACAAAAACCCCAACAACAACAACAAAATCAAAAATATTATCTTGGGGTTTAACTGTGTGTTTTCCTTTCCAAACCCAGCTGGAGCAGATCTCAGAGGAGCAGGTGGGGCTGATGGAGGAGGAGATGCAGTGGGCTCCTTGGAGGGATCCCAGAGCTCCCTCTCCAATCCCACAGATCCAGGCAGGCTGCGAGCCCCTCTGCTGGGCAGGCATTTGCCTGTTTGCAGTTTTGCATTCAGCCCAGCTGCCGAGATGTGCTCGTATCCCATCTGGCTGTCAGAGACATGGAAATCCATTAGCTCCACTTAGGCGAGGCCACAAGAGCCCTCCGGGGAGCGGAGCTGCCGCGATCTCCGACCTGGAACGGAGGCGAAGCTTCCCCTGGAACGGTGGCAGCGATCCCCGCAGTGGCCCGGCCCTCGCCTTGGCCAGCAGGACAGAAACTGGAGAACATCCACGCTGCGGGATGCCGGGGAGCTTTGGCAGCGAGCAGCGAGGCGGCACCTCGAGGAAAGACGGGAGGGAGAGGATTTCTCCCCGCAGCCGGGAAAGCGCTGCCCGGCGGGATGGGATGGAGACAGCTCAGCATTCCTCACCTTGCCCGTGCCGCTGCCGGGTTAAACCGCTGCTAAAGCCAAGCTCGTGTTGCCCTGAGCTCTGCTCAGCATCGTTCCCGAGGGTTTTGGGTCTGCAAGCAGCGGAGCATCCTCAGCAGCAGCAGCAGCCGACATCCCGCGGCTCCCCAGCCTCGTGGTCCCGGGGATGCCGGGGCTCTGCCCGCAGAGCAGGGGGAGCAGGGCAGGGCAGGGAGAGCAGAAAAGGGAGAGCAGAAAAGGGAAGAGCAGGGCAGAGAAGGGAGAGCAGAGCAGGGCAGGGAGAGCAGAGCAGGGCAGGAAGAGAAGAGCAGGGAGAGCAGAGCAGGGCAGAGCAGGGCAGAGCAGGGCAGGGAGAGCAGAGCAGGGCAGAGAAGGGAGAGCAGAGCAGGGCAGAGAAGGGAGAGCAGAGCAGGGCAGGGAGAGCAGGGACGGCAGGCAGCCCCTGCCCGTCCCGCTGCCGGCAGAGGGCAACGCCAGCCCGTGAATTTCCGCGTCTGAGCCGGCCCTGCCGCCGCAGCCCAGCCCCAGCCCCTCTGCCCTGGCTCCTCATCCCCCTCCGCTCCCTTTTCTTCTCCATTTCGTCTCTTTTCCTCCGCTGCGTGGGGAGGGCTCGAGTTTAATAAGTAATGAAGGAATTTATGGAGCCATTAGCACTGTAATTGCTCGCTTTCCACCTAATATTCAGAGATTAATGGAGAGGGAAGAATAAACCCCCAAAGTACAGGAAGAATTAAGGCAGGATCAGGGATTGCATTGCAGGGCCACATCCTTCTCTAAAGCCCTGTGTCCTGAGGAGACCTGGTGCATGGAACCCAGAATTCCAGAGCTTTGGGCACCCAGGGATTCTCTGTGCTCCTGGTCCCGTTTTCCTCCCAGGGACTTGCTGAGAACGGCCCCACTCAGGATGATGATGTCTGTACAGGATGGAGCCACCTGATTTTGGGTGCCCAGCCCCGATCCCTCATGGTGGCCGGGCCCTGCGGCTCCTCCGGCAGGGATGGAGCCCGAGGAAGCCAAGCAGAGCCCCGGGAAGCTGCGCACACATCCACGGCCTTCAGGTGCTTTGGCTCCACTCTGTCTCCGGTCCATCTGCCCCCTGCAAGCTGCTGCCTTTGCCTTCCAAGCGTTACCTGTGCTCAGAGGAGCCCAGATTGACATCCTGCTCCCCCCCAGAGCCTTGCAGGGAGAGGCAGGGAGCTGGTCCAGCCTGCCTGGGTTCCTCCCCGTGCCCGGGAGGAGCAGCAGGGCCCGGCAGAACTCGGCCCATCCGCAGCGATCCCGGCAGGCAGGCGCCTTTAAACGCTGGAGCCTCCTCTGGAGCCATTTCCATGTCACCACACGGTGACACGGCCGGGAATGACGGACGAGCTGGGGCTGGCTGGGCAGACACCAAACAGGTGGCAGCTCTGGAGGGGGCACATCCCATCACCATAGGCTCCCGAACACCAGAGGCTCCATCCCAGCCAGGGCTCTTGGCTGCCTTGGGCAAAGGATTCTCCTTGGATAGGGAGAGGGAGGGGAAATGGGGGAGACCCCCCCAGGCCTGCTCTGAGCTATAACGTCACCGCTGTGTGTGACGTGTTTGCAGGACAAGTGGCACTGGCTCCGGGAGGGAGAGGCAGCGCTGAGGATGCTCTGAGGAGCCAGACAGCGAGACCAGCAGCGAGACCCGCGCCCTTCCCCGCGTCCCAGCGGGGAGGAACAAGGACACAGCCTGCGGCAAAAGCCATTTTCCAGCCATTTGCACAAGCAGCCGGGAAGGGAGGCGCAGGGCAGGAGCCTGCGGGGCGCCCGGCACTCACACAGGGGATGGCCCCAGGAGACAGCTCCGTGTGCCAGCCGGCTCCAGGCACCTCACACGTCTCTTCCACACCTCTAAGGATCATCCCCATCTCCCTTCACCTTCAGGGTGGTGTGTGTCACGTCTGGCAGCTCTTCCCTGTGACAGGCTCCAGCCACGGGGGGAGTGCAGCATGCCATGCCAAGCAGCACGTCCTCCCCTGTCCCTGTCCCTGTCCCTGTCCCTCCAGGGCCTTGCCTGCAGCCCTGGAGAACAGACAAATCCTCCTGCCACCTTCCTTTCTCTCCACCACCTTCCCAAGTGCAAAAGGTGCTGTGCTGAGATGCTTCACCCCAGGGCACAGGTGAGAGCCCAGAGAAGGTACCTGGGATCTCTCAGCTCTGAGGATGTGTGCTCAACACAGAACTCCAGGATTTTTCCTACTTATCTGCCCTTCCCATCCCCTGCAATGCACAGGCAGCCCAAAACTGCTTTTTCACCCCATTCACCTGCAGACAATTTCCCACCTCCTCCTAACCAGCTCCAGTGCCTCAGTTTCCCCACACTGGGGGGGTTCAGGGAGCAGTTTTTCTGCAATGCCCCCACCAAGCCCCCAGCACGTCCTGTCTCAGGTGCTCCAGCATGGATTCATCACACCTTTGTGTCACCAGGAGAAGGGAAAAATGGCGATTAAAATAAGCCAGAGGCTGGCAGCTCCATTTATCATCTCAAGGGGAACAGTTCCAGCCTGGATGGGGAGGGAACTCAGGCAGGAGACAATCAATAAGGCCGTAGGTCTGTAAGGAGACACCCACCAACCTTCAGTCAGGGCCCCAAAGTCAAAACCTCGCCTGACTTTGCTGTTGGAGCAGCGCTGGACCTGAGGAGGAAATGTGTGAGTTCAATTCCCTCAAGATCTTGTGTTTCCAAGCTGACAGCTCTGGGCAAGGCTGTGCTGCTCAAGGAGACCCTTCTCCAGGTGTAAGGGGATCCTCCACCCTATGGAGGAGCCGTGAATAATTCATGGTGCTGGCTGGTGGCACGGCTCCTGGGCAGCCCTGGGCACTGGGGGCTGCTCTGCACAGGGGGTTTCAGCCGAGGATGATCCTTGGAACAAGGGAATCTTCTCATTCCCAGAGAACTGGGAGCTGGGCAATGCTTTGGGATCTCAATCCCAACTGATACCAAGAGCACAGTGTCTCTCCGGGCCACCCAGGTGATTCACACCCACCAAGCTCCATCCCCATGGTGGCTCCATGCTCCTCATCCCATGGGACCACACCTGCCCCTTGTTTCTCCTCATGGATGCTGCATTATGGATTTCATTCCATGCTTTCCCATCCTCTGGGTGGCCCAGCAGCAGTTCACTTCCAGAAGGGCTGGGCTTGTCACAGACATCTTTTATGGAAAATCCTTTCCTTAGGATTTTTCCTCTTGAGAAGCTGAGAGGCCTCAGGAACAAAATGTAAACAATGGTTATCTGCTGCTGTGGAATGCAACAGGTGCATCTGTGATTGGTCTCATGTGGTTGTTTCTAATTAATGGCCAATCACAGCCCAGCTGGCTTGGACACAGAGCCCAAGCCACAAACCTTTGTTATCATTCTTTCTTTTTCTATTCTTAGCTAGCCTTCTGATTAAATCCTTTCTTCTATTCTTTTAGTATAGTTTTAATATAATATATATAATAAAATAATAAATCAGCCTTCTGAATCATGGAGTCAGATCCTCATCTCTTCCCTCATCCTTGGACCCCTGGGAACACGGTCACACTGGGCTCACTCCAGCACCTCCTCATCTGCTCCCAGCCTCCATGGGAAAAAAGACCCAAACCAGGCTGTCCTTGTCCAGCAGAGGCACCAGGAACTGTTACTCCCAAAGGAGAGCCATGAAGAACAGGGGGATGTCACCACAAACCTGCCCTGGTGGGGTGTAGGAGCGTTGGGGGGTGGGACTGTGGTGATGGACAGAGAGGAGAGATCTCTGCAGCCAGGGCTGGGAACTTGTGGGTTATTGCAAAGGGCCTGGGTGCAGGGCCCTGCTGGGAGCTGCCAGACACAGCTGGAGCAGGGCTGAGAGAAGAGAGGGGGAGAGACGATGAGAGGGTGAGAGAGTAAAAGGGTAAAAAGGTGAGGAGAGTGAAGTTCCCGTTACAACACCATAAATCTTCTTCTGTGCTGAATATTCTAATTCTCACTAACCAATCTAGTACAAGATACAAATCCTATAGCATTTACATACAGCCTAAAGGAATCATTACATCACTGTACTGTGTTACATTTTAAACCCTAAAAACTCCTCTTTGGGCCCCTTCTGCCAAGCTGGCAGGGTCTGCTCTGACCCTTGGAGCTGTCTGCAAGCAGAGGGTGTTGTTCCATCAAAAGGGGATCACCTTCAGCTGGCCACACCATTGTTTTCCAGTTGTTCAGTGACTGAGGGATCTCAAAGCTTGCTTTCATTTCAATCTCCCTTATAGTTTCCATATTCTCAAAATCTTTTGCCAGACAATCATATTTATAAGGCTTTCCTGTTTCACCTTCCCCAACCGTGGGACCCACTGGGTCTCACAGGCTGGGTGCCAGCCCTACCCCATCAGCAGGACACCTGCTGGGAGATCCTGGTGGAAAAGGATCCTGTTTTAGAGACCCAAAAGGTTCAACATGTGTCTTTATGCAGTGTGGGGGCAGTTCACAGGCACGGGAGCAACTTTGCAGCCTCCTCCTGCCCCGGGATCTCCCTCAGCTCCATCCCATCTCCATTCCTCCTTCTTCCCCCCTAAGCTGTGATAAATCCTGTGGGTCTTTATCAAAAACCACACTGTACATTTGGTGCCTGGAGCTCCTTCAGCCATGGACTATGAATTCTTGCTAAATATATATTTAAGGCAGTCGTGGGGATATTTTTAAATGACCCCTGAAGCTATTTCTGCTTAATTTCCCTCACTTTTTCTCTGTGTCTCTCCCTGATCTTCTCCTCCAGAGAGGACGAGAGCTCATTTTCATCTCTCCTGTCTGGGAGATGGGGTGCCTGACTGGCTGAGGACAAAAACCAGCCCAAAAAAGAGCAGACAGGGCTGAGCAAGAATAGCAACAGGGCCGGCCCAGGGCAGAGCACAGCAGATCCAGCCCCCCTCTGGCTTCAGGGTGCTGCTAATCACCAGTCAAGAGCACCCAGCGTGGAATATTCCCCTCTGCAGCCTCGTCCAGGCACCAAACAAGGCTTTCAGAACCTCTGTAATCTTAAATTAGATTAAACCTCCGTGGCCAGGATGAGATCTACTCCTGGTCCTGATGCTCGGGAGCAGCCCCTGCTCAAAGGCAAAGGCACATCCCAGCCTGCCGTGAGAAAACAGCGGGGCCAGCCATAGCCCCAAACCCAATTTATTTTCCACCTTGGGCCAAGCTGTTTCTCTGCTTTACATCTCAGTTTTCTCATCTGACACCTGTGGAAAATCACCCGTTCCTGGAGCTAATGAGGCCCCGCAGATGGGAGAGGTTATTTTCCAAGGCAGCCCTCGGGGGAAGAGCAGCGTGTGTGTGTGTGCACACCCGGGTTAGTGCACTGAAACGTGTGTGTGTGTGCACACCCGGGTGAGTGCACTGAAACGTGTGTGTGTGTGCACACCCGGGTGAGTGCACTGAAACGTGTGTGTGTGTGCACACCCGGGTGAGTGCACTGAAACGTGTGTGTGTGTGCACACCCGGGTGAGTGCACTGAAACGTGTGTGTGTGTGCACACCCGGGTGAGTGCACTGAAACGTGTGTGTGTGTGCACACCCGGGTGAGTGCACTGAAACGTGTGTGTGTGTGCACACCCGGGTGAGTGCACTGAAACGTGTGTGTGTGTGCACACCCGGGTGAGTGCACTGAAACGTGTGTGTGTGTGCACACCCGGGTGAGTGCACTGAAACGTGTGTGTGTGTGCACACCCGGGTGAGTGCACTGAAACGTGTGTGTGTGTGCACACCCGGGTGAGTGCACTGAAACGTGTGTGTGTGTGCACACCCGGGTGAGTGCACTGAAACGTGTGTGTGTGTGCACACCCGGGTGAGTGCACTGAAACGTGTGTGTGTGTGCACACCCGGGTGAGTGCGCTGAAACATGTGTGTGTGTGTGCACACCCAGGTTAGTGCACTGAAACGCTGCCAGGGGAGAAACACAAACCAGCAAAACCCCAGGCTGGTGCTGAGGACAAACCAGTTCGTTGGTTTAACCCTTTCATGTCCACCCAGTGTCCTGTCCTTGGGAGCCTTCATTCATCTGCAGCCACTGGCTCATTCATCTTCCTTGCTCTCGGATATTTGGTTGTTAATTGCTGCCCCAAGATGTGCAGGATGTCTCTGTTTCGGCCCACGTGTCCAAAGAACGAGTCTGGACTCTTCACTTTTCAGTCTTGAAGTTGTTTATTCATTCTTATCTATAAAATTTTCTTTCTGCCCAGCCGAGATCTGCTCAGCAGGGCAGCCACAGGCACTCTGACCGCCCCCGAGGTGGTGTTGTCTTTTTATACTACAAACTACATATAACATATTTACACTTAATTCCCAATACCTATCACCTATGTTAGAGAGTGCACTTCTACTCTAAACCAATCCCAAAGTGCCAGCATCACTGCAGAAAATGGAGAAGAAGAAGAAGAAGAGGAAGAAGAAGAAGAAGAAGAAGAAGAAGAAGAAAGGCTGGACATGCCCAAGTTCCTCCATCTTGTCCCCAAAACCCCCATACCAAAAACCCCAAAATCTACATCTTCACCCTGTGATAATTTTTTTATTATACTATTTAAACTTCTGTGACTTTCAGGTCCTCATACAAAGCTGGTAATTTGCTCCAGGGGTCAAAATCAAATCCCCAGGTGCTCTGGGCTGAGTGCCAGGGTCTCCGAGCTGAGGATGGGAAACTGTGGCTTGCTGTAAAAGTTCCCAGCCGGGGTCCTTTGAAAGTCCTGTTGCACATCCAGCCCTGGAGATTCTCCATCAACTCCTGCATCTGTATTTCAGCACAAATCAACCTGGGATGGATCCAGGATCCTGCTCTGTCAGGAGCTCAGCAGCATCCATGAGCTTCAGGCTGACAACCAGAGCTACAGGTGGGGTGAGATGCCCCAAAATGTCTCTCAGAGGGAAAGCCTGACCCCAGGAGACACCCAGGACATGGAGAGGAGATCCTACAGCTTCAGAAAATGTTTTATCAGGTGAATGTCAAGTGCCACAGCCTGGACTCTGGATCTATCCCCTTCCTCCCATGGCCAGGTCGGTCACTGGGACAGCCCCACCGAACCCTTGGAGCAGCCAGCCTGGCTGCCAGGAGCTCTGGGAAGGTGGATTGCTTCAGATGCTCTTGGGGGAGGTGCAGGATGCCCAGAGCTGCTGCAAGCCAGAGCTGGGCACGTGGGCCAGAGCAGAGCCAGGTCACAGCTCCTGCCGTGCTCAGAGCAGCGTGGGTGTGAGAGGGGTGTGAGAGATGGGGGGACACAGGGGCCAAGGGAGGAAAGGTGGCCTTGGTCACTCCTTACAGCATCCTCGGCCTGGCCAGGCCAGGGATTGTCCTGCTCTGCTCTGCTCTGCACCAGAGCAGCCTCACCTCCAGTCCTGGGGCACTTTGGGGCAGCACAACACAAAAAAGATGTGGAGCCACTGGAGGGCATCCAGTGGAAGGCACGAGGATGGGGAAGGGTCTGGAGGGGCATGATGAGGAGGGGCTGAGGGGGCTTGGTCTGTTCAGCCTGGAGAAGGAGATGAAGGAAGGAAGAGCTCATTGGTGTCTGCAACATCCTCCCAAGGGGCAGCCAAGGGGCAGCCAAGGGACAGCAGAGGGACAGCAGAGGGACAGCTGCGGTCTCTGCTCCCTGTGACAGGGACAGGACCCAAGGGAATGGCTGGGGCTTGGCCAGGGCAGGTCAGGCTGGAGATCAGGGAAAGGTTCTTCCCCCAGAGGGTGCTGGCACTGCCCAGGCTCCCCAGGGTATTTCTCATTTCCAGCCCTGAGGCTGCCAGAGCTCCAGGAATGATTGTACAGCTCTGCCAGGGATGCCAGGGTGGGATTTGGTGGTGTCTGTGCAGAGACAGGGGTTGGACTCGATCCTTGTGGGTCCTTCGCACTCAGGGAGTTCTGTGATCCTGCCCACCTTTATCCCAGGCAGGGTGGGTGTGCTTCGCCTGTCAGTGGCTTGCTCAGAGCCACAGGGAGCAGTGCACAGCTGGACAGAGGTGCTCCCCAAGGGCACTGGGGAGAGCTGGGGACACAGACACCACTGGGACACTGGAGTGGGTAAATTCTGCCTTGAGGACCAGCATCCATCCCTTCCCTGGCTTCCCAAGGCGATGGGTTTGGGGTGTTGGGTTTAGGGGCTGCATTTGGGAGGGTGGGTTTGGGGTGTTGGGTTTGGGGTGATGGGTTTGGGGTGATGGGTTTAGGGGGGTGTGTCGCAGACATCA
>NW_005054425.1:2049130-2059733 GCF_000277835.1 Geospiza fortis | reverse complement strand
AACCAGGAAGGTGAACAAGAGGGGGAAAAGGCAGGAATGGAGCAAAATCCCACCCTGGGCTAATCTGGGTCCTGCTCCAGCCTCGGGCTGTTGTTCCCCATGGCTGCTCCACCCTCTCTCCTGGTAAAGCTGCCTCCCCTCCTTCCTCTGAGCCACAGCACCGTGGTCAGAGCTCTGATCTCTCGCTCTGGAGCTGCTGCCCGGGAAAGGACTCCCAAGGACAGCGGGCAGGGAAGGGCACAGCACACTCAGCTTGATTGGATGGATTTGAGGCTGGCTCTGAACCCTCCTCCAGGGCCAGTGGAGCAGGGCTGTGACCTTCCCAGGTGACTGGTTCTGGGCACACCGAGGGGCAGATCACACCCATCCCCATGGCACCCACGCTTCCCTCGGGGCCTGGGCCAGGGGTGCAGCCCTCCAGCATTCCCCCCCTCTCTGGCCACAGTGCCCACAGGGAGAGGAGCAGCAGCTGGGATAATTCACCATTTAATGTGACCAGATGGCTTAATTTAAACCAAATCAGAGGGGAGAGAAGCAGGTCTGAGTGTCTCCAGAAGTTCAGCCCGTCCTCCTGCCTCTCCCTCTCCCTGCAGCAGGGAAGGATCCAGCCCCAAAGCTCCTCAGGTCCTGTCATCCTTTCTCCTCCCCAGGCACCACTGTGCAGGAGGGAGGGAAAATATTCCCAGGTGTAGCAAAAATTCCAGCCTCCCCCAAAAGCCCTTTGCACCGAGTTTTGGTCTGCAGAAGCCCTTGAGATCATCACTCTGGGGGTTTGTGTTGAGTGGTGACAGGTGCTGGTGTGGCTGGAGGTGGTGGCACTGTCACCCAGAGGTGCAGGGGCAGAGCTGAGAGCCATGGGGAGATGGGCAAGGTGGGCACGGGGAGCAGAAGGATGAAATCAAAGCTCTGGCTCCTGTATTAAATGTGTCGTGCTCCTCAGGAACACCCCAGCAGCCATGGTGCCCATGAATCCCTTCCCAAACTGCCCTCCAGGCTGTGCTGCCCCGACCCTGGGCCCACCCCACTGCCAGGGCTAGTCCCTCTATCGAGAAGGGTGGGAAGTCCCTCTCACAGGACTATGGAAGGGTGGGAAGGTTGGCCAGGCTGGGAAGTTCTGGAGATGACCCAGCCCAACGCCCTGCCAAGGCAGGGTCACCTGGACACAGGAACCCCCAGGTGGGTTTGGAATCTCCAGGCAGAGGCTCCACAGCTCCCTGGGTGTCTGTTCCAGGGCCCATCTCCAGCTCTTCCCTTGGCTCTTGCCTTCCACCCAGATCCAAATCCCACTCTGGCTTTGGCCTCATGCGTCCCATTTTATGCCCTTCAAGCCCCTCACACCGTAAAATCCTGCCCAGACCAGAGCTTTCAGTGCTAAAAATCAGTGTTTTCAGTGCTAAAAATCAGTGTTCTCTTGGTCAGCAGGGGTGGAGGAGGCAGCTCTGAGCCCAGGGCACGGTGTGAAGGCGGAAGATGATTGGGGAAGGTCTGACCAAGGGTTCAGCCCTGCCTTTTCCTACCCAGGAATTAGCCCAGCACGGCCCCTGTGCCCACAGGGAGAGCCAGGCAGCCAGCCCTGCTCCTGGCAGGCAGCACAGGAGCCAGCACAGCTCCTTGGGCTGCCAACCTCCACCATCCCCACCTGCACGAGCAAAACAACCCTGCCATGGGGGGGAAACACCTCCAACAGCCGTGCCCACCCCCCTCATTTCCAGAACAAACACACCGGGCCCTTCTCTGTCAAGAGAGGTTGACTTCCCTCTAATTACCAACATAACAAATTCATCCTGGTTATGCAGAGCTTTCATAACAGGTTGCATGGCCGTAGGTGATTGCTTTAAAAAGCTTCCCCACCCATGGAGCTGTGCTGTTCCCTCTGCAGTAATAAATGCTAATAATAAGGCTCAGCACCACCACGCAGCATTTTATGGCCTGTCTAATGCAGGAAGTCAAAGTTACTGAACACAATGGGCTCCTCCAGCCACAAAAATGAGCAGGATCCAAGGGAAAAGCCAAAGCAGCTTTTTGGAAGCGGCAGAGCTCGCCAGCAGCCTTGATTTGGGCTATCAAAGCTGGATCTGGAGTTAAATGATGGCCCCGAGGCATCGGTGGCAGGAGTTGGGCTGGGATCTGCTCCTCTGCCACCCGTGCCCACCCGAGCCTGCCTCGGGCACAGGAGCGGATGGATGGATGGATGATTCCCATCCCCTCGCAGCAATTTTCTCCCTCATTAGGCTAATTAGCCCCCTGTGAGAGTCTGTCCGAATTTTCCCTCATCTGCCTCACGATCGTCATTTGGAGACCACTGGAGAGAAGACCCCCCCTGTCTAGAATCTCTGGCTCTGAAGCAGAAAGTCACATGCCAACAAGGCCCTGAGATCTGAGAGCATTGCTTGGTTATTGTTCACAGGTGTGTTTGCTGTATGCTACACTGAGCCCAATGAGAAAGAAGAGGGCACCGTGCCCTTTTTGCAACAGCAGCCTTGGGAGCTGTCCCACCTCTCGGCCTGGCTGGACTTCTCCTGAGTTCTGGGTGGTCTCCTGCAGAAGACCCTCACCTGTTTTACAACCACAGTGACAGACAGACTGAGATGGAAGGAACCTCTCCATCAAGGACTGAGACATGAAACCCCCATGTGAAAAGGCCCCTCTGCTCCTTCCAAGGACTGGGACTGACACCCCCAGCCCGGGGCAGGTGTGTGGGGGACCAAAGCTGACCAAAGCGAGATGTTTGCCTGCAGGTTGTGACCGCTGGGCCAAGAAAACAATGGCTCTCGTTTACTGCTGAGAGCATGGACTACCTGTTACAGATATTCCTTATTGTATCTGTTTCCTCCACCTCGCAATTTTCAATAGAATTATCATAATAAAAACCTCTGAGTTAGCAAGAGATTTTGAGATCTCCCCAGCATAACAGGCAGATCCTCGACTGGACTGGACCAAAGGACTTCGTCTCTACATTTGGTAGCGATACTCCCCTCTCTCTCTCTCTCTTTTCTCTCTCTATATTTTTCTCTCCCTCAATCCCTCTATCGCATTTTGCTGTGTTCATTCCATAAAGGTGCATTTGTTTTGATTATCACTGCAAACCCCCTGTGCCGTGTCGGTTCTTTTTGCACCCTGAGATCAAATCCACAAACCATCACAAACCCCGTTTGTAAGGACGGATCGTGACACCCCCAGCCCAGCAGGTCCCGCCCGTTCCCAGCCCCATTGCCCGGCCGGGGCTGCTCGGTGCCGTTTCAGCCGCTCCGAGCCGACTGATCGCCAGCCAGGCTGTGCTGAGCCGAATTTCAATCAGGCCAGGCAAAACCCATCCACCTGCATCCTCCACGGGGGAAATCTGGAGGGAAAAACCCTGAGAATGGTTCTTGCAGCGTCTTGGGAAGGGCGTGATCCCAAGGAAATGCAGCAGCACTGGGGTGTTGAGGGGGGCAGCTCAGGAGGTGATTTTATCCTGCAGGCTGAAAACGTGCACGGAAAAAGCAGCAATGAAATGTGGGGAGAGGAGCCAGGAGTAAAGGTTGGGGCTCACAAAGTATGGAGCTCACAAAGGAATAATCTCACTAAGAAAATTCTGTTTTTCCTCCCTCCAGTGAGGTTTTAAGGATGGGCACAAACCGTGACCACCAGAGACAGGAGCCCTTCCCTCAACAGCAGCTCCATGCCCACTGTGGAAGTCGAGAATCCCTTGTTGCACCTCTTTTAGGATCAGCGGGCACAAGGATGCACCGGAGCCCCTCGGGAGCCATCCCGATTCAGCCCTCGCTCCTGCCCGTGGCCCTCGGGGCGGTTCCGGCTCTGCAGCGCAGACAACGGGATTAGCATCGATCCGCCGAGAGCAGCATCATCCTGGGCACGGCCGAGCGCCCACCGCCCCCCCTGCCCGCAGCTCCCCCGCAGCCGCAGCCGAGTCCTCTGCAGAGTCCTGGCCCCATCCTGCCCCCAGAGCTGTCATCAGAGGGGACAAAAGCGGCTCCCGACCCTAATAAACCATGACCCAAACAGGCGGTGCAGATTGGAGAGCTGAACCCCTCTGTGCATCACCTTCCTCCCCTGGCTTGGTGTTTTGGGTACAGCTGGTTTAGGAACACGGCCATACCCCCCAGCAGTTGCCTTTTTACACACCAGAGAGAGGAAAACATCCCTGGTTTATCCCGAAATGCCTCTCTGGCTCCAGCAACATCTGTGCAGTTTCAGAGGGAAATGGGGAGAGGGGATGAACATGAAAAAAAGACAATTCCTACTGCATGCTGCATTTTGGGGTGGGGAGATCCCAGCCCAAGGAGCTCCTGCATTTAAATCCCTTTTCCTAGGAGCTCCTGCATTTAAATCCCTTTTCCTAGGAGCTGGGTCCCTGTTGTGTTTCCTGATGAGGAGGGGAAGGACCAGCACGGCCAAGGCTCTGTTTAGAATCCTGGAATGGTTTTGGAGGGGAGGCTCCTAAAGCCCATCGTGTTCCAACCCCCTGCCACGGGCAGGGCCACTTTCCACTAGACCAGGTTGCTCCAAGCCTGGTCATTGGCAGCAATTTCAAAGAGGTACTGAGGAACAAAAGCTCTTGAACATTTTTAATGATGCATGTTCCCTGTCGGCTGAACAAGGAGCCTTTAAAGTCGGGCTCCCTTTGATTAGACAATGAACCCAGAGAGAAAGAAGTGCTTCTCCTCCTCCTTATCTATCATCTGCCCTCCTCCATACCCCTCCTGCCCCAAAAGGGATAAATTTAGAAGCAAAAGCCCAAGAATTCCGAGCAAGGGGCAGGAGGGGCTGCCTGAGATCAGAGCAGCAGTGCCACAAACAGGAATTTTAATCCATGGCGTCTCTTGAGGGGTTTTAGCAGAGAATGGGGGACACCAAGGGGGTTCCTCACCGTCTATCCCCAATTTATCCCCATCATTTTCTGCGATACAGGAGCTCTCATTCTGCTGCACAGAGACAACACAACCCCCCCATCATGGCCACAGCCAAGACCAGAGAGGAGAACTTGCCCCTTCCCTTCTCCTCCTTAATCTCTTCCAAAGTGCTGCTCCAGATGAGCTCTTTTATAACCCCAATCTCTTAAAAAGCCATTTCTCCCCACAAACCCCAGCCCTGCCAAGCTCCTCAGCTCACCCTGGCTTTCAACATACCCGACTGGCTCCAAGGACACTTAAAGCAGTGACGGGAATGTGACGTCCCTCTCCGAGAGGGACAGCACTGGGGAAGCACGAAGAGCCCCCAGCTGCAGCTGACTCCCAATTATTCTGCTCTGTGGTATTTTTTGGAGTTGTTAACATCCCATTAAAAGTGTCCTGTTGAGCAGAGCTGGCTGGCAGGGAGCAGGGAGGGTGCACGCCTGGAAGGAACCGCAGCTCTCCCGTTATGGTAAGTTTTCCAAAACCCACTGGTTGTGTCCCTAAATAGTTTCCTTCCATGAACAGCGAGATGGTGTCAGCTGCCTTTTTTTAAAATGAACAGCAGAAAACAACGAAAGAGCTGCAAGTGGCAGCTATAAATGCAAAGCAGGGGCTGGAGGGGGTTGGGGTCCCCTGGAGAGGGGCTGAGGCGATTGCAGGGAAAGTGGAAATATTCAAAGGGGACAGTGCTGGGCTGGCCCTGCAAGGAGCTGCTGCAGCCTGGCAGAGCTGCTTGGGCACCACTGCCCTTCCCTTTGCTGCCAGTTTGGGAGGAGATGGTATCTCTTCCAGCTGGAAGCAGCCATCCATCCCTGGCAGTGTCCAAGGCCAGGCTGGATGGGGCTTGGAGCAACCTGGGCTAGTGGGAGGTGTCCCTGCCATGGCAGGAGGTGGGATGGGATGGGGTTTAAGGTCCCCTCCAGCCCAAAGCATTCCATGATCCATAGTGAAAGCTGCTCCTTGGACTTCACTCTCCCCCTGGCCGTGTCTCCTGCACCCTCCGTGCTCAAGGGAGGGCTCTGTGCTCCAGTGCAGAGTGCTTCCCACCAGGGCTTGAATGCATCAGGATTATCACCTGCCTCTGCCACCCCTGTGTGGCCATCGCTGCTGGGAATCACAGAATCACTGAGGTGGGAAACACCTCTAAGCACATTGAGTGCAGCCTTTGAATGAAGCTGCAAAAACCTTCCTTTCTCCAGGAAGGGCCACAGGCTCCCATGGAGAACTCAGCCAGGTCACTGAAATAAAGTCAGTGGGTATCTGGAGTGCTACAGCTTGGTTTGGGGGGTGGTGGGTTGGTGGGTTGGTTGGTTGGTTAATGGTTGATGGGTTAGTTGGTGAGATGGTTGGTTGGTGGGTTGGTTGGTTGGTTGGTTGATCGGTTGGTTGGTTGGTTTGGGGGGTGGTGGGGTGGTTGCGTGGTTAGTTGGTGGGTGGGTTGGTTGGTGGGTTGGTTGGTTGATTGATTGGTTGGTTGATTGATTGGTTGGTGGGTTGATTTGGGGGTGGTTGGTTGGTTTGGGGGGTGGTGGGGTGGTTGGTTGGTTAGTTGGTTGATGGATTGGTTGGTGGGTTTGGGGGGTGGTTGGTTGGTTTGGGGGGTGGTGGGGTGGCTGGTTGGTTTGGGGAGTGGTTGGTTGGTTGGTGGGTTGGTTGGCTGGTGGATTGGTTGGTGGGTAGGTTGGTTGGTTGGTTGGTTAGTTTGGGGGATTGGTTTGTTGGTTGGTTGGTTGTTTTCCTTGCAGGCTGTTCCACAAATCCCATTTTCTGGGAGCATTTAGCAAAGCCAGGGACTTGCTCATGCTGGGAAGAAAACAAAGGCTGACAATGGAGCAGCTCAGGCAGGGATAAGAATGAATTCATTTGCATTTGTTTCATGCAGCCTCAGACACGCAGGAAACCAGCCCCTGGTTACCGCGGAGCTTCTGGCAGCGTTTTGAGAATGCCCTTGGCATGTGGTCCCTGACCCAGGGAGAAGGAGACTCCCTGGGACACTCCTGCTGTGGTGACAGCATTCCCAGGGGATCAGGTCACACCTTGCATCCCAGAGGAATGTCCACACCCCAGCAGCACAGGGAGGGCTGGCCTTGTCCTGAGCTGTGCCAAACCTCGGCCAAATCCACGATCCAACCACAACCCTCCAGCACCAAAGTGCCTCTGGCAGCACCCCCTTGACTCCGTGGGGAACAACACAGTTTCCAAGGCTACAAAAAGCAAGGAGTTGGGCAGAAAAATGACTTTTTTCCTTTTTTATTACCGAGAACAAGGAAAACATCCCATTTTCTGAGCACGGCCTGAATAGGAACAAGTCTGCCTAAATTCTCTGTGAATGGAGATGAAATCCCATCGTGTCAGCTGTTTCCAATCCTGGGAAATAATCCGTTGGAAAGGAACAGTTTCAGGCGTGCTGAGCGCAGGGCAGGGCTGGGGGAGCAGCCATTAGTGCCAGTGGAAGTGGTTCTCAATTAAAAAAAGCCGATGACAACAGTTTTCAGATCAAAAGAAGCCTTTCCACGGGACATTTTCTTTGCTTGGGCAGAAATGTTAATCAATCCGGCTGAGAGGAGCTGCAGCAAAAATCATTTGGTTTGGTACAAGTGTGTGAGTTGGATTTGGCTCGGAGGACACGGGATGTTAAACACCCATTGCTCTTCTAATGAAAACACCTCTGAGAAAGCGAGGAAGCTTCTCCACAGATGGGATTTCAGGATTTTTCCCCAGGTAATGGATGGCAAAGCACAAACTCTGCTTTGAAAATGGAGCAATTTGTTCAACCGCGGCTGCCCATGACTGGTTTGGAAAATCAAAATAATGAACTGTGCTGTGAACGACGTGGCCTTGAAGTGCCTGATTGCACCAGAGCTTCGGTGGCTCGTGCCTGTCTGCAGCCTTCCACCTCTCCTTGGATCCCACCTGCTCTCACAGGCACCCCTAGGACAGAGATCTCACCAGGATATCTGGGTCTGGGGAGCCTTCTGCTGCCAGGAGCAGCTCATCCCCCAGAGATGGTCCCTCCCTGGTCCATCCCTTCCCAGCATTTCCATGTCACTGTCCCTGCAGATGCAGCACTCCTGTGCAGGGAGGAGGTGCTGGGGCTGACCAGGAGCTGTCCTCTGCTTTGTCTCCAATCTCATTGTGCTTTTCAGCCTCCCTTGGGGCAGATACAAGCGGCTCCAGGTCAGGTTTTCAAGGTTTCCACATGCTGGATCACCACATGGAGAAATCCCACCAGAGCAGGGGGAAAACAACTGGCAGGAAATGCTGTGGCTCCAGTTTGGATCTCAGTGGGCTCAGGGGTATGGCTCGTTTGGGAATCATCCCCAGGGACGACCTCAGTGCTGGAGCTGCATGAGCAGAGATCAGCTCCTGGGTCCAACATCTCACCCCTGCCCACCAAGGAGGAGCTGCACGAGCAGAGATCAGCTCCTGGGTCCAACATCTCACCCCTGCCCACATCCCCACCAAGGGGGTCTCCAAGAGTGCCACTGGACACGTCCCCAGGCCAATCATGCTGTGGTTGTTGGGAAAACCAAGCAGCCATCTCATGGTGGGTCCCTCTTGCTGAATCTTCCCCAGTGCCACACTGGGAGCACTGGGTTTTCTCCTGCTTTGCCACCCAACACTGTCACTGCGCCAGCTGGGGAGAGTCCTGACCACAGGCAGGAGAAGTTAGAGGAAATTCCTGCAAGAACGAAGAATTTTTCTCTTTTTCTCTTCCAAATTACCAAGGAAGATGCAGCAGGAGGGGGAGATGAAGGGGGAAATGTGCCAGGCTAGAAAATAACAGAGAACCCAACATTTTGGTCTCTTCTCCATGGGAGAGTCTCGTGGTTGATGTCTCTACATCGGCCAACAAGCAAACCAAGACAAGACAGCCCTGTGGTGTCACCACCTTCATCCTTGTGTCCTCTGAGGGTGTTTCTGCACCCACACATTGGGCTGGAGACAAACCTGCCCCGGGAGAGCCCTTTCAGAGATGCCCCGGGGCACAAGATTACCCAGTTCCAACATGGGTAAGAGAATCTCCTGATTTGGCTCATTAAGTACCTGGAGTTGGGGTAACATCTCCAGGAACTTAATGAGCTAAATCAGAATTCCTGTTTCCACCATTCCAACCCAACCTGGGCACCACGTTGCCCCTTTTCCCCACAGCAAAACCCCCCAGGGGAGCACACCCAGCTCCCAAAAACCCCAAAAAGGGCCATGGGGTGGATGGAGCAGCACAGCCCACACCCAACCACCTTCACCAGCACTTCCCACCCACACCCCCAGCCCCAGCAGGAAGGAATGGGGATTTACAGCCACCCCATGCCCAGGCCTGGCACCCGCTCTCTACCTGCCACAGTTTTTTATTTATTTATTTTTTTTTATTATTATTATCATCATCATTATTTTTGCAAGGAAAACGGGTTGCCCTGGAGCTGGGTCTCCATGGAAACTTGGGTTTTTCAGACACTCAATGGAGAAGGCTGGCACGGAGAGGCTTGTGCAGGAATACTGATTCAGCCCCAGCGTCTGTAACACTGACTGCATTTTAATCCCGCTCCGCTACCCGGAGAGCTAAAAATACCCCGTGAGCTGTCGCCTCCTGAACTCGAGTAAACAGCTTAAAGCAACACGCTGCTGCCAGAGCAGAATTCCATGAATCAGCTAAAATAAAAGGGATGGGGGAGGAAACAAAAGCGAGTGGGGTCCCAGCCCTCAAGGAGCAGCAGCAAATCCGCGCTCCAGGGATGGAGAAGGAGCTGCTGGAGGCAGCAGACGGGTCCGTGGGGCTTTGTTGCACCTCTCCAAGATGCCCTTTTCCAGGAAAACAAGGTTTTCCCTGGTCCCCAGCTGGCTGGGAGGAGCGCTGTGTTCTGTGCCGAGCCAAGCTCAGCGTGTGGCACTGACATGGGCTGGGAAGGAGCCAACTGTCCCCACCAAGGGGGCTGGGGACAATTGAGGGAGGGGTAACCTTGCTGCCACACTGGCACCGTGTTTTTCCTTCTCCCTCCTGTCATCTCTCCAAGAAATAGACATTGAGGTGCAGCAAAAGGGGCCCTGGGGCTGTGGGCACTGCCAGCCCCTTGCTGTGCCCGCAGCTCTGTGCCAGCCCAGCCTTCAGGGAGCTCTAATAGGGAAATAAAACCCAGCTCTCCCCTCCCAATTAGCTGGGACTGTCCTCAGCTGACTCCCAGAGCTGCTTTTTGCAGAATTCACAAACACCTCCTTAATTTATTTTTTTTTTCCTAAAGACATTCTCTCGGCAGCCCAGCATTCCCCGGGAGAGAACACCCAGATGGGGAAACTGAGGCACGAGCCTGCTTGCTCAAGAGCAGGGAGTGAATCCAGGTTTCCCAGCTGTGCCAGGAGCCAGGATCAGGCATTGCCCTGCAACACCTCATCAAGAGAACCATGCTACCCTCATTAGTGCTGCCTCCTAATTAAAAGGCTCTCAAAAGCCATGGCAAGGTGTGAACCCACATCCAAGTGGCTTTGTGGTGGCTCCAGCAGCTGGGTGCAGAGCTGGGATTGATTTTTTCCTAGGGAAACTCTGCATTTTTACATTTGTTTTTCTTCCAGCTGTGGGGAAAACAGGAGGCATTCCCAGGACGCTGCTTTAAACCTTCCTTTCTACCAGGACCTAGAGAAGCAGGAAAAATGCCATCCCCAGCTCGCAGTCAGACGATTTAGGGTGGGTGATAAATGGGGTTTTGCAGTGGAAA